>NW_028227262.1:14687500-15000000 GCF_978045245.1 Mus caroli
ATAACACACACACACACACACAGGGAGAAACAGGGATACAGACAGATAGATAGATAGATAGATAGATAGATAGATAGATAGATAGATAGATAGATAGATAGATAGATAGATTGTGTGTTCTAAAGTTTAAAATTGATAATTTTTTCTTTACTTACTCAATGGAGATTCAGCAATTTCCTCTGCTGGAGACACAGAACTAATGAGGAGGAAGCATGCCACAGCTACAGTCGAACATTCACATTTAAGCCATTAATCCAAAAGAAACCATGGATATTTTTAACCCCCAAATAAGTGTGTCTTTATGAGAGTTTCAGGCTCTTACAGCTATTCAGACAGTGTAATCCTTCAATCAGCTTTCTGTTAAGGAAGAGAACAATCACTAAGTGTTTGGACTAATCTGACCAGAAAAGGTTAGTGTGCTGGATTAAGCACATGATTAAAATACAATCCAAAGACTATTCTGATGATAAGTTTTACAGAGGGCTCACAGGATAGACAACTTCTGTTTGGTACCCAGATGCCAGGACATTCACCGCCACAGTTCCCCCTTTAAGTTTACAAGTTTAGTATCTAAAAAGTGCCTTCCAAAGGGACTGGGTGGGGTCATTTCCTCCAGCATTTTGTTTGTAAGAAATTAATCTAAACTCCTATCGCTAGGAAAATGGGTCAGGGGAGCTTCCATTGTGTGAGATGTTGTGTTTAGTGTCATCTGTCTGTCTCTGTGTGTGTCTGTGTGCAGGTGCACGAGTGTCTGTGGAGGCCAGAGGTGACAGTTGGTGCCCTAGTTTCATCTCTATTGCTGTGAGAAAATAAAATATCCTGACAAAATGCAACTTAAAGGAGAAATTTATTCCACACATGCCCCCCCGCACCTCGATTTAGCTCGTTTAGTTTTCTCTAACCCCAAGTCTAGGAAACCCTAACTAAGACAATGAAGGACAGACTTAGCTTTCTATGGCCTCATATAAAGTACCAGTTCATCGCTTTGCTTCATATTTCTGTTGGCTTGCTGTTTTCCCTTTACTTACCAACATGTAGAAGTTCTAATATGTATACCAATTCTTGACATGTGTGTAGTGAATATTTCCTTCCATTCTATTGCCTTTGTGTTGTTAGTCCTTTAAGAGTTTTACACACATTGTGTAACCCATTCTTCTTACTCTCCATGCCCTCTCTTTTCTCCAACCACTCTTTCTCCTCCCTCACTGACCCTTCCCTGATTCATGACTTTCAGTTTTATTGTGTGATCCGTTTAGTTTAACCAGGGCCATCTATTCGACCCTGAATTTGAGAGGAGTGAGGGGAGGACCTGGGAGGGTTGGAGGGGAGAAGGAGGAAGAGGAAAATGCTGCAATTACATTATAAAATTTTTTCCAAATTTTAATTTGGAAAAAAAAAAGGTTCAAAAAGAAAGTAAGACTGAGTAAGTCTGGGGAACAGTAGCATCTTCTCTCAAAATCCAAACAAGAACAAAGTTGTTGAAAGGACAAACGGCATACTGTGCCGAAAACAGTAAGGGCGGAGGGAAGGATAAGGAATTTAACAAACACAAAATCTTATGTTTGGGAAGATGGAAAAGTTGTAAGAAATGGTCTGGGAATGTGTCTCAGGCGGTAGAGCCCTTGCCTAGAATACACAAAGCCCAGGATCGACTTCTAAGCACCACATAAAACCGGGGTGGGGGTGGGGGGGAGTGCATACCTGTAATCATAGCACCCTGGAAGGAAAACCGGAGGATCTCTAGTTCAAGGGCATCCTTGGCTATATTCAAAAATTAAGTTAAATTAAAGAAAAAGAGACCATGAATTTGAGAGAGGGCAATCAGAGTACATTGGAGGGCTTGGAGGGTGGAAATAAAAGGGGAAAATTAGGTAATTATTTTAATTTTTAAAACAAATTATTAAATAAATAAATATGTTCCCCCAAAAAATTGAGGGCTAGAGAGATGGCTCAGCATGTAAGAACACTCGCTGCTCTTCCAGAGGACCTGGGTTTGGTTGCCCTCTCTTGGTGTTCCTGAAGACAGGTATAGTGTACTCACATACATAAAATAAGGTAGCTCAAGAGTGTTTGACTACCACCTAGAAATGCCAAGCCCTGCCAACACTCTTCAAGATTCAAAGCTCATTTGTTCACGGATACAGGAGAAGTTCTACTTCCTGCTACCTCCCAAAGGACATATGGATTTCTCAGACTAGTTCCTCCTCTGGCCTAGCACATCTACTAGTTCCAGATGGCTAGCCTTGTCTCAAAGTCGTCTTTGCAGCTTGGCTTGTCTGAAAGTGACTCTGAAGCAGTTCTTACTGCTTGGGAAGGAGGGACTTAGTGAATCTGGTCAATTTCAGGGACTTCCTGAAGCTATTGAGTTGTTTTCTTCCTGTCTTAAGAAACTTTCCTGAAGGATGAAGTATTTGAGACCCCTCACGCAACCACCTTGTCTGAAGTTTCCTGTTGCTTCACCTCCCTTTGTATATCCTAAGTCTTAAGTTTCCCTCCAAAATGAAAGGTTTCAACTGGGAGGAAATTGCTACACAGCAGGCCAGAGGCTGTCATCTGCTGTCCTGCTGTATCACTGTCTTTGTGACTCTCTCCAAACATGTAGCATATCATTTTCCAGGTTGGCCGGCTGACCAGCAAGCCCCCGAAATCCTCCTGTCTCCCTGCCATCCAGCACTGGAGTTACAGATACATGTGGCCACAGTTAGCTTTTATGTAGTTGCTGAGCATACAAACTTACCTCACAGGTATGCGGCAAATACTCTCTTTCTCTTTTGAGCTATGTTTCCAGCCCTTATTCATTTATTGCTCATTTTTATTATAAGTATCCACACGATTTATATAGCATCACAGAGGATTGGCACAGAGATAAACATGGCAAAAGCACACTACTTTTATGTTGTACATAAAGAGCCGTCAATAGCACAATGTTCATTATGTTGAGAAAAATCAAGCTTTAACACAAAGTTACTCTTTCTAAGAGTGCAGAGTAAAGGGACAAAATACCCCACGATCAAGTTCTCAGCACAAAGGAGATTTAGTTGTCTCAGAGACAGAGGGCAGGGAATAAGAGGCAAAGACAGGAGATGAAGAACAAGGGGACAAGGAAAACCAGTTAGCGTAGGGAATGGCTATATATCCCCTGCCAGGGGACTGGGGACAAAAAGGACTGCCTCTGGATAGAGAGGAGACAGCCTTGCCCTTCCCCTCTTTCTCATTAAAAACTGTTAGGTTACATTCCTAAACCTAGCCATCGAGGTCCATTCCCTTAGTTGGGTACTTCCTCCTCCTGAGGCTGACTACCAAGCTCCAGCTATCAACGTATTGAAGTCCAGCAATCAACAGCTCCCTTTGGCTCCCCAATTAATATGCCCAATTAAACTCCAACACCTCATCCTAACAGGGGGTTTCCCTCATTACCTTTATATAAACTGCCGTTTGCCTATGGCCCACATCTGTCTCTTTTATATCCAGAAGTAGTCCTTTGTCCCCTGGGGATAAGTATCCCTCCCCACCTCTCCCTCCTCTTTGATGTCCTGTCTCTGTCTCTTATTCCCTGCCCTTTTCCTCTCTAGGAAAAATAATTCTGCTTCGTGTTGAAAACTTGGTACATATCTTGAGTACCAGCATTCTGGAGGCAGAGGCAGACAGGTCTCTGTTATGTTCTATGTTAAAATGCTCTCCACCTCAAGTTCCAGAGCAACCAGGAATACAGAGTGAGTGAGACCCTGTCTAAAGCAAAGCCACACTTCCTAGAAAGGAGCTCAAGCAAAATTCCTTATGCAGGAGGGATGAGGGCGGGGGCTCAACAGTTAGGAGCTCTTCCTGCTCTCTCATGAGGACTGGAGTGTGTAGCCCAGCCCGTCACCCCAGCAAGAGGTAATTGCAGTGACCCATGCATGCACAGACACATGACCCCATACATACGCACACATACACACAAACATACACAAATAAGTACAATTAAATGTTAGTATATAACTTCATTTTTTTTTTCTTTCAAATCACATACACAGATTCAAGGAGCCTAGCATAGTGGCTCATTCTTGTAATCCAAGAACTCGGGAAAGAAAAGCAGGGGAATTTCTGTAAATGTGAGACGGGTGCGGGCCACACCCACAGAACCATATCGCACTGTCAAAGTCAGTAGCAGAAACTGTGTCCTCACCAACGTGCTGGCTGATGAGCCTCCTGAATGCCTTGCCTGTGAACGCAAATCTGGTTCATGGAGCTATCCTAAGGAATAAGTGGATTCCAGGACTGTGGCACTGTGCATGTTTCTCTGGGAATGATCCACCAGAGGATGTGAGAGGCTGTCTTCCTGCAAAGTTCAGAAACGTCCAACACAGCATCCCCCATCAGCCCAGCTCATCTGAGGAGCTGCCCTTTCCCACAAGACCCTTCCATGTCCATGTGAGATTGTCCATGTGAGATCCTAGGTGTCTGTTCCACACTGCTGCAACAGGCAGCCTGCCAGCCCCAACTAGCCTCCTGACTCTGTCCGACGACACTGTGACAGGGCTACTGGTGTGCTCTGCCATACTTGGCTTTTTAAGTGGGTGTTAGAGATTCGAACTCTGATCTTCACAATTGCACAGCAAGAGCCCTTACCCGCTGAGCCATCTCCCCAGCCCCCAAGGCAGTGATTCTTGAGCCTGGTGGATTCAAATTTAATTCATCGACCCTTCCCTCCTCTGCCCTTGAGGGTAACTCATGACAACATAAAAGAAAATTTAAAACAAGGGCTGCATGCTTGCTTACCTAGCCCTAGCCCTAGCTCATTGAAAGTGAATCTCTTGTGATTGCTCTGTGGTCCATGAAGAGCCAAGCTGTCTCACAGTTAAACAAACGACAAAGAATTTCATTCTCCCCAATATCTAAAAAGGCAACGCATGAAAAAGACACACTCCCCACAATTCAGCCCCTTGCCTAAGTTCTCATTGACCCTAAGGCTTCTTCGCCCTGCTGACCCCTACTAAGGCCTTAACAAAGCCCCAGTGACATTGGCAAGGCCCTCCAAGCTCCCAAGGAGCTTTCCAAGGTCTTTTCCGCAGGCCACAGCTGTCACAAGCTGACTGCACCATCATTAAAACCTACCTGGCCCAAGATAAGCCCATACAAACCTCCCCTCTGAGATAAACATCCCCACACATGAAAGGCAAGGCTTGGGAGCAAGGCCAATGCGGCCTCTCCTGAAACCTTGGTCTCTCTGTGTTTATTCTCTTGCTTCTTCCTAATTGTGTTTACTTCTTACTTATCAATTTTCTGACCAATGCACCGAATGCTGGACCGTTGTCAGGGTGCCCAGGGAACTAATTACGCCCCTCCTCAGAGCTCTAAACAAAGCCAGACAAGACAGCGGAATGGAAGGAGACGCCAGATCACTGTTTATTCCTGATAGAGCTTGATTGCTAAGTGTAGTTTAATGTGAGAAGCAGAAGAGTTTCCCAACTCAGTGGTCTAAAGCTTTATTGGGAAAGAGCCCCAAATCTGCCAATTAAGCCACAGCCCAAGGGCAGAGCCAGGAAAGGCAGCCAGGGAGAGCCGGGCTTATACTAACACAACACAGCTCTCTACCTAAAAGGACAGCCAGCCTTTGGTTTGTTTCAAATTGTTTTGGTTTTTGAAACAAGGTCTCCTATACCACAGCTGGTCTTAAACCTGATTTGTGGCTGACACTGACCTTCAACTTCTGATCCTCCTGCCTCCCCCTCCTGAGTGCTAAGATCACAGCTTCGAGCCGCTACACAGTTGATGAAGGTCTAGGGATCAAACCCAGGGCAAGCACTCACTCAAGTACTCAAGTCACCAAACTAAACCCCAGTTTTGTTGCGTTTTCCTTCTCTTTTTAATTGTTAGGTTGGTTGTGTGGATGTGTGGATGGGAACCAGTGTGCCACAGCGCAGGCGTGGAGGTCAGAGGACAACTTCAGCCTCTTCCTGGGCTCTGGGCATAGAACTCAGGCTTTGAGTGCTCTACCCACTGAACCATTCACTTGGCCTTGGGTTGGTGCTTTGGGTTTTGTGTGGAACAGCATCCTGCTGTGTTCCTGGGGCTGGCCTAGAATATAGGCTGGGCTGATTGTTCTATTTGTAGCTAAAAAACAGTTTTGTTTTGTTTTTTTTGTTTGTTTGTTTGTTTGTTTTAAGTCCCAAGTCAGCCTAAGGAGATTAAACGTAGGGCCTGGTGTTTTCTAAATAAGCACTCTACCACTGAGCTATACCCCCCCAAAAGCGTTTTTTTACGTAGCTACGTTTGTTTTATTTTGATAGTTAAATCTCTTAAGTAGCCAGGCATGGCTGCACTGGCCTGTAATCCCAGGAAAGAGGAATCCAGACAGGAGAAGGAAAACAGAAAATGTTGGCTTGAGGCTAGCCTGGATTCCACAGTGAGACTCTGTCTCAATCGATCAATTATCCCTTAACTAATCAATTAGTTAAATGAGAACTTCTCAGGCTAACACACCACTTGGAGGCATCAGATGTGCTGCTGGAGCCTTGCTGTTCCCAGGTAGGCATTGAATTTGTGGTAATCCCCCTGCCCCAGGCTCCAGAATTCTGAGGTTATAGGTGTGTGCTACCTTAACCAACTTGAACATTTAAAGAAGGAAAGAGAACGTGAAAAGGGAGAGAACGCTCTTTAGACTGTTATTTGCATTTCCTTGCATGTCTTCAAAAACTGTGTAGCTAATCCATCCTGCTCCCCGCTCCCCACCCCCAACCCCCACCATTCTCCCCTTCTCAAACTTCCAGTCCCTTTCTCTTTTAACCACTGACCTCTCTCTGTGTTAGGAAGAGCCTTTTGGCCTCCTCTAGTTCTCCTCTCTGCCAGTGCCCCTGCTTAATTCAACAAAGGCGCTCTACTGAGCGCACAGCATAGAGGGTACAAAGCTACAAAGCTCACATTCTTCCTGGTAGACAAGAAAAGAGGTGTTGGCAGCGCGCATCGTTTAAAAGCGTGTATCCTCTGCCCCAAAGGCATAAATAAAATTCCAAGTAGGCCAGAACTCAGCAGGAAAGAAAAGAAAACTCGATGTCAAGGGTCACCCAGGAATGGGATCTAGGTAGACTCAAATTTGTTGTGACTTTGGCGGAGAGAAATCAGAACTGTGAATCTTGGGTGGAGGCAGACAATGAATGAAATGAGATTCCTAATGGGGCCAGGTCCCGTCTGCAGGCCAGGAGCTGGGAAGGGATCTCCAGAGATGCTGAGTGAGCATGGGGACAGGATGAAGAGTGATGAGTTAAAAAAAAAGAAAGAAAAAGAAAGAAAAAGAAAAAGAAAAAGAAAAAGAAAAGAAAAAGAAACAGTGCATGAATTCACAGCAAGCATGGACTTCACTGACAGCTACAGATTCTGGGAGGGACAATGAGAGACAGCACCAGAGTCACCTAATCCACCTCCACATGCAGAACAGAGGAGTCAGGAGTGCAAGTGACACTTTCCATTGGCATTTAAGAACATCACCAGCCCTGTACATC
This sequence comes from Mus caroli, assembly GCF_978045245.1. Classification (NCBI taxonomy): domain Eukaryota; kingdom Metazoa; phylum Chordata; class Mammalia; order Rodentia; family Muridae; genus Mus; species Mus caroli. The sequence continues at coordinate 14,694,979 of NW_028227262.1, forward strand.
TGTAAACCCTCTGTGTGGGTTCAGCCACCTGCTGGTGGGAAACATTTGAAATGTATTTGGATTTTTACTCTTGTTGTCTCCCAAACAGTGCAGGATGACTGTTTGCATAGCATTTATATTCTGGTGGGTGTTGTACGCATTCTATAGATGATGTATAAGATTTATCGTGCTTTTAATTTTATGTGTCTGGGGGGGGCGGGGTTGTGTATGTACAAGGAGGTACCATGTTGTCCAGAAGAAGGTATCACATCCCATGGAGCTGGGGTTGTAGACAGTTGTAAGTCGCTCCAAGTTAGTGCTGAGAACTGAACCCTGTCCTCTGTGAGAGTAGTATGCACTTTTAACCACTAAACCACCTCTCCAGCCCATCTAGGCTCACTTAAAGCCCAGAGAAGGGCATGTGTCAGTTCCAGACAAATGCTGTACCATTTTACAGGAGGGCTGTGAGCATCCAGGGAATCTGATTCCAAAGGAGATGCTGGAATGAATCCACTGGAATACCAAAGACTCGTGTAAGCATTCTTAATGTGCCAGTGTAACACATTACCACCAGCGGCCTAGCACACAGTCAATACCTCACAATTTGGGACTGACTGATGAGGTGGCTCAGAGTGTTAAGATGCCTGCTTGAGTTTGATCTCTAGCACCCAAGGGGCAGAAGAAGAGAACCAACTCCTGAAGGCTGTCGTCTGACCTCCACACAGGGGCTATGGTATATGAGGATACATATATACATGCATGCATACATAGATTCACGGGTTTCACCGGGGCAGAGTAACTTTGTAGATGTTGTAGAAGACAATCTACCTCCCTGAAATCCTGCTTCTTTGGCCTTATAACCTCTTTATTTTTCAGAAATTCCAAGGTTGCAAGGTAGGGTCAGTCCCCATGTCACTACCGTTCTATCTGGTCCACATTTCAGGATGATGTCATTCCAATAGAACCATCTGAATGATCCAAGCTGACTCCCTACTGTAAAGTCAGCAAATTAACAAATTTAATTCTCTGCAGCCTTAATTCTCCTTTTTCATAGGACATAACATACTTGCGAATTCAGGGTTTTTTCTTAAACATCTTTTTTTTAATATATTTATTTATTCATGTGTTTGTTTGTTTGTTTGTTTTTATGTATATGGGTACAGTGTAGCTATACTGATGGTTGTAAGCCATCATGTGGTTGCTGGGAATGAAGGTTGCTCGCTTCAGTCTGCCCTGCTCCCTCTGGCCTAGAGATTTATTTATTATTATAGCTAAGTACATTGTAGCTGTCTTCAGACACACTAGAAGAGGGCATCAGATCCCATTAGAGATGGTTGCAAGCTGGGCAGTGGTGACACACCTTTAATCCCAGCACTCAGGAGGCAGAGGCAGGCCGATTTCTGAGTTCAAGGACAGCCTGGTCTACAGAGTGAGTTCCAGGACAGCCAGGACTACACAGAGAAACCCTATCTCAAGAAAAGAAAAGAAAAGAAAAGAAAAGAAGAGAAGAGAAGAGAAGAGAAGAGAAGAGAAGAGAAGAGAAGAGAAGAGAAGAGAAGAGAAGAGAAGAGAAGAGAAGAGAAAAGAAAAGAAAAGAAAAGAAAAGAAAAGAAAAGAAAAGAAAAGAAACACAGATGGTTGTGAGCCACCATGTGGTTGCTGGGAATTGAACCCAGGACCTCTGGAAGAGTAGTCAGTGCTCTTAACCGCTGAGCCATATCTCCAGCCCAAACTCCAGGTTTTAAGATTTGTCTATTTGTTATTTTTCTTGGCACATTGACTAAATACCTACCAGGAGCAGCTTTAGGGAGGAGGAGTTTATTCTGTCCAGGGGATGCAGTTAAGGCAACTGGAACAGATTGATCTTTCAAGGCAGTACCAGGGAGTCAGGGAGCAGCCTGCAAAGTGGGGCAAGAACTAGCCTATAACCGTCAAGGCTCACCCCAAAGCCCTGTTTCTATCAGAGAGGCCTCATGTACCAAAGGTTCCACAACCTTGACAAACTGGGGATCAAGTGTTCAAACTCATCAAACCATGAGCCTATAGAAGGACATTTCACACCCAAACCACAACAGACCCTCTTTGGAGAGGAGATTTTTCTTCCCACCATTTAGCCAAAAAGGCTATGAAGACAAAGGGATGGAAAGAGGAATGGACCGTTCTTCCTCAGCCATAGCTTCCTCTGAAAAAATGCAAAGTTGCTCTTGTTTGAGTTTTGTAGTTTTCTTGTTATGTTGTGTTGTGTTTTGTGACAGGGTCCAGGCTACTGTTCAACTTTTGATCCTTCTGACTCATCTTCCTTATGGGTCTATGCTAACATCTTTGGCTGCTCTTGGATTTTGAGGATTCATTTGATTAAAGGCCCTAGAATAATCCCCAGTCCCCTCCCATTCTAGGGACCAACACCACTCTCATCTACAAAGGCCCTTTTACCATGCCACATAACCTAGTCACAGACTCTACAGGGATCTCTGGAGGTCATCAATAAATATGATGTCTGCCATATCATATTTATTATAGAACTCAGAAGGGACTCTAAGGTTGCACATTACTAATCATTATAAGGACTTTATTGATGGGTATAATTATTACAATTCAGTCAGAAAGCAGAAATGAAGAATCACTGCGAGCGCTGGAGAGATGGCTCAGCGGTTAAGAGCACTGACTGCTCTTCCAGAGGTCCTGAGTTCAATTCCCAGCAACCACATGGTGGCTCACAGCCATCTGTGATGGGATCTGATGCCCTCTTCTGGTATGTCTGAAGACAGCTACAGTGTACTCATATACAAAAAATAAATAATATTAAAAAAAAAAATTCACTATGAGACAGACCAACCTGGGCTACATAACAAGACCCTACCTTAAAAAAATAAAATAAAGCCGGGTGTGGTGGCGCACGCCTTTAATCCCAGCACTCGGGAGGCAGAGGCAGGCGGATTTCTGAGTTCGAGGCCAGCCTGGTCTACAAAGTGAGTGCCAGGACAGCCAGGGCTACACAGAGAAACCCTGTCTCGAAAAACCAAAAATAATAATAATAATAATAATAATAATAATAATAATAAATAAAAAAATAAAAATAAATAAAAAATAAAAATAAATAAAAATAAAAACCTGGGCTGGCGAGATGGCTCAGTGGTTAAGAGCGCCGACTGCTCTTCCGGAGGTCCCAAGTTTAAATCCCAGCAACCACATGGTGGCTCACAACCATCCGTAACGAAATCTGATGCCCTCTTCTGGAGTATCTGAAGACAGCTACAGTGTACTTACATATAATAAATAAATAAATCTTTAAAAAATAAAATAAAATAATTAAAAAAAATAAAAACCTTAGAATGGGCTAGCAAAGTGGCTGGGCAGCTTGCCACCAAACCTGATGACCTGAATTCCTTCCATATAGTGGAAATAAAAAAACCAGCTCCCACAAATGGTCCTCAGGCCTCCATACTGGTTCTCTCTCTCTCTCTCTCTCTCTCTCTCTCTCTCACACACACACACACACACACACACACACACACATACACTTTTTTAAAACTCAAAACAAGGGCTGAGTCCGGCGGTGGTGGCACATGTCTTTAATCCCAGCACTTGGGAGTCAGAGGCAGGCAGATTTCTGAGTTCGAGGCCAGCCTGGTCTACAAAGTGAGCTCCAGGACAGCCAGAGCTACACAGAGAAACCCTGTCTGTTGGGGGATGGGGGGACGGGGAGACAAGGGCTGGAGAGATAATCCAGCAGTTAAGAGCATCTGCTGTTCTTCCAGAGGACCCAGATTCAGTACCCAGCAACCACATGGCAGCCCACAGCCATCTCTAACACCAGTTGCAGGGGATTTGATGCCCTCTCTGGCTTCCTCAGGCACTGCATGTAAGTAGTGGATACATATAACATGTATACATAACACACCCGTTCACATACAATAATAAAAACAATAGATACTTACAAAATAAATAAATAAAATCAGCCGGGGCGGGGGTGCACACCTTTAGTCCCAGCACTTGGGAAGCAGAGACAAGTACAGCTCTGAGTTCAAGGCCAGCCTGCTTTACAGAGCGAGTTCCAGGATAGCCAGGGCTGCATAGAGAAACCCTGCCTTGAAGACAAACAAACAAAAATAAATTAATAAATAAGTAATATCAAAATATAAACAAATGGGGGCTGGAGAGATAGCCCAGCAGTTAAGAGCACAGGCTGCTCTTCTAGAGGGGCCAAGTTCAGTTTTCAGCAATGACACTGGGCTGCTCAGTATTGCCTATAACTCCAGCTTCAGGGGCTCTTCTCTGATCTACGTGACCATTCAAATACAAGTGGCAGACACACAGAGATACATACACATAAATAAGATAAAATTTCAACTAAAAAAAAAATACAGACAAATAACTCACAACATTTCCTATCAGTTCCCTAGACAGGGAATGTTTACCCGTGTGCATTTTTTTTTTCTTCTCTTGAAACCTGCTCTCTCATAGAACTCAGAACCACTACCACATGCTGGGCCCTTCCACATCAATCGAGAAAACACACCACAGGCTTGCCTATGGGCCTCTGCAGATACATGGCCCTGATCTGGGCCTTCTCTGCCCTGGAAGAAGGCAATGTTTGGGAAACACCAACACCACTGTGGATTTAAACCCAAAAGGGGCAAGTCTTCCTTGAGAAGCCCACACCTTGGCTCTTGGTTGCGCTTTCCTTTCTTCCAGTGCATTCTCCTTTCTCTTAACCCTAGGTCTACATTAAAATCTCATTACAATCTCCAGCTCTGCTCTAAAAACCTTAGAAAATACAAAGAACTTTTCACACCCCAACTTCTATGAGCCAGCATACTTCTCTTACCGCAAAATGTCCTGTCCTTTGAGAAGAGATTTCCCAAACCTGGTTTACAGTAGCTTGCTGCCCACCTCCACCCCTGCCAAATAAAGTGATATTATTCTGTGTGCTTCAGAAGAGACTGGGGCACAGACAAAGGTGTGTTCTGTAGTGTTCCGCACAGAGAATTCAGAGGACAGCCTTTAGGAATGGGTTCTTGCCCTCTCCGATGGGGTTCCAGCAGCAAGCACTTTTACCAACCGACCTATCTTACCTGTCCTGTTTTTTATTTCATCATTTCATTTTGGTTTTCTTTTGGGGGGTAGTGTGTGTGTGTGTGTGTGTGTGGTTTGTCATTTGTTTGATTTATTACTGTTTGGCATTCAAACAGCTCCCATCCCTACCATCACCCCCATGAGGCAGAGCCTTGTCCATCCAATGAAAAGGGTGGACCCTCTGCAATGCATTGTGTGTGTGTGTGTTTTGTTTTGTTTTTTTACTGTGTTCTTTTTTTTTAAGATTTACTTATTATTATATGTAAGTACACTGCAGCTGTCTTCAGACACTCCAGAAGAGGGCATCAGATCTCATTACAGATGGTTATAAGCCACTATGTGGTTGCTGAGATTTGAACTCAGGACCTTCTGAAGAGCAGTCAGTGTTCTTAACCGCTGAGCCATTTCTCCAGCCCCTCTGCAATGCATTACCAATGAACTATGGTGACTTGGGGCAGCTTGTCCACCATAGCTAACGCTGATACAGAACATTTGTTTTTATGGAGACAGTTACAGAGCTATAGATATGGCTCAGTTAGAACACTCACCTAGCATGTACAAAGCCATGGCATGACAATCTGGGCACACCTTTAGTTTTGGTACTTAGAAGAAGGAGGCAGGGGGATCAGAAACTGAAGGTCGACCTTGGCTACACCGTGAATTCAAGGCTGGCCTGGACTGCATGAGACCTTGTCTCAACAGCAAAAAAAAAAAAAAAATTATAGAAGATATCAGGCTATCGTTTTTCAATAAAGTGGCAGGGCATTGCTGGCCAGAAATATTTAATCACCATAAGGTCTTTCAGTTTGGCAGCCTCGAAAGGATAAAAGTGGGATCAAGTGTCACATGGAGACAGTTGGCCTTGTTCTCCTCCAGATTATTTATAAGAATGACAGGTCACCCTCCGAGCCACACAGGAGTCAGCAAGACCTTAAACTGCCCTTGCTCAGCTGCTCTCTGCAGCCTTGAGCCACAGCTCCGAAACAGTTTCTTCACCAATACAGCTGCTTCCCAGAATCTTCACTGGGGTTAGAATACGATCCAGCCACTCAGCTGCTGGCACACGGTGCCCCACACATAGCAGCATCGTTACCGTTTAACCGGAGAAAACAAAGTCTGTGCGGCAGATGGCAGGCTTCAGCGTCTTTCTCTTCAGTGCAGATCTTACAAAACGCAACCCAGGAACTTCAGAGAAGTACCAGTCAAACCCTAATAGTTGAAGCTGGGCATGGTGACCTAAGACTGTGAAACTTGCTGATGCAAGAGGATCGCCAAGAGTTATGGGCTGCATAGTAAGTAGCAGGCCAACAGGCACTACATAGCAAGACTGCATTTTAAAAAGGAAAAAGAAAGAGAGAAACAAAAACAAGCAACAACCACACACACATACACACCCACCCACCCCCACCCCCACCCAAGTCCCCCACATGAGAAATAAGAAAGAATTAAACTTACCCAAACAGTCCTTTGGCAAAAGTGTAGAGAACCGTACCTGAATAGTCAGTAGTTGTTGAATTCTTACACGTTATTTTTGACAAAATCAAGGCAAAGGACAAGGAGACATAATTAATCAAAAAGATATTTCAGGCCGGGCAGTGGTGGCGCACGCCTTTAATCCCAGCACTTAAGAGACAGAGTCAGGCCGATTTCTGAGTTCGAGGTCTACAGAGTGAGTTCTAGGACTACACAGAGAAACCCTGTCTCAGGGGAAAAAAAAAGATATTTCAGGTAACATCTGTCCTCCTCTAGGTGGAGAGAAAGGCTGAAGGCCACAGCTTTAATGGAGTTGAAATATGAAGGTGAATTGAGAGGCTTCTGATTATTTGTCCATGCCAAGTTTGAAAGGAACCTTAGAGTCCCAACATATACTTTTAAAAGATTCATTTATCTTATGCATATGGGTTTTTTTCTACATGCATATCTGTGTACCACGTTCACGTCTGGTGCCCAGGGAGGCCAGAGTTAGAACTGGAGTTATATAGATGGCTATGATCTGCCATGTGGGTGCTGGGAGTGGAATGTAGAAGAAGCAACTGGAAGAGCAACCAGTGCTCTAACTGCTGAGCTATCTCTCCAGCCCCCAACTAAGTTTTAAGAAAGAAAAAAGAAATGGAATAGTGTCGGGCATGGTGGCGCACGCCTTGAATCCCAGCACTTGGGAGGCAGAGGCAGGCGGATTTCTGAGTTCGAGGCCAGCCTGGTCTACAAAGTGAGTTCCAGGACAGCCAGGGCTATACAGAGGAACCCTGTCTCGAAAAGCCAAAAAAAAGAAAGGAAGGAAGGAAGGAAGGAAGGAAGGAAGGAAGGAAGAAAGGAAGAAAGGAAGAAAGGAAGAAAGGAAGGAAGAAAGGAAGAAAGAAAGAGAAAGAAAGGAAGGAAGAAATGGAATAGTAAGTTAATACATTTAGATCACAAGAAATCTATGCTCTGGAATTAAGATTGAATTTACTATTATTATTTATTGGTGTGTGTGTGTGTGTGTGATGTGTGAATGAGTGCAGGCATGTGGGTGCCAAGGTACAAGTGAGGAAGGCAGAGGACACTCTTCGGGGGTCAGTTCCAGGGATCACACCCAGGCTGTCAGGTTTGTAGCAAGCAGTTTTGCCTGATGAGCTGTCTCCCTGGCCCTGGACTTATAGTTTCTTACACAATAGAAAAAGATGGTAAAATCCTTCGTCACCCAGGGCCAAGCTACTCTCTTTTATGTTGCTTTAGTAGTTGTGCTGTGGAACTGAACTTTTTTATGGTGGTTTTTTTTTTTTTTTTTTTTTTTTTTTTGAGAGGAAGGTCTAACCCTGCAGCCCCCTGGTCCCTGAACTATGTCACCCACAGTCACCTGACCTTAAACTCACAACTGTCTTTCTACCTCTGGCTCACAAGTCCTTGGATTACAGAATGAGCTAGAACCGGAGTCTGGTCATATTTTTATAATCCATATAAACAGTAAATGTCCTTCTAACGTCTTGCCTAACCTTACGATGATGAAGTTATTATGAAAATAAATAAATTAGAAATATGTAGTGTATAAATTCATGCTGTAAGCTACAGAAGTGTGTACATTTGGGACATTACTTACAGTTGCTACTCAGTAAAGGATATCTTCATTAGACGTCGATGTATTTTCATTAGACAATCACGTGTAACAAAAAGCCCTTTCCTTGGAGACGCCTGCAGGGAGTCACTTGCCTTCCCTGTAATGCCGATACCCCTGCCCGCTCCATTCTTTACCTGCTGCTTTTTTTAAGGCACAAAGAGTCCCCATCTTCTAAATAGCCCAGCTTTGAGGCCAGCTGACAGGAGCAGACTTCAAATTACTCCATCAATAGCCGTTTAAAGAGCCACTGTATAACAGTACTTCAGCACAGGTGTCCTGGGGGAAAAGAAAGTCCGTGACACCTTGTGAGGTGGATTCTCACTGTCTGCCCCCATCTGCCAAGCCATCTTTATCTCCTGGTACCCTCCAGGACGCTCCACTCCCACAGATCCACCACTGCAGAGCCACCAAACAGGCAGCATCCATTCACCAGCTCAAACTCCGTCAAGGACTTTTCTATCAGTTAAAATTTTGCATTTGGCAGCTAGTAACAGAGCCCAGAAACAGTAGTGGCTTAAGCCAGATAAAAGTTTATTTTTTTTCTTTTCTGTAAAAGAATTCTGGAGATAAGAGATGCAGGCCGGTAGGGCCTCGCCTATATAGTTCCTGTATCTCCCCCTTCCACAATGGACTCTCTATCTTTACAGACAAAGAGGACGCCTCAGGTTGCTTCCGCCTTCTCCATCTTGTGGACAGCCAACAGGAGACAGAAGGACACAGGGCAAACTTCTTTTCACATGACCTCAGGGCTTAAAGAGTCCAGCAGCACTGTGAGCAGCCTCCTAAGAAAGCACAAATGCAAGAACAATACAAAACAAAAATTAACTTCATTTAATTATTCGGATATGTGTTTGGCTGCATGCATACAAGCCATGGTGGTGGTGGGGGGGGGTGTCTGTGTGTGTCTGTGTGTCTGTATTTGTGTAGATCAGAGGAAAACCTGCAGGACTCAGTTCTCCCTTCCACCACCATGTAGGATGTAGGTCCTAAGAACTGAACCCAGGCCGTCCTTTATTTACAGAGCCATCTCACCTGTCCCAAGACATTTTGTGGCAGCAGCAGAGGGAGACAATTTACCATGCACAAACCTTCACTATAAACATCAACAGTGTAGCCCAGCATGGTACCCTAAGTCTGTAATCCCAGCATTCTCAAGAGGATATAGAAAGAGCATGCTTTCAAGCTGCCAGTATGCAGACAGAATCCCAGGGCACCCTAAGCTACACAGCAAGACCCTGTCTCAGAGCGACCAACAACAAAACAGGGAGTGTTGCACACACCTGTTGCCCTAACACTTTAGGGGTGGAAACAAGATGATCAAGGTCAGGGTCATCCTTGGCTACATAGTGAGTTAAAGGCCAGCCTGGGCTACATGGTGAGTTAAAGGCCAGCCTGGGCTACATGGTGAGTTAAAGGCCAGCCTGGGCTGAATGAGAACCTGCTCATAAATAAATAAATAAATAAATAAATAAATAAGCAAGCCAACAGACAGTATAAGACCCTGCTAATAAATAAGATAGATAGATAGATAGATAGATAGATAGATAGATAGATAGATAGATAGATAGATAGATGGCAAACAAACAGTATACCAAGACTGGAAACTATAGGGTGTAGTTTGAAACTCTTACAAGGGCACATTGTCTTTTAGAACTGTATAGTTAGGAGCTGGGTGTATAGGTGACTGGTACTGAGCACTTCTCTAGGACGTGCAAGACCCAGAGTCTGGTCCCCAGCAAGAGTCAGGGAAGGGAGCTTGGGGGAGTAATAAGAATGAGATAAAAGATCTACATAGTTAGCTCACTATAGTATATGAAATTCCTGGAATTAAATATTTCACCCATTGGACTAAGAGACTACACCTAAGAAAGAAAGGAAGAAAGAAAGAAAGAAAGAAAGAAAGAAAGAAAGAAAGAAAGAAAGAAAGAGACTATGCCTCCAGTAAAATGTACTATATTACACCAAGGAAGCAGGGACAAGAACAGTAAGAAGCAGCTTTAGTTTCCTTCTAAGCGCTTTCATGCTGTGTACACCAGACTGTAGCAGAAGCAACTACAAAAAGTACTCTGTCCCTCCTGCCGACACTCGATGTTACAGCAAGCCCAGCTTATATTCTGCCATCAAGTATGGCTCGCCCATCAGTGTGATGGAGCGTTAAGAATATCCTCAAATCCAATGGTCTCACCGTTTTCCCTCAAAATATCCAGTGAGAGGTTTCAGCTCGGAAGAAATGAAAGACGACGACGCAGAACCTGCCGCACTGCCTTGAACTCTACCTGTAACTTTGAGGGAGCAAATAGACCCTGGGTGTTTCTCAGTGTACCAAAGGTCATCTTGTTCTGGTTGAACTGAAAAAAAAAAAATTTTTTTTTTATAATTCAAGAGGGTGACTGGGCAAACGTTCATTTTTCACACAAGAAATACCTTTTTTGGAGAAGATTGTGACTCTCAAAAGGCCCACTCACTGAGAACTCCCTAACTGGAATATTCTCCTTCAGCTTCGACCCAAAGCCTCTGGCATTCATCTTGAAAACCAAACGGCTTTTGATATGTTCACACTTAAGGTAAACCCACAAAACTTTACTTGTGTGTGTGTGTGTGTGTGTGTGTGTGTGTGTGTGTGTGTGTGTTGTGGACTCTTCCTCGACCACCTTTATTTTTGGTATATATTTTTAAATTGTATTTCTTACTATTCTGGGTGCATGACATGTGAAGGTGCTCCAGCACTCCTGTAGAGGTCGAAGGAGAACTCTGTAGAGTGTGTTCTCTCTTTCCACATTTCCATGGGTTCCCAGGGTTGAACTCAAGCTTACTCAGCAAACATCTTTATGACTGAGCCATCCCAGCCAGCCCTCCATCTCTCTGAACCTGGAGCTCACCAATTCTGCTAGGCTGGCAGGCCAGAGAACTCTAGAGACCTGTTTGTTTCTGCCTGGGAACTACAGGCACTTGCCGTGGAAGCCCAGCTTTTTACTTGAGTCCTGAGAATCCAAATTCAGGTGCTCACACTTATGGGACAAGTATCTTACCCACTGAGACATTTTCTGAACTCTATTTTATTTTTGAAATAGGATCTCAAGTGGCCCCCACTGACCTTGAACTTCTGATCCTCCTGCCTCCACCTCCCAAGTATAGGGATTGTGGGCATATAAGCCATAACCCAGCTTAAAAGACAGTTTTAGAGGAAGGAGAAACCTAGGTTGGCCCAGAAGCTGCCAGGTGGCTGGCTAATGGATCCAGGTGCTTATGTGTGGCATGCAAGCATTAACAGGCTCCTAGAGGGATGTTGCACAACCTTTGAAGGGGAGGAAGAAGTACAAGTGAAGGCCATCTCTACAGACAGAGCAGTGATGGTCCAGGTATCTCAGACAGTGCCGCTTCAGGGCAGGGGATACAGCTTAGCTGGCAGAGTGCTTGCCCAGGGTTCACGAAGCCCTGGCTTGCCGCCCTACACCTCAAAAAGGTGCATGGTGGAGCATACCTGTCATCCCAGTGCTAAGAGCCGGAGGATCCAAGGGACTCTCTGACCAATCTTTCCAGACAGTTAGGGAACTCCAGCGTGGGAGGCCATGGTTTAAAAATACAAGTGTGAACAATATAGGAAGATGCCTGACTGATATCTAACTTTAGCCTCCACAAAGGGAGGGAGGGAGGGAGAGAGAGAGAGAGAGAGAGAGAGAGAGAGAGAGAGAGAGAGAGAGAGACCTTCTCATGGTTAGAAAGTATCATATCCTACAGTAACAATATAATAAAATATGGAATACAAACATAACTGTTATTTTATGCAGGCCTTTTACTTAGCTAAGATTGTATAGAGAACCAGGCATAGTGGTGCACGCCTTTAATCCCAACACTAGGGTACAGAGGCAAGTGGATCTCTGTGAGTTCAAGGACAGCTTGGTCTACATAGCAAGTTTCAAGACAGTCAGGGCTACATAGTAAGGCCCTGTCTCAAAATTAATAATGATTACACACAGTTGGGAGTGCGAGGTAGCACATGCCTATATTCTTTAGAAGCAGTAGGATTGAGAGGCCAGCCTGGTCTACATAAGATTTTTGTTTCGGGGGGGGGGGGGACCCACAACGGGCAGGAAGTTCTCAGTGCGATCACACAAGAGAAACGCATTGTTGCCAAGGCTCCATGGAAGGTCCCCAGGAGACAGCCCCTTTCTCCTCTAGATAAGCAGCCAGCACTCCCCCATTGTGCGCCCTCTTTCCCACGGTCCACAACTCAGCCAGGGACATGAGAAGAGAGCTCAGCGTTTCTCAGGTGTAAGGCAGACTGGGCCCCAGCGCTGGCATTCAGCTGGGGATCTGCAAGAGATAAGTGGCCACTTCCCTCCGGCTAGCTTTCCATCCCACCATTCTTTTGAGTGAAGATTGGTTTTATTTTGTCTTGCTTGGAAAGGGGAGGCGGGGTGCGCGTGTGGGTGGGTGGGAGGCAGAGCAGAGGAGGGAGGCAGGACAGAGTGGGGAGAGGGCAATGTGTGTGTGGGGGGGAAGGCAGGACAGTGTGGGGAGGGGCAGCAGAAAATGGAAACAGGTGATAAGATGTAGGAGTTACTTCAAGGCTGGGCCCACAGTTTTTAGTTTCAAGAAGTATAAAAGGTAAGACTTTTAACTTTTCTCTTTCTCTGTCTCCCGCTCCTCTTTTTACTTTTTTGAGAGGATAGACGACAGTTTCCACCTCCTAACTGCTAGGATTAAGTATGTGCACTGCCACCATGCCCAGCTCTTTTTTTTGGAGTTTGTTTTCCGACATTCCCAGGGTGGGAGTGGGGGGTGGTGTCTTATTCTGTAGCCCAAGATCCATTCAATCTTCCACATCAGTCTTCCAAGTGCCTGGAATTACAGACGTGAGCTACCACACCCAACAAGAACCTCTTTTCCTAAACATGGAAGACTGGGCAGTGGGAGACTAGGATGTAGCCCCGTCAGTAGAGTGCTTGTCTAGCATGCACAAAACGCTGCCTCCCTCGCACTACAGAAAACTGGCGCGGGCGTGGGGGAGGGGGGGCTCACCTGGTGGAACCACACTTGGAGGTGGAGGCAGAAAGACTGGAAGTTCAGAGTCATCTTCAACTACACATGAATGGTGGAGGTGAGAGCGGGACTGAGTTGGGGATCAGAGATCACATTCACGAGCTCCAAACAAACCTGGGTTGACAGCTGAAGAAATGAACAGAAAAATATTAAGTTGTTAACTGAAAAATCCAAAGACAGCTGATCTGGCCCGCGGCAACTTTCGGCCTAGCCTCGGATCAACTTTGGTCACTGTGCCACTTTGGCCAGCAGAGGGCTCTCTTTGCTAATCTTCAAGTTCCAAAATAACAAGTCAACAACAACAAAATCCCTGGGTTGCTCGGTTTTTTTTTATTATTCCCCATCCCCGCCCCGCCCCCCACCGCGCCCCGCCCCACCCGAAGCTTCTTCAAAAGCCAAACTAATGAGTAGCAGGAGGCGGTAGCAAATTCTTGTATCACAGCACTTGGGAGAAAGCCGAAACAAGAGGGCAAAGCTGAAGGCTAGCCTGGGTAACTAGTGAGCCCTTGCCCCGAAGCTAATAATAATGGTCAATAACTTTAAAACAAGAAGGAAAAAAAAAAAAAGAGAGAGAGAGAGAGAGAGAGAGAGACAAAAAAAATGAGCCGTGGGTGGTGTGAATGGCACACACCTATGATACTAGCTGTTTGGAGGTCGAAACCGGAAGTTAAGATTTCAAGGCCAGCCTCCACTTCCTAGGTAATTTAAAACTAACCTGAGCTACATTAGACTTTATCTCAAAAAAACAAAAACAAACGACAAACAGAAAACAGAAATAAGGGCTAGAGAGATGGCTCGGTGGTTCTGAGCGCTTGGTGCTCTCGAAGAGGACCTGACTTTGATTCCTCCTTGTGGGGTAGCTCACAACTACACACAACTCCAGTTCCAGGGTGTCCCACATCCCCTTCTTTTTTTTTTTTTTTTTTTTTTTTTGGTTTTTCGAGACAGGGTTTCTCTGTATAGCCCTGGAACTCACTTTGTAGACCAGGTTGGCCTCGAACTCAGAAATCCGCCTGCCTCTGCCTCCGGAGTGCTGGGATTAAAGGCGTGCGCCACCACGCCCAGCTCCCACATCCCCTTCTTATCTCCACGTGCAAAAGGTGCCCATAACATACATGTAGGCAAACACTCAAACACATAAAATAAAATATATTTTTAAAAAACCCACAGAAATAAGAAAACAAAACAAGCCGCTGAGAGTCTAGAGGATCCTCGGAAGGTAACATGTTTGCTGCCAAGCCTGACGACCTGAGTTCAAGCCCCAGAACGCATACAGTGGGAGAGAATTGATTCTCCAAGTTATTTTCTGACCTTCACACATTTGCCTTGGCACACGTTCAAGTGCACACACACACTTAATGAAGTTTTTTTATGCTGGTTCTTTAAAGAAAATGAGTCTCTTTTCATCCATGGGCTATTAGCTTATACAGTCAAATAGCAAAACACCAACTGGCCCAAAAATAGCACAAGCAGCCACTCATTATGACAATAAGAAGGGAACTCCCGCTAAAACCAGTAACTGGGTGGAGAAGTAGCCTTGATGAGGTCGACCTCCTGAGGCCTCTGATTCAGCAGGCAGACTCTAGACAGAGTCTCTGCAATCCAAACTGGCCTTCAATTCTCGCTCCCTTCAGTGCTGGGGAAAGAACGCAGGCTCTGTGCTAAGCAAGCCCCCTACCTCTGGGCTGCATTCCCAGCCTCTGGCCTCATATGCCTGGCTCTTGCTGGGATCTCACTCTTCAAATACCTAAATCCTGTTACTATGACCACTGTGTGGTCTGATGGCTCAAGTATGTCGTCCTACATCTGTTTCACTTAGTGAAGCTTTTCCTTTAATAGTCGTGTTCTGTGTGTGCTAAGCAGCATCCCGGGGAAAGGCTGGGTGGATGCGTGGTGGCAGAAGCCTATGTCTCTCTCAGTGCTTGGGGGGTGGAGGCAGAGGATTAGGTTTGGGACCTGGAGAGCCCTGGCTGCCCTGGAACTCACTCTGTAGACCAGGCTGTTCAGTAATTAAGAACACATACTGCTTTTCAAAGGACCCAGCACCCACATCAGGCAGCTCATGCCACCTATAACTCTGTCCCCAGGGGGTCCTGACAGACGCTTCTGGCCTCTGAAGGAACAATGTGCATACAAGCAAACATACATATGTAGTTTTAAAAATAAAAATAAGGGCTGGAGAGATGGCTCAGCAGTTAAGAGCACTGACTGCTCTTTCAGAGATCCTGAGTTCAATTCCCACATGGTGATTCACAGGCCATCTGTAATGGGATCTGATCTTTCTGGTGTGTCTGAAGACAACTACGGTGGACTCACATAAAATAAATAAATATTAGAAAAGGAGGAGGAGGAAGACAACAAGGAAAAAAAAAGAAAATGTCTTCTAAAAAAAATAAAAATTAATATTTTTTTTAAAAAGAGGCTTTGAGCTGGGTGGCACATACCTTTGATCCAAGTACTCAGAAGGCAAAGGCAGGTGGATCTCCAACTTAGAGATTTGCCTGGTCTACAGAGTGAGTTCCAGGACAGCCAAGGCTACACAGAGAAATCCTGCTGGGGGTTGGGGGTTTGGACCCAGGTCCCAGCACCCACATGGCAACCCTGGGTCACTCCAGCTCCAAAGGAATCTGATGGCCTTTTCTGGTCCCCAGGGACACTGCACACATATGGTGCATGTACAAACAGTGGCCAAAACACTCAGCCACATAAAAATATAAATAAATCTTTTGAGGAAAAATTCAAGGTGTTCCTGTGCTAAGGAGTGCCAGGTTCAGTAGAAGACTGTCTCAAAAAAATGTGTGAGAGAAGCCGGGCATTGGTGCCGCACGCCTTTAATCCCCACACTTGGGAGGCAGAGTCAGGTGGATTTCTGAGTTCGAGGACAGCCTGGTCTACAGAGTGAGTTCCAGGACAGCCAGGGCTATCCAGAGAAACCCTGTCTAAAAAAAAACAAAACAAAACAACAACAACAACAAAAAATGTGTGAGAGAGATTGAGGGAGACAGCCAGTTTCAGCCTCTTAGAAACACACACACATAGTACATAATATGCATGCACATATTTAATAATATGCATGCATACATATAGAAACACACATAATATATATGCATACACACATACAAACAAACACATATGTACGTAACATATAAAAATATGTATTCCATACTCATTTACTTATTTATTTGGTATGGGCACATGTGAGTGCACACACATGCTACAGCCAAGCATGTGGATGTCAGAGGGCAGTTTGAAGCAGTCAGGGCTCTCCCTCCACCATGTGGGTGGGGTCCAGGGATTAAGCTCTAGTTGTCAGGCTCTGTGACAGCTGCTTTACCCACTGAGCAATCTCTGTAGCCACTTTTTAGGTTTTTTTTTTTTTTTTGGAGACAAGGTCTCACGTAGCCTAGGCTGACCTTGAACCTATGATCCTCCTGCCCCACTTCCAGCATGCTCAGGGCATTTTAGATTTTTTTTTCTCCATTTTTCTACCTAACACTGATAGCATTAAGCACTGTATCATGTGTTTGGTTTCCTAGGCACGTAAGGGAGGCATAAATACCATCCCCATTAACTGGAGGATGCCTTAACAAACCACAGAAAACTGAACCTCTTCCATCTTCTTACCACGTGAGATCTTACTGGTAACATTATCCCCAAACTCGTATTCCTTGATCTTTGGCAGCTGGCACACCAGAGAATGCCTCCTGCGAGACTAGCTCTTCCGTGACTTATTCAAGAGCACTGTGCACTGGGGAAAATCATTTTACATTTCCATTACCCGACCAGTCTTTAGTTACCACCCTGTACTTGGCTGACCTGAGCTCGATCACAGAATATTGGGTACACAAGGTCACTCGCCCAATCTTTCCATTTACAGATGAGAGAATTCTAATTTGTAATTTCCTGCAGGGACTTTAGACAAGATGACTTATAGGTTCCTTCTGGCCACAGTCCCAGGATTCCTATTTCCTTGCTGGCATCAATGCATTCCACTGACACAGCTCAGGTTATTTTCCAAGAAAGCTAAGTTCCTAATTCGTGGCCACAAACTACATACTCACAGGAGTTGGAGGAAAGCAATAGTCCCTTCGTGCGGGATGAGCAATGAACATCTAGGATCTCATTAGAAAAGGAAGACCATGTGACGATGTTACCTGATGGCTTAGGAAAGCCAAACGTGGCTTCATTTTGCAGCCACGCTGAGGTCAAGCTGTTATCTCCGACATGACTAGTGTATTGTGCTCATAATAGTCTGCTGGAGGAGATGGACAGGAATGTAATTACTACAGAGAATTAGGCAAGCATTATAAAGGCCAAACACTAGGAAGGGGCCTCCGGACTTTAGTTTTATGCCCTGGTGGTTCGAGATCTTGAACAATGGTGTTTAGCTGAGCAAAGATGTAGGAAGAAAAATCTAAAATCCTTCTCCAGGCCAAACTGTGTCAGCAATAAATAAAATACTACAAAAAATATATTAACAAACACCAGGGACCTTAAAAAAAAAAATCTATCACCGAGATTGAGGTATGATGGCACACTCCTTTAATCCCAGTAGTGGAGAGGTAGAGGAACTT
This sequence comes from Mus caroli, assembly GCF_978045245.1. Lineage (NCBI taxonomy): Eukaryota > Metazoa > Chordata > Mammalia > Rodentia > Muridae > Mus > Mus caroli. The sequence goes on from NW_028227262.1 coordinate 14,712,745, forward strand.
GGGGGTAGAGGTAGGAGGGATCCGGAGTTCAAGACCATCCATGGCTTTGTGGCCAGTTTGAAGCTAGTGTGTACTATTCGAGACTTTCATAGTTAATGCTGTCAATCTGAGAACCATTGATACTCAGAGATATAATACACTAGTCGCCAAGCCCAAGCTCCTGAGTTTGACCCTGGGACCCACTCGAAGGAGAGAACTGACTCCTGAAAGTTGGCCTCTGACCTCTCTGTGCACACAAATAAATGCTTAAAAATTATACATAAATCTGAGAATAATCATGCATGCCTTTAATCTCAATACTCAGGAGACAGAGGTAAACGGATCTCTGTGAGTTCAAGGCTATCTTAGTCTACATAGAGAGTTCCTGGACAGCCAGAGACATGTAGAAAGAGATTTTGTCTAGATAGATAGATATCTAGATAGATAGATAGGTAGAATTTGTATATACATGCACACATATATACATTGTCAATTAGACAAGATCTAGAATTACTTTGTCATGGTTTATTTCCTGTTGCTGTGATAAAATACCCTACCTAAAGCAACTGGGAGGAGAAATGGGTTTATTTTTAGCTCACAGTGCCAAGCTATAAACCTTCATAGAAGGGAAGTCACAAAGGCAAGAGCCTGAGTCTGCTGGCCACAGTTCACCCACAGTCAGGAACAGACAACGGATGAAGGCTTGTGCGCCAGTGCTCAGCTCAATTTCTTTACTCGTACGAGGCCCATGATCTTCTGCCTAGAGAATTGTGCCTTGTCTTCCCACACCAATTAACATACAAAATAATTACCCAGAGGCATGCCCAGTGGCCCATCTCCCAGGAGGTTCTAGAGTCTGCCAAGTTGACTATTAAGAGGAACAATTGCGCACCTAAGAGATACTCTGTCTCTGGGCACAGCTGTGATCGTTACAAGATTGAGTTCATTGAAATGAGAAGAGCCACCTGTTATGTAACAATTTCTACCGAGATTGAAACATTCCATCTAGCTGGGAAGCTCTTTAAGCAGGGAGATAAACAACTCAAAAAAAACTTCAGGAAGTCCCTGAAACTGACAAAATTCACTGTGCCCCTCCCTGCCAGAATAAGCAATAAAAACTGAGATTCTCTCTCAGAAAAGCTCAGCTGAACTACAAAGACGCTCAGGCAAGCAAAACTTCAAGGAATCCTCTGAGACTCGACCAGCTACTTAGAAGAAGCAAAAACTAACAGAGCTGTCTGGAAGAGGTTTCGACCAATGAGGCAACTGGAAAGGACAATCTCCAACCTAGTGAGCTGCCTGCAAGCTATGCGGTGAGCTCCAGGTTCCCAGCTTTGTGAGGTGTCACCTGTAGTGGCTTCAGTGACACAGCTGTCTTTCAGTCATTTCTGCTACTGTAAGTAACTCCTCACCCATATTCCTATAGGTGACCCCAATAAAACTCACCAAGTTGGACTTCGGTGGTATCTGTACTTTGGTCTGTTACCAGCTTCCTATGTGGGGTGAGTAGATGTGTGTGCTGCATTTCCCCTGGAAAAGTTTTGTCACACAACACAATCTTAAATGTGAGTGGCACTAGCTTCATGGAGGACCTGAGTCCCAGATTAAGCAAAAAGGAAAAAGTGAGCTGAACACCATTATTCATCTCCCTCTCTGTGTTCCTGACTACAAAAGCAATATCACCTGCTGCCTCATGCTCCTGCTGCCAACTACCATACTAATCCAAGTGGGGTACCATTCCCTATGTTCCAGTGACTTCCCTTTAAGATGTATGACTTTAAGCAATGCTTCACTACTCCTCAAAGGGAAATCTGCAAGAGATGCCAATGTCTGGAGAACCAGGGGGCTGAGCTGTGTTACCAAAGCAGGAAGCAACAGGGGGAAAGCTTGCACTTACTTAAAAGAGTCGAGGGCTGCTCCCAGCAAAAGACACATGCATGTCACCTGAGCCTGTGAAAAGTGAAACACCTGGGGATATGTCAGACAGAATTGATCCCGTGGAAGAGTAGATTAGCAGCGTCATGAATGCTAAAGCCAAAGAAGAAGACTCAGTCTCTCTAGACCAGAGAATGCCCCAGCTCCAGATATTAAGAGAAAAATCAATGAAGCACAGGCAAGACCTGAGGTTGGCGCATCAGTAGAAAAGCTTGGGATAAAGAGAAAAGAAAAGAAGACAGAGCTATAGAACCCAGATGACAGAGCCAAAAAGTCTATGTCTAGGGGCAAAGTCATGTGAAAAGACCGTGCTTGAGGTGTAGAGGGTGGAATGAGATTCATCAGCCTCCTGCAGCAGAGGGGAAAACAAGAGAAAAAAATGCTGAAATGCTGAAAATGCAATCTGGTGATTGCAATTCAGAGAAACTGGAGCCACCTAGACTGGAACCTCAGGGGGAAAAAAATCCAAAAAAATCCAAAGGATGAAGACATTGTATACACCAAGAAATTAAGAACAAGAAGTCAATGGGACAGGAAAACATGTAGTAAAGACATTTAAGAAGGACAAATTGGTTTAGTGATAAATTCCAGTATGCTTTTCACTCCAGTGTAAAGGGGAACTGTAAATAATGCTGGCCATATTTAAGGAAGGAACGAAGGAAGCTTGGAGATTTCCTGGCTGTGCACTCTTCAAACTCCGATGGAGATCAAGACAGGGCTCATCAGGGGTCTCAGAGTAATTTAAAAGTTTTGGAGTGGGCAGGCAGGAGTCCTGCCCTCTGTCTGGCACAATAAAGCTCTGAATAAAAAAACACACACACACAGAACCTTCAGCCTTTGAAGGGGGAGAAAGAAGCCCCCTGCCCCCTAGCCTCTCGCCTGGGAGTGAGGACTAGGAAGCAAGGTGAGAGCTAGAAGCTGAGCAGCTGAAAGGAACAGAAAGAGGAGCTGGGCAGAGCCAGGTCAGGCTCAAGGCAGGAAAGGTTCTGGGAGCAGATGATAGTGGCCTATATATAATCCAAGCACTTGGGGCTGAGGCAGGAGAATTGCTTCTACTTCAAAAGTGTGTGTGTGTGTGTGTGTGTGTGTGTGTGTGTGTGTGTGAGAGAGAGAGAGAGAGAGAGAGAGAGAGAGAGAGAGAGGGAGAGACACAGGGGGAGAGAGAGAGATTGACTTCTTTTTTTTTTTTTTTTTTTTTTTTTTTTTTTGGTTTTTTCGAGACAGGGTTTCTCTGTATAGCCCTGGCTGTCCTGGAACTCACTTTGTAGACCAGGCTGGCCTCAAACTCAGAAATCCGCCTGCCTCTGCCTCCTGAGTGCTGGGATTAAAGGCGTGTGCCACCACGCCCGGCGAGATTGACTTCTTAGGTACCCTTGTAGACCAGTGGTTCTCAGTATTCCTAATGTTACAACCACTTACTACAGTTCGTCTTGTTGTGGTGATCCCAGCAATAAAATTATCTTTGTTGCTACTCTATAACTGCAGTTTTGCTACTGTTATGAATCGTACTATACGTACTTTTGGAGATAGAAGTTTGCCAAAGGGGCCGAGACCCACAGATTGAGAACTACTCTTCTAGATAATTGTGTGCATATTTATGAGCCCTAATTTTTTCACAAGAATGTTTCATTTTGTAAGTATTACTCTTGCTTTTTGCCTCCATATAACAGGGCCAACTTCTACCAACAAATCCAAAGTGCTCAAGGTGGGCTTCATGGTTTTGGTTTTCCCATTGCTGGAGACTGAATCTCCAGGCAAGCACTCCCTGAGTGAGCTATTCCTCAGCTCTCCCTGGACTGTTGGAATCTATCATTCCTGTATATACCATCAGTTCCATCAATTAATCAGTCCTGTATCTTTTTTTTTAAGATTTATTTATTTATTATATGTAAGTACACTGTAGCTGTCTTCAGACACTCCAGAAGAGGGAGTCAGACCTCTTTATGGATGGTTGTGAGCCACCATGTGGTTGCTGGGATTTGAACTCCAGACCTTCGGAAGAGCAGTCGGGTGCTCTTAACCACTGAGCCATCTCACCAGCCCAGTCCTGTATCTTAAAATCAAATGGAGTCTTGGAGCTAGAAAATGGCTCAGTGGCTGAGCTTATTAAGCTCTTACAGAGGATCCAGAGTTTTGTCTCTAGCACACTCACATCAAGTGACTCCCAACCACTGCAAACCCCAGCTCCCAGAGATCTGACACTCTCTCTGGTCCTCTAATGGCATGCACGTGTGACATACACTCTCACACAGACACAAACATATACACATGATTTGAAAAAAAAAAAAAAAAGCCAGGTCTTGTGGGGAAGTTTAGACTGGCCTCAAACACTTGGCTATCCCCCTGTCTCTGCCTCCTAAAAAGGGGGACTACAAGCTTGAAGCACCATACCCAGGATCAAATGTTTTGTTCAAATACTTTCTTGTTTCAAAATAAAAACTTACAACAATATAAGACCATTCTAGAAAATACACATAACTGATTATTCCCATCACCAAAGGAAGTCAGGACTGGAACTCAAGCAGGTCAGGAAGCAGAAGCTGATGCAGAGGCCATGGAGGGATGTTCTTTACTGGCTTGCTTTGGGGATTACAGTTAAGTGATTGGATGAATCTCAGAAGAGACCTTAAACTTTGGACTTTTAGCATTATTGAGACTGCTATAGACTATGAGGATTTTGAAAGTTGAACTAAATGCATTTTGCATTATGCTATGTTTAAGTATGGCCCCCATAGACTCATGTTTTTTAACAAGTCTATGAGGGCCAGGGAGTGGAATGTGATGGTTTGTATATTCTCGGACCATGGACTGGAGAACCATCTGGACGTGTGGCCTGGTTGGAATAGGTGTGTCACTGTGGGTGTGGGCTTAAGAGTCTCATCCTAGTTTCCTGGAAGTCAGTCTTCCACTAGCAGCCTTTGGATGAAGACATAGAACTCTCAACTCCTCCTGCACCATGCCTGACTGGATGCTGCCATGTTCCCACCTTGATGATAATGGACTGAACCTCTGAACCTGTAAGCCAGCCCAATTAAATGTTGTTTTGTATAAGATTTGCCGTGGTCATGGTGTCTGTTCACAGCAGTAAAACCCTAATACATTCCCCAAAAGTAAATTTGCAAAAAGGAATAGCAAAATAAAGAATATACATTTTAAACCAACAGTATATAAGAATGTGTATGACGGGCTGGAGAGATGGCTCAGTGGTTAAGAGCACCGACTGCTCTTCCAGAGGTCCTGAGTTCAATTCCCAGCAACCACATGGTAGCTCACAACCATCTGTAATGGGATCTGATACCTTCTTCTGATGTGTCTGAAGACAGCTATAGTGTACTCATAAAATAAATAATTTTTAAAAATGTGTATGATATGTGTATATAAGTATATATGTGTATGTATGTATATTTGTGTGTTTATGTGTATATAGGTACACATATGTATGTGGAATGTATATATGCGTGTATATATGTATATGTGTACATGTGTGTAGAATATATGTGTACATATGTATATATGTTTACATATGTGATTTGTATATGTGTGGCACTTATTATGTATGTGGTATGCATGTATGTATGTACATATTGTATATATGTGTGAGGGTATGTATATAAGTATCTGTGTTGTATATATATGTGTGTATGTATATGTGTGGTATATATATATATGTGTGTGTATATATATATATATATATATATATATAAAGAAATTAACATTTTCCCCAAGTGTTGTATCACCTACCACCACCAATTGCATAGCAGTTTCTTTCTGTGACATTTCACAGTTGTCATGAAAAAAAGTAATAAGTGACATTTTAGTTGAGTGCAGTGGCCCACACCTGAGTTACATGTCTGGGACCCCTTTATTTAAAAAAAAAAAAAAAAAAGCTACTTGAAACTTTTAAGGGAATACAGTTAGAAGGAAAATCCAGAATAGGCTGAGGAGTCGGGAGACTCAGCCGCTGGTGTCACCCAGAAGCAGGCATGTGAGATGGCTGTACTGTGTCAGGGCACCTGCGGGTTTCTAGAGTAAGCAGGTGATACCACTGAGCTAAGGCTTAGGTATCTTAGGGCTGGGATCATACACTCACTGACTCCGAGACACTCACAGCACAGTCTCTTTGCTTCCTTGGCCACCACTGAAGAAAAGTCACTCAGCCTTGGAGGGAAGTAACAGTGAAACTCAAGAGCAGCCATCTTTGTTTCCTGGTGATGTTAGTTCTGACTCAGTTTCCCTAAACTTTATGGATGAGTGTATATGTGTTTTTTGTTAGTTGTGGGTTTTTTGTTTTGTTTTGAATTTGTTTGTTTTGGGGGCTGGTTTTATTTTGTTTTAGTGGCTGTGGATCAAGACAGGGCCTTATGGCTACCGGCCTCTAACTTGACGTTACAGAAGCTGACCTGTACAAAATCCACCTCTGGAGGTCCAGGGTTTCTAACAAGCACACTGCACACACCAGTGCTTTTTCTGTTCCCATTTGTCTGAGCCAGGATCTCACTATGTAGCCAAGGTTGTCTCAAATTCGTCATTCTTTTGCCTCAGTCTCCCAAGTGTTGCGATTACAGGCAGGTGCAACTATCCGCTAATAAATTACCACTTAGATACATGGGTCTCAGCCCTTTTCTATTTCAATATTGTCTTTGTATGTGGGTGACTTACTAATTACTACAAAAAAACCTAAAATAAGGGCCATTCCAGAAACCATTAGGGATGGGATTAAATCCAACAAATGCCAAAAAAACAAAAAAACCTACTTTAATTTTACTTAAAAAAAAAAAAACATAAAATTTACCATTTCAGCCATTTTGTGGTAATATTAATTCTGTTTACAAAATGTCAATTTTAAGCATTTGTTTCCAGCCAAGCATGGTGGTGCATGCCTATAATTCTTAGCTTGGGAGGCTAAGGCAGACAAATCACCTTGAGTTCAGAGTGGACTACAGAGACAAATAACAGAGACAAAACTCACCTAGTCAGAAAGCCAGACATGATAGCCTACACCTGTGATCCAAGCACTCTGGAGGCTGAGACAAGCAGGCCACAAGTTCAAGGCCAGGATCGTGAATCGTAGGCTAGCCAAGGTTACATAGCAAGACCCAACTCAAAAAAACAAATTAATTTACAACATCAGCATAGTACTGGTTGGGAAAAAAATAGCATTTGGAGAGCTACACTGTTTCTATTATTTATAAATATGTGATTGCTATTATTTATTATAAACCAGATATTGCACTAATATACTGCACATATATTAACTAGTTAACTGGGTGGAGGCGGTGAGACAAGGTCTCACATAGTCCAAACTGGCCCTAATCTGGATACATAGACAAGGATGACCTCGGTCTCCTGACCTTACTGTCTCCTCCTCCCTGGATGACCTCAGTCTCCTAACTTACTGTCTCCGCCTCCCCGGATGACCTCAGTGTCCTAACCTTACTGTCTCCACCTCCCCGGATGACCTCAGTGTCCTAACCTTACTGTCTCCGCCTCCCCAGATGACCTCAGTGTCCTAACTTACTGTCTCCGCCAAAGAACTCTTTCAGACTTCTTTGTTTTGGTTTGGTTTTTTGTTTTGTTTTGTTTTGTTGGTTTTTTTTCGAGACAGGGTTTCTCTGTGTAACCCTGGCTGTCCTGGAACTCACTTTGTAGACCAGGCTGTTCTCAAACTCAGAAATCTGCCTGCCTCTGCCTCCCAAGTGCTGGGATTAAAGGCGTGCGCCACCACGCCCTGCTCGATATTTCTAATACCTTTATGAAAACAATATCTTTATTGTATAAATAACAAAAGAAACTTTAAAGGCAAAATGGTTGCTTGACGTTAGATGGCTGAGGCAGAGATCAGTAGTTTGAGGCAGTCCTCAGCTACCTAAAACCCAATCTCAAAAAAAGTAAATGAAACTCAAACCCAGTCTGACCTCAGAGCTTGAGACCAAACTGCTTTACCAGTGCAGAGTGCCAGGAACGTGCGAAATTCCTTTAGCTAGAACGTGAGCGAAGGAGTTTGCTAATAGCTTGTTGGGTTTTTTTTTTTTAATTTAGTTTCTTTTTTTAATATTTATTTTTTAAGTATGTATACATGCCTGTATCTATGTGAGGATATGTACACGTGTGAACAGAGATTTCTGAACAGGCCAGGCGAGGGCCTGGAGCTGGGGTTCCAGGTGGTTGTGAAAGTCCTACGTTGAGTACTGGGAACTCAATTCTGGTCCTGGGCAACAGCAGCAAGTTAAAAACTCTTAACCATTGAGTCATGCCTGCAGCCCTAGGCATCTCCTTCCTTTTTTCTTTCTTTCTTTCTTTCTTTCTCTCTTTCTTTCTTTTTCTTTCTTTCTTTCTTTCTTCCTTTCTTTTTTTTTTTTTTTTGAGTTTCAATGTGTGACTAAATACACATAACACAAATTTTATCATTTAAAAATGTTTTAAGAGTACAATTGAGTGGCATTTAACATATGCACAGTGTTGGGGCTGGAGAGATGGCTCAGTAGTTGAGAGCATTTGTTGCTCTTGCAGAGGACCAGGTCTGGTTCCCAGCTCCCAGCACCCACATGGTCACATGGTGGCTTACAAACTTCAGTAAGTCAATTTCAGAAGGTCTAATGATCTCTCCTCATGCCTGCAAACCACTCATCCACTTGAAAATCTTTAGAAAAATATATTTTTTTATTCACACTACTGTTAAATCATCGCCACTGTGTCTCTTTTTTCCTTTCCTTCTCTTTTCTTTTTTTTTTTTTTTTTTTACTTTGCTTAGGGTACATTGTACACTGAAAAAAAATTTTAAATTAATCTTATGTCATTGAATTTATTGTTATTTCATTTTATGAATTTTATGTTTTTCTATCACGCTTAGAAATCCCTTCTTCACACTGAGATTTAATTTTTAAAATTTTTCAGGGGGCTTGGCAGATGGCTCAGTTGGTAAAGTCCCTGAAAAATAGGCAAGAGGATCCAAGTTCAACCCCCAGAATTCCTGCAAAAGCACTGTCAACATGGGCTCTCCAGGCAAAGGTAGGCAGCACTCTGAAGTGCAGTGGCCAGCCGGCTAGCTGACTGGCTGACTTTCAGAGTCAGTATGAACCCCCACCTGAAAAAAAAAAAAAAAAAAAAAAAAACAGGTGGAAAGTTTGGCTGGCAGACACCTGACCTCAATCTCTGGCCATGCATGCACACACATGCACACATGCACACACTGATAAGTACATATTCCACAGGTGTGACACAACTCACAACTTCTTACAAACTCTTTCAGGCTTCTTTGTTTATACTTATGATTTCCTATTTTTATATTCCATTTTTCCTTTCCATTTTTAAATAATTTATTTGTGTGTGCATGACATGACACAAGTGGAAGACAGAAGTCGACTCTCTGAAGTTGGTTCTCTCCCTTCACCTGTACCTGGTTTCAAAATTGAACTTGGCTCTGGGCTCAGCAAGTGTCTTTACCTGTTCAGCTATTTTACCCACCCCTCTGCTACTGTTTTTCTAATTCTTCAAGAATTTATGCCAGTGAAAAATATGAGATAAGGATTCTATTATATTATTGTTGTTATTTAGTGCTAGGTATCAAACCCAGAGAGAGCCCTGGGCATGCTGACAATTGACAATCATTCTGTCATTAATACTGAGCATCCCCCCACCCACCCCCATCACTCTCTCTCTCTCTCTCCATCTCTTTCTCCCTCTCTCTCTATCTCTCTTTCATTTTCAAAACACGTGTAGCTATCATGTAGCCTGGGCTAGCCTCAGACTCACTGCAAAGCTGAAGATGACCTTGAACTCCTTATCCTCCTGGCTCTGCCTCTATGGTGCTAGAACCTCCCATGTGTGGCACACATCTGGCCACTCCTGTTATTTCTTTAAAGCCAACGACAATTAAAAATCAGAAATTTTAAATCCATAGAGGACAAAAGAAGCTGGGAAAATTCTGGAAAGTGGGAAGAAACAGAGCAAAAGAATTCATCGGAGGATTAGTCTTGCCAGAAATGAAGCCATAGTCTGCATTCTTAAAAATAATATGGCCCTGGGTGCATCGGAGACTAAAGGATTGTGGGAGCTGGGGGAGGGATGAAAGGGGGAACAATGAAAAGTGGAGGTTGGGGGACATGGCTTGGTGGCAGAGCACTTGCCTAGCATGAACAGGAGTCTGGATTGGATTCCTAGCTTCCGGGGATGTGGGGAGGATACAAGGTAACCAAAGTTTATCAGGAGGAAAATGTAAAGGCATTGATGAGAGTTATCATATCTTTCATGGTGAATGTTCCTGTCCTAGAAAACACTTCCCTTTTTCATCGGTCCAGGTCACCTACCGGAGACCCTACCCTAGAAAGAGGATTTCGCATCTTCCCACCACCCTCCCGTCCCTTAAACTGCATTAGTAAATGTGGCCTGTTCGAGTTTCGGAGTTTGTTTCTTTAATTATTCCTAATATTCTCTCCTCACAGAGCAGGAGAGCCATGGGGATCCAGTCTGATTTCATCAGACTTGCAGTCATGTGTTGCTGATCACAGGGACACCTTCTGACCAATGTGTTGTTATCGTTGTATGTGAACACCGAGAAACTGACTGCAGGCGGTAGAGCCCCCCTGCACAGCTAGGCTTCAGGACAGGGGAGGTTGCAGCTCCTAGCCTGCATTCTGAACAGCTTTTTCTAGATTGGATACTTTAAGTGATTGTAACAATAAGATATGTGTATCCAAACATCTAAGCCCAGAAAAGTAAAAATATTGCATAAAATAGCTTACCAAGTGTATAAAATAAGAATAAAAACATAGCAGAATACATACAAAACGGAAGCTGGAGTGGCCGTGTCTGCCTGTAATGCCAGGACTCGAGAGGCAGACAGGAAGACCAAGTTTAAGGCCTCTCAACTACATAGTAAGTCTGAGCGTCACTCAGCTGTCTCAAAACAAACAAACGCAGATATAAACTGGTGTAGCTGCATACGACTCATCCTCAGACTAGAGCATGCATGTCTGCGAGTCGCCCTGGGGTAATCAATGAGTAACAGAAAGGAATATGTGGAGACCAGTGCCACACATCACTGTGGACTTTCTACAGTGGACAACTGGGCCAAACATCATCTATTTTAAACAATTTTTTTCTTAGATAATAAATTAACTTCTACAATATACTGAGTTTTTTTTTTTAATATAACATTGGGGTTTTTTTTGTTGTTGTTGTTGTTGTTTTTTTTTTTACTTTTTTATTTTTGCTACGTAACCCAGGCTGCCCTCACACTCACTGTGTAGCCAAGAATGGCACTTAGCTTCACCTAGTATTTCTAGTGCTAGGATTACTGGCATGCAAACTATGCCTGCCTTTAAAACAAAGCAAAACAACAACAACAAAAAAAAAAAAACACTTGTAATAACATCTAACTTAAAACACATTGTACAAATATTTTTAAATTATTTTCCTTATGGGCTTAATCTGTGAGATCATTTTTTTGTTTGTTGTTTGGTTGCTGTTTTGTTTCGTTTTGGGATAGTCCCCTATAAGACAGTCTGGCCTCTTAGTTTTCGGTGTAGCTGAAGGTGACCTTGAATTTCTGATCCTCCTGCCTCTGCCTCTGCCTCTGCCTCTGCCTCTGCCTCTGCCTCTGCCTCTGCCTCTGCCTCTGCCTCTACCTTTGCCTTCTGAGTACTGGGATTATAGGCATGCACCAGGTTTTTGTAGAGATGGGGATCACAACTGGGGCCTGTTAATGCTAGGCAAACACTCTCCCAACTGAGCTATAGCCCCATCCCTTCTGTGTTATTTAGTTTAAAAAATAGTTTTTGTTACTGTTCAAAACAAAGTTCCAAACCTATGTATTAGCCTAGTGGGATCTAGCTTATTATTACCTGAGCCAGGTGTGGTGGTGTACAACTGTAATTCAAGCTCCTGGGGGTAGGGGTGGCAGAAGAAGGAAGACTACTTGAAGTTGTAGGTGTAGTTACACCTTATATTCAAGGCTAGCCTAAGATTCACTCAATTTTAGTATGCTCACCTACCATGCACAAGGCTCTGGCTTCTAGCCAGGCAGTGGAAAACAAAAACAGTACGACGACATCTACCTTGTATCCTGTCTTCCCCGGAAGGTAAAAGTTAGGGGCAGTGACATGCATAGAATTGCTGTCTCCTTTGATGACTCTGAAGGATCGGAGACCAGAAAAGAACTCTTTTAGAGTTAATTTATTATTATCGAGTATTGTACATAATTGGATGGCTGTACTCTTACACAGTTGACAGCACCCTTGGCTTGTCTGCACCAGGAACGCTGCAAATGTGTGGATAGTGCACAGTGCTATGATATTTCAATATGCAGAACTTTTTCTGCTCTGTTCTGTGTCTGGGACCACGGTCAGCAGTACATACCCCAATTATTTGGCTCCCACCTAGTACTGTTTAAAGGTTACAGACCTTAGCTAGTAGATTTCTTTTGTGTGCACGCATGTGTCATGCATGGGGTGCACCCATGTGAAGGCGGGGGGCCTCACTGGCATCTCTTATGGCTCTCCATTTTTTAGCTAGAATGGCTGGCCACTAGAACCCAGGAATCTACTTTTTCTCTCTCTACTCATCAGCTCTGGGATTCAAAACGTGCACTGCCATTGCTGGCTTTTTAATATAAGTTCTGGGAATCCAAACCCAGGTCGTCATGCTCACACGGAAAACACTTAACCTCCCCCTCCCCACCCCCAAGACCTAGATGTCCATAGATTTCTATTTAGCTGTTCCAGAGCCTAAAAAGGCTCTAATAAGCCTAATAAGGCTTCACTTTAGTGTGAGAAGTTAGGGTGGATACAGTAACACGTGCCTATAGTCCCATCTGGTTAAGAGATTACGTCAGACACATCAAGTTCAAGACCAGCAAGAAGTGGAGGGAGGGAGAAGGAGAGAGGGGAGCCATTATTAGTAGTACTGCATTTATTTTTGACCTGTGACTCATAGAGATCCATCTGCCTCTGCCTCACGAGTACTGGGATTAAAGCTGTACACCACCATGTCCAGTGGGGTTCTATTTATGACCTCCTTTGTTTGTATGCTTGTTGGTATATTCGAGGTAGGGAAGGTTATGTGCAGCCCAGACTGACTGCAAAGTCTCTCCTCAGTATCCTAAGCAGGCCTTGAACTCCTGATCCTCCTACCTCCACCTCCCAAGCGCTCAGATTACAGGTGTGCTCCACCATGCCAAGCCCAAGTTTCCAAGCCCGTTTTCACAGTCATGTGCTATCTGAATCTTTATCTATGACACCCCTGCCCCGGGGACCATCCAAATCCCTGCTTGGCTCACACTCAAGATGAAGACCTGTCTCTGAGACTAGCTTCCTCCTTACAGGGATGTGGTTTTCCTTATGGACTGCTCATTCTGATCAGATGTGTCCTCTGAAAGGCAGAGGTAAGCACTGAGCCTCTAACGGAGTCCACGAGTACAGCCTAGAGAGCAGCTCAAACATGTTGGTTTATGGACGGGGTCACGGAGCTTAGTGGGCTGGGAGAGGTAAGGTCAGAACTAGACAGCTAAAAACTAAGAACATGGCATACTGGTTCAGGGGCCGATGGAGGCTAAGGCTGGGCTTCTGGCTAAAACAGACTGAAGGAGACATCAGGAGAAATTATTTTAAGGAAAGAAAAAAAAAAAGGCAAAGGCGAAGAAAGGTATACATATGAGATGTCCCTGGTAAAGAGAAAGAATGATCTGGGACTACCGTTTAATTATTATGACGTTTTAAAAGCTTCACTGCAAAGAAAAACATAGTTGGACCCTAATTAATAAAAGTCATCACTCGTTTTAGACCTGTTCTACTAATTGAATCCTCCTAGATCTTAACATACTCTTTCCAATGAGTTTCCTGACCCAGAAATCAAAAGGGGACTTTATGTCCCCTTCTCATCCTCACAAGGGCGTGGGGAGGGGGGAGGGGAACAGACAGTTCCCCCCCCCCCTTTAAGGTTAAAAAGGAAGAAAATGACACCGACTGCCTTTGTCCTGATGGATTTTGACATTCTAACCCCAGGAATAACACCTCTTTTGCTCTATATAGAGTCTATAGCCACACCTTGTATATGGTTGGTTTATTCCTATGACGGGTAATATTCATTTCTAGGATACCTACCCGCTCCCGCCCTCCCCAAATCTACCTTTCCAAGACAGGGGAAGGTGCGTCCTCGTCGAGCTCCCGCCTGTACCTTCCTAGTACCTCTGGCCAGCAGCCTGTGTGCCCGTGCTCCCTGGACATCCGTGAATGTTTGATGCTACATCTCTACCCAAACTGAAGCTTCCCGCCTGCATTCTGTCAACGGCACTTGCGGGCGGGCCGGGGGGGGGGGGGGGAAGACAACTTTTGGAACAGAAACTCCACCCATCCTCCTACTCCCTACTACCTGCAATCAAACCAGCTAAAACACCCCACCTCACACTCCCCAACTAAGTCTCATCACATGATCTACCGTACTGTAATTTTTTTTTTTTAACAAGAAAACAAGCATCCAAAAAAAAAAAAAAATTCAAACTGCAGGCGCGAGCCAATGGGGAAGCAGGGGAAGGTGGGCGGGGGAAGCGCGGCGGGCTGGGCGGGGACCCGCGAACCTGTGGACCGAAGGATTCGTAAAACGCAGCAGGCGCACGGTTTAGGCTTTTTTTTTTTCTTCCAAAACTAAGTTAAGAGCGAGGCTCCGCCTGCAGCTGCAGCCTCGCAGATCCACCTTAAATCTTCAGTGGACTCCGTGCAGGGGTCAGTGGGCGCAGCCAATGCCAATCAAGTTTACAACCACCAGCTCGGGACGAAGGGGAGGGGGGGGAGTTGGGGAAGGCCAGAGGGAGAAACTTCAACTTCTCGCTTCATATGCACACATCACACACGCGCACACGCAAACACACGTACGCACGCACATGCACACGCACACAAAGGGAAGGAGGGGGGCAGAGACCGGCGCTCCGCCGCCAAGGAACAAGTTTGCAAACGCTTCTAGCTCGCTGGCCGCGGCCTGGACGCGCTTCCCGCGTCCCGACCCGAGCGCCATGATGGTGGCTGCGGTTCTCAGCCCGGGTTCTGGAGGGGGAGCCGCAAATGATGCAATCCCCCGGCCGGCGCCCGAACCGCGCGCCCTTCTCCCGGCCTTTTTCTTAACGTTCCTTTTAGAGGCGCGTCGAGGTTTCGCGCCCAAAGCATGGTTAAGGGGTTTTTCTTTTGTTTTATTTTTTTAAGATTTCCTAATTTCTGGTTCCTACCTCTGCTGAGTCCTTATATATGATAAGTCTGTGACTTGGATGGAGGCCCGAGGGACTTGAGTGTACGTGGAAATAGTGCACTTTCGGTTCTCCGGGATCTGCCTGTGGCTGACCCCACCCTATTACAACCCCACGCGAGTGAAATAAGGGAGATGACCCCATAGGTTTCTAAGTAGGATCCATGGCCCTTTTACCCCTCAGCGTCCTTTGCAAGGTTTCTTTTTTGCTTTATTTTTATTATTTTTTAAAGCCGGGGGGGGGGGCAGGAGTAGGGTGTGGCTCAGGTGAAAGATGGCAAATGAAAAAGAATCCATGCTCTGAAAAACAGATCAGGGATCCTAAGTGGACTTCTAAACAAAACACCTTTTAGTTCAAAGCGCTAGAAGAGCAATCGTGTTTTCTGGTGATGATGGTGTAATGGCGAAGGCAGAGTTCTCTGGCTCCCAGGAAAGGTCGCTCGGTGCGGCCAGGGCGGTGGGCACACAGTGGCCTGAAAGGCCGACTGCCTGCTCCCTCCCACTAGTGAATGTCCATAGTCCCCCAATCTAACCCATCACGGCCCCCTCCCCAAATCCTTATTTCCCCCAGTTCTTCCTTGCCCAGGTCTGCGGTTCTGGACAGCCAAGGATGCAATGGTGGGGGGCACTTTGCAAGCAGGGTGAAGGGCAGGGGTTATCCCCGAAAGCGGCAGTGGTACTCCACAGTTACGCGCGCTTCGGTGACCGTCGCTCAGCCGCCAGCGAGCCGGGAAGGCTTTCGAAATCCGCGGGGCTGCGGATCATTGGAGCCCTGCGGTAGGGGTGGGAGCGGGCTGCTGCCCTGGAGGGTCCACGAACTCCGGGAAATTGGTCCCTTCGGGCAAGTCCCCCAGAGCTCAGTGGGCGGCGGGGTGTCCTCTGGGAAGGGTCGTGGTCCTTCCATAGTCATTTTCTTCGTCTGGAGGATCGATGGTGAGGAAGGAAGGTTGCTAAGAAGTAACCCAGCCGGGCTGCGCGGATAGAGGCGCGGCCGCTTTCTGCGGCCTGCGGGCGCCCGGGGCGCGGGAACTGCGCGCAGCCACCCTGGCAGTGCGGGACTTGCAAGTAGCCGGCGACATTAAAGACTTTTGGTCTTGAGGCGCCAGCCAGCCGGACCAGCAGTTGCCACAGTGAGCGGGCGGGATCGGGGCTGCGGGACAGTTGGGGAGACTATCGGGCCGTGACAAGGGTAGTGGGGTAGCGGGTAGCTGACGCCGGCGGCCGCAAACCCGCAAAGGGACGTTCGCGGCGGGCGCAGGAGTCCAGGTCCCGGGAAAAGGACCATTTGAACCATAGATTGTATGTGGAGGCTTGACACAGGCGTTCGGAGGATGGAGGGCACGGTAACTTGGGCGGGGGGGGATGCGTTCCTGTGGACGTGCCTGGCGCAGAGAGCATCCACCTCTTCCCGGTCCACCATTCCTAAAATGCAATCTCTCAAAATTCATATAAAAAAACAAAACAAAACAAAACAAAACAAAAAAAGCTATGAAAGGAAAATGAGGTTTGTGGAGCAACAGAGGTGTTTTCCCAATTTGGATTGACTTTCTGACTCTTGGTCCTCCTGCAAGCCACCCTTTATATTATGTTTTAAACAGAACCACAAAAACACCTTTAGTCTTTAATTAAAATAATACCTACTTGAAGGACTTGGCCCAGCGACCAAAAGATCATTTTCCCATCCCGCACAGGAAGAAAAACCAACTCTTGCTTTATTTAAAAAAAAAAGAAAGAAAACAAAAGAACAAACAAAACCCTAGTAAAAAATGCTAGAACTACCTTGTTTATAATCCCTTTTGGGTATGGTGATATAAATGGTAGTATTTCAATGAATAATTTAAACCCAAATTTGGATTTTTCACAATTTACCCATAAATTTTCTTGTAATTTACTTTCTACCTTAACCACATTTTTAAAATAAGAGTGTTATTTAGAGAATTATTTCTGAACAACCTGGCTTTAAAAATGCCCATTTCTGTATTTTTTAAGGAAAAAAATTATGCATCTCTGCTGAGCAGATATGAAGACACAAGACTCTGTTTTAGTATTTTAACTTATTTTTCGGATGAATTTAACTATTATATAAATATTCAAAATTTGAAGAATTTATGTATGACCAATTTCATTTAACCTACGAGTATGGAAAAAACTTGGTTCTTAAGGATTTGTGTGTTGGGCTACTGTGGACAGGGCTGGTAGGGTGGGAGTAAGGACATTGATTTTCATCGCCACTTCAAAAGTGTAAATAGAGAATCTAGAGAAGTCGTTCCATCACTTTCATTTTCAGTACTGCAGATGTGTGATCAGACTACACTTATGTAAGCCCCCCCCCCTTTTTGGTTCTCACACACTCATATCCTAGAAAACATAAATATTTTAACTAAATGGGGACTGCTGACAGTCTTACATGAAAATGTGGCTTTTCCTCTTTCCAGTAAGCCTTGCCTACCCATATAGGACTAAGATGAAAATGGCCACAAAGAATATTCACATCCCCCACCCCACCCCCATCACCCACCCCCCCACACAAATCATCGGACTGAAATGTTGTAGATATTTCCCTTCCCATTGTATCTGGAGCATGCCAGGCTGACTAGCTCAGGCTCAGTAAAGCACAGGACAGTTGCACTCAATAAATAACTACGGAAGTTTTCTTTATTGATTGCTTGATGTGTAACAATAATTGGCATCTTTTTCACACATTACAAAAATTATACTTGGCTCAGTATGCAACCTTTTAAGCACAGCCATGCTATTTAACAAGGGGGGGGGCAGGGCTAGTCCAATACAGCATGGGGGGGGGTACTAGTCTACCCAATACAGCATTTACAAATGCACAAAACATGCCACTTTGGCTTGTATATTGTCTAGATTAAAAAAAAAATCTCTTTTTAACATAAATAAGTTAGTATAATTTTCAGTGTCTTTACAGAGTTATATACACAGGCACACTTCCAAGTTTTTCTCATACACAGGCAATGAAGAAACGCTGTTTAAAGATGTAGTATCCATTTCACTTACTCTACAAGTGTCCTTTTTTTTCCTTAAAAAAAAAAAAAAAAAAAAAAAACTTTCCTTGGGGGCAAATTAACAAGTAGGGTGAGAAACTTTGAATTAAAAATTATTTCATTATTTGTGTAAAGTTACAGACTTCTAAAAATATCCAAGGATTTAGGATTATGTTCACTGTGAAAAAAAGAAATAAGAATTTTCCTTATCAAATATGACCTGAGATAATCAAATCTAAGAATTCAGAATTCCCTATCATGCACCCCAGATTTTTGCCCAGTGTTACCTGGGGTAATTACTGCTGAACAATAAACTGGTAAATTCCAATTTAAAAAAAAAAAAATTAAGCCATTTCTTGCTCTATAACAGACTCTTCAGAACCTCCAAGTGAGAATAAGCTTCATGTAGAAATAAATAGCAACCATCTGTAGCAATTATTCAAATTTTGATTATTTTAAAAATAAAGGATCCATTCTTACCGAAAGGGACACTACATCTTTAAAGAAAGGAATTCAAACCCTTCCCCCCACCCAGGTTGCTTCTCTTTATGCAAGTCAAATATTTTTCTCCTTGCTACAAATTGAAGCAAGTTCTTCACCCCCCCATGCTGACTCCTCAGCCCCACCCTGCCCTCCCATCCCTAATGTTTATGTGCTACAGAGTAAAAGATAAAAACTATATACACAGGTAGTACAATGAAGCAAATAAGGAACAACCTAATTGCGCAATGCTACATCCAATGCTTTTAGAGGCAGATGGTTTAAGAGTGCCTAAAATTTTTAGTGTTATTGTTTTTGCTTTCTCAGTGCTTATACAGGATGTCCATTCAATGGAGTCAGCGATATGTATTTAAATTTTTTCATGTATATCTTCCTTGCTTCATAAAGCAGTGATGTATCTAATAAACAAGGAAATATTCTTAATTCTGCAAAAGAAACAAAAGAATTAGGGAGAAGACACTAGAGTAACATTGCCAAAGTACAGAAATTATTTTGTTACTAGCTTAGTTAACCAATACTTCAGTGATGATGGATAAATACAGGCACTAAAGGTCTGAAGACTACAGGTATCTCCAATCCTATTCTTGCTGGATTTTTGTTCTGCTTTGTGTGGTATTAGAGTCAGGGTCCTTAACAAGTGGGCAATTTTGTGAAACCCTCCCATGCCCCAGGGGACATTTGGAAATGTCTAAGAGACATTTCTGATTGTCACAGCTTCGGGAAGAAGATTGCTACTGGCATCTTGTGGGGGAGGCCAGAGATAATGCCAAACATTCTAAAATGCACAGGACTGCCTACCACAACAAAGAATAATTTGGCTCAAAATGTCAACAGTGCAGAGGTTGAGAAACTCGCTCTATAAAATCTGGGTCAAAGAGGGTGAGAAAGAAAAGAGATTCAGGAACCCACTTCAGAGTAGCATATTTTCGTAATCTTGAAAAATACCTGGAAATGCAATTATAAAATTATTCCTCCCCACCAAGTCGAGGAATGCTTACAAAATTGCAATTTCTCACTCATATGCAGCATATCTGCATGAGTGCTTTTGACTAGAGTCTTATGGTTGCTTGGCTAATAAATGCCTCTTTATCAGAACAGGCCAGGTAAAAATCCAGGCGGCTCATCTGAAAAGCTAGGCCAAAAGCCACAGAAAGCAACTAAAGCTACAGGTGTGATGGCTAGTTAGCAAGAACTCCCATCCAATTCGACAACTTTATAGAGGGTATAATACGGAAAGTGACTCTAATGGCCATTTTCCATCTCTGAAAAAATGCTACGTCTGTAGAAGGTATATCATGATTTTATGATTTATAAACACAACAAGCTGGAACCCTGTGTCATCTCTATATTCCTTCATTTATTTTTAAATTTCAATAAATGAGGACCTGAAAAGTTAATAATAAACTGTTAAGATCTATTTGTATGCTGGGTTATAAGTGGGCTTTAGAAATAGAGACTGCTGGTTTTCTTCATAAGGAGCTTATAAACTATTATAAGTAGTTAGAGCATATGAATAGTCAATCTATGTAAATTTAGGGGCTGGGTTACTCTAATTAGGTAAGTGGGGTGATGAGATTTTTGACACATGGAAAAATCCACACTTGTGTTGGACCTTCTCAGTTGGTCCTAACATCTACTATCCATTTCCCCTATAAACATCCAAACCATCCTGTTCCAGCAAATTAGCATACGGTGCTGACGTGTGGGAAGGCTGCTTCCTCTAGCTGTTCACTTAACTTCTGCTTTGTAACCTCAGGGTTAAAATCAATTCTGTGGGAGCATTAGTACTTCTGAACTTTCCATTCTATTTTTTTTTAAGTATGAAGTTCCTTTCTCACTCTCCAAAATTTATCAGCATACAAGGCACAACTTAAAAAAAAAAAAAAAAAAGTACCCAGAGGTGATGGCACACCCCTCTAATCTCAGCACTCAGGAGGCAGAGACAGAACAGATCTCTGAGTTCGAAGCCAGCCAGGTCTACAGAGCAATCCCCAGAACAGCCTGAGCTGTTTGTTACACAGAGAAACCCTATCTCAAAAAAACAAAAACCAGAACAAAAGCAAAAGATAAAAAGAACTCAAGCCACGGCGGCTCTATTCACACTCCTAACCAAATGTGCACTATGGGTACCTAGTTTTTCTCTTAAGAACATACATGTAAGTATATATTTGCCATTTTTCAACAGTTCAAATGGTTCAAAATAGGTTATTGGCTCAAAACGAACCTCTGGGAAATGGGTTCTCATGAACTGAGACTGGAAAGGAAAACTGTCATTCCCAGCCTAAGTTTTAGTGGGATTCATAAAGATACGACCGTCCCTATCCTTTGGGGTCTTGGTGGCAAGTTCTTGCTTGGGAACCTCATTCTGGTTCCACTTTAAGGTAAATATCTTGGGATGCAAATACTGCATTATAGTCCCCTCGAGTGATTCCAGCCTTCCCCAGTGTTAATTTTTTCGATCAAGGAAAGTAATTCCTCCTGGCAGGCAACTAATCTACCAGCAGTCCTGGGGTCTGCAGCCCCCCGGGGAGCGCAGCCCAGCTGGGGTGTCAGTTTTGTGCTCTTCCTCATTAACCCACCCGAGCTGTTTACGTCTGGCGTCGAAGGCCTGGCTTCTTGGGCGTCTGCTCCACAGTGCCAGCGTTCGGGGAACCGTCTGAAACATTTTCTTCTGTTCTGTTGGCCCTTTTGTTTTGCGAAGAAGAATCTAAGAGGGGGGCAAGGGGAAATTTTCAAGAGAACACACACAAACCATCTTTATTATCGACAACAATGGCTGACAGAAGTTGGCCCAAGGGATGAACAACCCACTCACTACCTCCACCCACGACCCCTGGACCCGTCATCCCCGGTAGCATCTAAGGACACAAAATAAGGTTGTTCCCACTAACACAAGGAGTATTCTATACCCCACGTCTCTTACCCGCCGCCCCCTCCCCCCCCCCCCCCCCAGCCAAGGAGGAGGCAGTTGGTAAACATCCGAACTTTTGTCACGTATCTACAGCTGGCTAGAGGGGAGGAACTGTGATGCGTTCGGCTGGGGAAGTTATCACATCTTACTATCTCCGGCTTCTGACTTCAAAATCATAAACAGGGCAAGCAGTCGGATAGGAGGTATTTCAAACTTAAGCTTCAAACAAGCTCGATTTCCCAGAGCTAAAGCAGAACACGCTGGAGAAAGCAAGTGAACAGGGTCTAGAGCAAAGAGGCGCTTACGGAGGGAGACAGACAGACAGACATTTTAAGTTTTCCAAAGAGTCACTACCTTCTGCAGCAGGTCGCTTCCTCATCCCTGGACACTGCTCCGCTAACCCAGCCGGATTGTCTGACGAGTCAGGCATTTGGTCCACCAAATGCCGGTCCTCAGAGTTTGCCTGAGACCCAATTAAAGGCACCGCCTGGCGGCTCCCGCTGACATCCTGGCTCTCCTGCGCCAGCACCTTGCAGGCGCTCTTGGGGGGGCGCGGGGGCCTGTAGTAGAACTCGGGCAAGCTGCCCCTCTCCACCTCCTGCCACTCGTATCTGCCCTCCAGGGGCTTATGATTCTGAAAGTCGAAATTCCACTTGCGCTGACTCGCTTCTTCCATATCCCGGCAGTGCTTCTCCAAGTCCCGGGTTAGTTCTTCATGATTGACCGGGCCGAAGAGGTTTCTGCAGGCGGAAGGCTTGGGGTGCTCCGCTTGTCTGGCGTCCATCCGCTCCAGGCTCGGGCTCCCGTTAGACACTCTTACGTTTGACATCTTCCTCCCCGGGCGGGTGTGGACCACCGCCTCGCCTCTCTCCGGAAAAAAAGAAAAATGAAATAAACAACAAAACCGAACAAAAGCGAAACGCCACGGACGGAGCGCAAAACCCTCTTCGAAGTTCTACGACTGCACACAGACAGTCAAATAGAGCAGAGCCAGGCGAGCGACCGCCCGAGCCGCAGTAGCGCGCAGGTCTGGGGTAGAGAGGCGCAGGGACACCCCGGCCGCGCAGCTCGAGGCTTCAGTGATCAAGTGTACTGGAGGGCGGGGAAGGGAGGGGAGGAGGCAGGAGGAGGTGGCAAACAGTCGGAGCGTAGGCTGGGGCGAGCCCGTGGGTCCCGCGAACGCAGCCCCTCTCCAAACCTTGCCGCCGCGCGAGTCTCGGAGCCGCGAGTGAGTCGGGACAAGGGATGAGGGGGGAAAAACACCCCAAAAGCACGAGCCCCCCTCCTTTTTTAGTTGCCCAATATGGCGGTGGAAGGGAGGCTGACGAAGAAGAAGATGATTGACACTGCAAGTCTATTTAAACAGAGGAGGAGCTCCATTGGTCTCGGCTCCCGGAGCCGCTCCGCCCAGGCTGACGAGCGCGCTCTTAAGGTGGCCCCGGGCGCGGCGCCGCCGCCTCTCCGCGCTCCCGAGCGCGCCGCCTCCCCGTATCGCCGCCAGGACATTGGCTGGTCGCGTGACTACTCGGAGGTGCACGACTGCCAACAAA
Organism: Mus caroli; assembly: GCF_978045245.1. NCBI lineage: Eukaryota > Metazoa > Chordata > Mammalia > Rodentia > Muridae > Mus > Mus caroli. The sequence continues at coordinate 14,735,859 of NW_028227262.1, forward strand.
CCTGCTCTGGCTGGCCCCGGAGAAATTAAAAATAAGACAAACAAACTAGCCAAACGGCCGGAGAGCTGGGGAGTGGCCAGCGCGGCGGCAAGGCAGGGACCCGGGGATCTAGGTCCCGGCGCTGCAGAGCTGCGCTGGCAGGCGCGCCACCGCTCCCGACTGCGACCTCCAGGTCTTTGCCCGCGAAACCTAGGGCCTGGACCAGTGAGCTCCGAGGTCGCTGGCGGCTTATTAGGAGCTTCGGTGGCTAGTACAGCCCACCTGCATTCGCCGTGGTGGGAATGGAGGAGGGTATGCGAGAGATCCAGGAAACCTTGGCTCAGGGCCTGGGGCAGCCCTCCCACCCCCATCCGGCAGGGTGCCTTAGCTGGGGTGCGGAATCAGCCGCTTAGCCTGACCCCAGAAGTCTCTGCTATGTAGGACAGGCCAGGAGGCGGTTTCAAAAAGGAGCCAGGACTGACCGCTCTTACCAGGGTGTTTCTGAATCCAAGCGCTTCCACCATAAGGATCTCGAGATTGAAAACCCCGAGTGCTCTCCCAAGCCTCTCTTTAGAGCCGTCCCAGACACTAAATTTTGAAAAAGCCAGTTCTGATTTTCTTGGTTCCTAAGCACAGTGAAAGCCATTGCTATAGCGTGTGGGAACTCGCCTTTATACCCTTATGTTCTTTCCCGGGCGAAGCCGTTCCCTCTACCTGAGTCCAAACGCCAACTACAACAGCGCCTTCCTTCCCTTTTTTTCTCCCACCAGCCTGTTGCTTCCAACCTACTCAGTACAATATTCAAATACAAGCAAATACTTTTAGAGAGCGGCAGGTTGTTAAAGGGTGAAAACACTTTCCTAAGGATCTAAGATTAGATTTGCAAGTGATTTGTAATACCACCACCATGGTATTACCCACATCTAGTAATGTTGGGTGGGTTTTTTTCAGCTCCTTGGGCAACTTCACATTTCTCTATCACTGCTGAGCACAGTGACAGAAGTTAAAACAGAATAGCCAGGCCTGTCTTATCTCAGAGTTCAGTGAGATTTTAAGGGCTTTGCCCACTAGTATTCCCAGACAGTCTTGGTTTGCGCTAAACACAAAACATGTTACAGGAAATTAAATTTCTGGTTGAGTGTCCCAAAGAAGCATGGTTTTCCTAACTTCCTCTGATGTAGGTGAGACTGAATATTGACTTGTTTTCTTAGCCACATCTTTGCCAGGATGTGTGTGTGTGTGTGTGTGTGTGTGTGTGTGTGTGTGTCTGCCTTGCCTCCTGCATTCAAAATGTAACAGTCCAGAAAGTTCTTAGATAGGTTTAGCCTCTTCTTACCAATGAGGAAATTGATGCTCGGGTTTCCTGTCTGGGGACTTCTATTCAGTTGGTGGTAGAGTCTCCTCATTCTCGGCTGGTTTGGGTTTTGTCCGTTTTCTTCCTGGTGGCCTCAGTGTTCCAGGTTTTGTCTGGATTTGGATGGATTGCAGTCTGCAGACTCTCCTCTCTTACTAGGATCCAAAAGGGCTCTTTCCAGGTCTGGAATGCCCAACAGATGTCTCCTTGATCATCGAGTGCAGCTGTCACAAGCCTTTGGTATCACTATCTACTACTTCAGCTGAAATACAGATTCCAAAAAGATGGGTGGGGCTCATCGAGTAGGGAAGAAGGCAGCATCCAGGCGTGGACTTCAAAGCCAGGCCTTCTGCACTGTTCAGTTGGGACCAAGGTGGGGAGTTGCCTCTTCTGGGGTGCTTTGTTTGCGGTGCTTTTGCACTGTGTTGGTCAGGCTGGCCTTGAACTCCTGGGCTCTGCCTCAGCTTCAGTAGCTAGGATGCTCAGCAAGACAAGAGGATCAAGAATTTGTCATTCTTGACTGCATAGCTGAGTTGGTGGCCAGACTGTGTTACAGGAGATTCTGTCTCTGAAAACAAAATGCAGTCACTGGGACTATGGGTCCACCCCACTGTGTTCAGGTTGTCTTGGTTTTTGTAGATTTGGGCTAAGAGATGGCTCAGCAGGTAAAGGTGCTTGCCAAAATGCCTGACATGCTGAGGTCAGTTTTCGGAATCCATATGATAGAGAGCGAGTTGACTACTCTTGCTAGGTGTATGTACTATGACCTCTGACCTACCTACCTACATACATATATATACACACACTATAATTGAAAAAAATATTATTGCAATGTTGTGCATGATATGCACATATGTGGACAAACTCGTCATGGCGTGCATGTGTGCACATATGTGGACAAACTCATCATGGCATGCATGTGTGCACAAGTCAGAAGACTATGTTGAATCAGGTCCCCCCCCACACACACACACCTTACATGGGTTCTGCAGGCTAAACTCAGGTTGTCCGGCTTGTATGGCAGGTGTCTGACCCATTGAACCCGCTCACCAGTCTCCCAGCTGTTGCCCCTCCCCCCATATTTAACATTCCTTCTTAGTTTACTGAACTTGGGAAGAAAACACAGTAAAATGGGGTGAGCCTTATGTCTACGGTATATGTCCATCCTTGACACCAGCACCATAAACATTTTAAATTGCTAGAGATGTCAGCACGGTAGAGGTAAAGGAATTCAAAGCCGTTCTCAACTACACAGAGAGTTCATGGCCATCCTGAACTATGTAAGACCGTGTCTCAAAAATTAAACTAAAATACAATCACAAGACAGCAAGGAGCTCCTCCGCCTCTTTCTGTGTGAACTATAGCTCTTATGTAAAAATGGAGAGATTACAATCCACTTCAGAAGGTTTTTTTTATTCATCACAATAATGTCTGTATGAAAGCAGAAACTTAACACTTCTGTCCCTGCACCGCCAGACTCTCTCAGCATTGTGCAGGAGCACCATTTTGTTGATCTGTTAATCTCACACGGATAGCAGTCCTGGCCACTCCACCTTAAGAAGTCTGGCTGCCAGCAGAAAGGCTGAGCTTAGCCGACCTCACTACGGATCTAAAGTGTTTTGTTTACAATCAAGGCACCCAAGATCGTAAGGCAAATACTGAGAAGGCAGGCGCCTACTGTAGTAGCAGCGAAGCGTAAAAAAAGGAAAAAGAAAAAGAAAAAAAAATACTATGGAGTTGTGAAGGAAGAGGCGGAGATCAGAGCGCAGTCCCTTGTAGAAAGTTTAAGGACTTGCGGAAAAGGAAACCAGGGAGAAAATTTTCTCACGGGTAGAAGAATAAAGTCCCACAACACACTGCCCTTCATCAAAGTTTGCTTTTCCAAGACCCCCTAGTCCTTTGTAAAGTTTGGTCATCTTTTCCACTCCGGGTGCTTTCTTACATAGCTCTGAGAAGTGTCACTCATGCAACGCCAGCCACCCCCACCCCCCCCACCCCCCGGAGTGCTGAGACTTTGAGGAGTTTAGCCATAGAAGCGAAGACCAAAACAATTAAGAACACCTGCGTGGAAGATAAGTGTCCCAACGGGGTGGCAGGCAAGTGGCTCCCAGCAACCGGGCTCCCAGGTGCCATTCTCTCCTAGGGCAATTATGAGCCCCAACTGTGTCTGAAGAGCAGCCTCGCTGCCCTCCAACCGCAAACCCATACAAGGCGACAACTTTCACTCCATATCCCCATCTCTTCAACTGCCTTATTCTTAGAGCCGGGGAAGGCATGCCCTGTTTCTGACACTTTTAATTCAACTTAATAAATATTTACTGTGCTCCTTCGAGTTAACGTGCTGGGTTTTTTTGTTTGTTTGTTTGTTTTTTGTTTGTTTGTTTTTTCTTGCTCGCATGCTTTCCTCGTCCTAGTCGCCCGCCCGCCCACCCCTACCCCCACCTCACCCCAGCTCCGTTACTGAAACTCACCCTGTAGCTTCGGCTGCCTGAGCAGGCCTCCTTTCCTATCTCAGCCTCTGTGCCTGCCTCTCCTCCCCTTTGAATGCTAGGATTATGTGTTAAGTGATTCTCTCCCTTGTTTCTTTCTGTGGGGAGTTGTTTTGGTTTTCTTTGGTTGGGTTTTGTTGTTGTTGTTGTTGTTGCTTTGAAGCATTTCGTGTGTAATCCAAGGTGGTCTTGAATGTGCTGCAATCCTCCTGCCTCAGCCTTTGGGTTATAGGTTTATATGACCACATAGCTTGTTTGCTGCCCTTTTCTGCACATGTATTGGCATCTCCAATAAAGGAGGCTTTATCCTGGGTACTGGGGATGGAAATTAAGTTGCAGTTTACATTGTAGTAAGAGAAAGGGAGGGGACAGAAGATAAACACTAAGTAACACAAGGTGAGTATGGAAGGGAGACACTCTGGAAGAGCAACAATGGAAAACTGGAAAGAGATGAAAGTGCTACACTGTGGCCAGGGAAAGTGGCTTTCCACAGAGGCCTGAGGGCTTGAGAAAACAGGCATGCCAAATCTGTGAAAAGAGAGTGTGGCCCAGTAACTACAAGAGGGAGTGCGAAAGCTCTGGGTGGGAGCTTGCCTGATGTAGTCAAAGGACACCTGTGGGCAAGGCAAAGGAAGGGGAGAGTATCGACTGGAGCATCAACTCACACTGGACCGTGTGGGCCTCAGTATGCAGCTGTTCACAGCCAAGTGGCAAGGAAAAGACACCAGGACACCAGGAGAGTGGGCAAAGTAGCAGAATGATATGAGCTTACCATGTGCAAAAATTCCCAGTGCATTTGTTTCAGCAGTGTGGGGGATTAAGAGATGAATAAGTCTCAGTTCTTTCCTGTGGGGAGCATATACACTTGACTGGCAGACAGCCACACACACAAGAACTAGAGATGGGAAGCCACCATCTATAAGGACACCTGGTGTCCTCTTCTGGGCTGCACACATAAATACAGGCAGAATACTGTATGCATAGTAGATCTGTTTTTAAAAATTCAAGAATATAGCTGGGCAGTGGTGGCATACGCCTTTAATCCCAGAATTTGGGAGGCAGAGGCAGGCGGATTTCTGAGTTCGAGGACAGCCTGGTCTACAGAGTGAGTTCCAGGACAGCCGGGGCTATACAGAGAAACCCTGTCTCGAAAAACCAAATAAATAAATTAATAAAATAAAAAACAAAAAATAAAAAACATTTTCAAGAATAAAAGAAAATGCTGATAAAATTATGAGCATATATCAGGAGGGAAGGTGGTCTCAGATGAGGTCAGACGGTCATGGGCTATAAAAGAGAGGCAGTAACAACTTCTGTCCAAACTTGTCTCCAGAATGCAAGCAAGCAGACCTGGGCCTGGACCTGTGTTAGTGTCCAGAGCTGTGTACTGATCAGACAGAGTGATGTCCAGTGGTGGAAACTGAGGGTCATCTAAGAAACTGTTTAAGGATGGAGGTCACTGAAACACTGGGCAGACTTCGTCCCACTGTCGAATCCATCCAAAGGGAACTGGGAGGCAGTGCTGGGTAGGAGGCAGAAAGGCTTCATAAGACAAAGGAGGAAGATTTGGACTAGAGTTGGAAACAGCCTGGCATGATCCCCTGAACCTCAGGGGCGTGGTTGCACTTGCTTTCTGATGACTCCAGCCTCGGCACCGCACAGGGAAGTAACTGTTAAGGGGCCCAAACTGTCTTGGACAATGGGATCTTTGTCTTAGGAAGTGAAGTCTGACAGCAAAAGCAAAGGTTGGGTGTGGCGAGCCTGGAGAGACTACCTGGGGAGGTAATTTGGGAGGCTGCTGAACAGTCAGACAACAGAATCTCGGTGAGTTAAAGACTAGTAAGGCTATGTGGACTTGGGATGAGAAGTACCCGTTTAAGAACACTTCTTCAGGGGCTGGTGAGATGGCTCAGTGGGTAAGAGCACCCGACTGCTCTTCCGAAGGTCAGGAGTTCAAATCCCAGCACTCACAACCATCTGTAACGAGATCTGGCGCCCTCTTCTGGAGTGTCTGAAGACAGCTACAGTGTACTTACAATAAATAGAAGAACACTTCTTCTGCCAACGTGTGATGGAGATGTTGATAGAGTCTATCTTTAGAGGGTCAGAAGAGAAGAAGGAGGTCAGGAGGAGAAGAAGGGTCAGAAGAGAGAAGAGAAGAACATGGTCAGAGAAGAGAGCATGGCATTGCAGACCTGACTTCTGCAGCTAGTGAGCATCCAACTCCCTGCAGCTGGTTTCAGAGACACAGTCGGACGTTAACACAACAGTTACTCCTCTTTTGTTCCAAATGACCGTGTTAGGGGTTTCCGTTTGTGGAACCGGCCAACCATGATTAACACAGTACTTTCTGAGTCTGCAGCAGCATCCTCTGGCTCTATTGCCACTGAGCCTGTGATGGCCATGGTGTTGATGCAGACACAATGACCATCTCATGCAGATGAAACTCCGAGAGGACTAAGTGTTCCAAAGGGTCTCAGAGTAGGGAGGTCTCAGAGTACTCATCTTCTGGAGGGGACCAAAGAGTTTTATTTCAGGAGGTGCAAAGAACTTGGTGGCTTTGCACATTGCATTCCACGAGGCCACTTGGGCTCAATTAACAGAGAACTAATCAGAAGGGTCTGGAGCTGGGAGGTAGAAGCTCAAGAAGTAGAAGTGCTTGCCTTACAAGCCAGATAGACTGAGTTCAAATCTCTAAAAGTCACACAAAGGTGGAACGACAGAGGCAATGTCACAGAGCTGCCCTCTGACCTCCATACATATATCTTGGCATATGTGCCCACACACACACATCATACGTGCACACACAAATGATTTTTTTTAAGTTCTGGGGTAAGGTGAGATTCAGATCCTTAGAGAAAGTTGACTCTGTGGAGAAAACTAGATTTAAGAAGAAGTTAGCAGGGCATGATGGGGGGTGGGGTTTGAAGCAGAAGCCCACAAGTTTGAGCCCAGCCTGGGCTACATAGTAAGTTTCAGGCCAGCTTGGGATTACAAAGTGAGACCCTGTCTCAAAAACAAAACAAAGGAGGCTGGAGAGGTATCTAAGTGGTTAAGAGTGCTTGATGCTCTCACAGAGAACCAGGTTCAATTCCTAACAACCACAGAACCGCTCACAGCCACCTGTAAATCTAGCTTCAAGCACTCCTTTGCCTTCTTCTTACCTCTGCAGGCAGCAGACATAAGTGTGGTGCAATATATATATGAAGGCAAAGGAATTGCCCACTTAAGATTAAATAAATACAAAAATAAATCTAAAATATGACTCAAATAAGGTAAGGTCAGGGTTTCAAAAAAGCTGGCCATTTTTATGTACAGAAAAAAATACTATGAAGGAAAATGTAGTAAAGAAAGACGAGGTGAGCAGCCTTGCCAGTGTCCTATGGCTGGGAATAAATATACAAACACAAGTTCTTCCAAAGCATGAACATAGCTGACTTTTCATGTGTGCAAGTGAAAGGTGAAATTAGAAATAGTGAGCATCCTTGCCACAGGGCCACCTTCCTCAAGTCCATTTTCTTCTTCACACTGAGAAAACATGGAGGAAATATCCCATGATTCTAACCTCAATCTTCAGTTTATTCAAAGGTACACCCAAATTAAAAACAACAACAACAAGAGCCCAGGGACTCCCTGCTTTCAGTCTCTCTGAATAATCATTCACACGATTATTTGTTCATTTCTTTATTCATTAAATTTTTAATGAGCCCTTAGCAGATGCCAGACTCTCTGGGGACACAGCGGAGAACAAAAGTAACCAAAGTCCCTGCTGTCATGGAACGGTGCTTACACTCAAGTGTGGAAGGCGCACAATACACAAATAAATAAGCGTAATATGTCATGTTGTTGTGAGTGCCAAAAAACGACAAAAAGACGAGGGGAGAGAAAGAGGGAGGGAGGGAGGGAGGGAGGGAGAGAGAGAGAGAGAGAGAGAGGAACGAAGGCCCATGCTGCATCAACAGGAAAGAATTCTTCGATACAGTGGCATGTGTGTGGAGACCTGAATGCGGGAGGCGATAGACTATGTAAGTTCCTGTGTTCCAGGCAGAGGAAACAGCAAATCTCAAGTCTCAAAGGTTCAGAATGTCCTCGAGATGGTTGAGGGACAACATGTGAGCCAGTAATCCAGTAGGGATCCCATAGTGATGGGGGCTGGGTGGTAGATGGATCAGAGAGGAACATAGGGGCTTGGATGATGTACAGTTTATAAACCATGGTAAAGACTCAGCTTCATTCCACTTCCAGCAGGTTGTCTTTGAGCAGAGTTTTGATCTGACTTTGGCCAACTTGAATGACTTTGACTGTTCAGTGAGAAGCCCTTAAAAGAGCAAGAAGTAGGGACACCAGTTGGCAGTCTGTATAATACTCTAGGTATGAAGTCTCAGGCAAGGGTGGTACCAGTGTACATGAAGAGACAGGGAAAGTTGCTGGGGTTCTTCGATATCTGTGTCTGAGAGCAAGGAGACCATAAGGACAAAGGGTTTGGCCTAAACCATGAAGGAAACCATTTACTAGGATGGGGTGTACTGAAGAAGGAACAAATTTTGCTTTAAGCATATTGGGTTTGAGCCAAATATAGTAGCGTACACTTGGAATCCTAGTATTGGGGAGACAGACATAGGGGGATTGTGTCAAATGTACAACATTTTAAAAATGTATTATATGTAAGCCCTGTATCAGACACACCAGGAGAAGGCATCTGATCTCATTACAGATGGTTGTCAGCCACCGTGTGGTTGCAGGGATTTGAACTCAGGACCTCCAGAAGAGTAGTCAGTGCTCTTAACCGCTGAGCTATCTCTCCAGCCCCTGTAAAACATTTTTAAATGTTAAATTTGAGATGTCTATGGACATCCAGGTGGAAGTTTAAACAGGTACTTGGTTGAATCCAAGGGAGAAAGAGATCTATGTTGGCAGTGTGAATTTGACAATTTAAGCACATAGGTGACGTTAACACTGTAGGGCTAGCTGGACATCGTGGTGATGCCTGTGATCCCGGCATTTAGGAGGTGAAGGCAAGAAGATCAGTAGGTCAAGATCATTCCCATCCATCTTCAGTTACACTGCAAGTTCAAGGCTACCCTAAGCAAGTGATACCCTGCATTTTTTTTTAAAGAAGCTATAGGATGGAGTTAGAGGGGTTAAAAACCCAAGCAGTAAGCATGAGGGCACTTAAATATTTAGAAGTGGTTGAAAGAATGTGTAAAAATGATTCTAGGCAGGGGAGAGAGCATTTCATCAAGTGCAGCTGATAAGTCAAGTAAAAATAAGGTTGGGAACTCCAGTAGTGTTTAGTTGATCTTGAAAAGACTAATGTTGGAGCAGAGCGTAGTGGTTGATACACATCTTTAATCCCAGCACACAGGAGGCAGAGGCAGGAGGATCTCTATGAGTTCTAGGCTAATCTGGTCTACATAACAAGACAGACAGACAGAGCTACTTAAAGAAACCCTGCCTCAAAACAAACAAATGACCAAACAAACAAACAAAATAATTATGTTGGGAGACTGGAAGATGTGGAAGTTTCCTGAGGCAGGCTGAAAAGAGAGTGAACACACACACACACACACACACACAAGCAGAGGCAGTTTGGAAGCAGGTCAGATAGGGGCCAGCAGTGAGGTATGGCTGTTAGGGAAGCAAGAGTATTAAAAACTTTTCTCATAGGACTGAAGTGTAGCCCAAGGGAAGACAGTGTGTTTAGTGTGCACAAGGCTCTGGGTTCTGTTCCCAGCACTGAAAACAAAAGGTGAGGTGTCTCCCACATTGCCTGCCTTCCCTTCTGTTTTGTTGATTGGTTTTACATGGCTACCTTCAATTTCTTTTCTTAAATTTACTTTTTTTTTTTTTTAAACGACAAGACTTTGTATAGCCCAGGTTGGCTTTGTACTTGATATATAGTTGAGAATGGTCTTCAAGTCCTAATTCTCCTGCCTCTACTTCCAAGGGTTGAGATAAAAACTGTGTCTCACCACATCTGGCTTCATTTCTTAATTTTCTTTTTTTTTTTTTTTTTTTTTTGGTTTTTCGAGACAGGGTTTCTCTGTGTAGCCCTGGCTGTCCTGGCACTCACTTTGTAGACCAGGCTGGCCTCGAACTCAGAAATCCGCCTGCCTCTGCCTCCCGAGTGCTGGGATTAAAGGCGTGCACCACCACGCCCGGCCATTTCTTAATTTTCATAACACAATGTTGTGCCAGCAAATAGCCTTAAACTTTTAGAAAGCTGAGTGTGGTAACTAATGCTTATAACGTTTAGTAGGCTAAGGCAGGGAATTGCCCTGAGTTAGAGATTAGTCTGGGCTATGTCATGAGTTCAAAGCTTATGTTACAGAGGCCCTGTTTGAAAAAGAAAAGGAAAAAAAATTGAAGCCAGGAAGTGATGGCCCATGACTTTAATCCCAGCACTGGAAAGGCAGAGGAAGTCAGATCTCTGACTTCGAGGCCAGCCTGGTCTACAGAGTAAGTTCCAGAGCAGCCAAAGATACACCGAGAAACCTTGTCTCAAAACAAACAAACAACAAACAAAAAACCAAAGCCAAAAACCAAAACCAAAATAAAACCAAGAAAACAAAGAATGGAAAATAAATTTATTTTTGAGACAAGGTCTCGTGTAGTCCTAGTTGACCGGAAGCACCCTCTATAGCTAAGGCCACCCTTCAACTCCTGAGCTTTCTACTTCTTCCTCCCAAATGCTGGGATTAAAGGTATGTAAAGAAGGCTTCCTTAGAAGACATGGAATAAACATTGTAAGTTTAGAGATAAAAAAGAAAAAAAGAAGGCTTCTGTGCTCTGTTTCTTAGCCAATCACAGCAGGATACTATCTTCCTCTGAACCCACAAACAAAAAAACAGTATAAGGCATTATTACAAATTATTACATCAAAAGGGCAGTAAGATGGGTGGTTTTGGTTTAGTTTTGGTTCTTATTTTGAGACAGTGTCTCACTTTGTAGCCATGGGTGGCCAGGATCTTACAATGTAGCACAAGTTGGTCTGAAAGACCTGGTGGTCCTCCTGAGTGCTACTATGGCTGGCTGTACTTATTCTTCACAGAAAGCCTTTACTACTGTCCCACTGACTGTTCTCCACAGTCTGTTTTGGATCTTAATATTTTACTGGGCTGGGTATCTCCAGTGTGTCCAATGTGTGCCTTCCCCTTAACTCAGAATTAAATATTTTTTTCTGACCCAGAATATAACTTAGTTATTTCAGAGTAACTGTCATTTGCTTTACTGAAGAGGCAGTAATATCCAAAATAGTCAGACCCTCTGTGGCCACAGGAGGACAGAAACGGGTTAGTAAAAAGATAGAATTCCTCACACTATCTTGAGCAGAATACCCAGGAAGCAGAAATATGATTGGTTGAACGTGGCTCTGTTTAAAAAAGCATGGAGGATACCACCAAGCCAGAACCATCAACTCCAATTCTACAAATATTCCAAAGCACAACTGCATTTATTTATTTATTTATTTATTTATTTATTTATTTTTGGATTTTTCGAGACAGGGTTTCTCTGTATAGCCCTGGCTGTCCTGGCACTCACTTTGTAGACCAGGCTGGCCTCGAACTCAGAAATCCACCTGCCTCTGCCTCCCGAGTGCTGGGATTAAAGGCGTGTGCCACCACGCCCAGCACAACAGTATTTATAATCTACTTTTCTAACATACTGACAAGCATTTTAGTCTTAGAGCCTACAGAGATGGCACAGTTGTTAAGAGTACTACCTGTTCTTGCAGAGGACATGGGTCCGATTCCCAGCACCCACATGGTAACTCAACCATCCATGGCTCTAGTTTCAAGAGATCCAATACCCTGTTCCAGCCTGAGCAGGCATTAGTGATGCGCAGACATAAATGTGAGCAAAACACTCATACACATAAAAAAATAAATCTAAACATTTTTAAATAAAGCTTTAGTCCCTAGAAATTTTTATTTTGTTTTGTTTTTGCTTTTGAGATAGGGTTTCTTTGTGTAGCCCCAGCTGTCCTGGAACTCACTTTGTGGAACAGGCTGGGCTCAAACTCAGAAATCCTCCTGCCTCTGTTTGCCGAGTGTTGATTTAAAGGGCTGCACCACCAGGCCCAGCTTAATTCTTAGAAATTTAATTGAACTCCAAACCTGCCAACATTCTACCTGCTAAACTTTTTTGAACAGTAACAACGTAATGCTATGAACTTAACATTTAATTTATAATAGAGTGTTTGGTAATGGTCTGTGTAGTCAACATAACCCTTGAGAAGTAGAGAACATGGGCACCGAGGAACACAACTGTCACCCCAGCACTTGGGAGGCAGAGTCAGGAAAGCCAAAATTCAAGGTCAGCCTCAGCTACACAGCAAGTTCCAGGTCTGGGATATATGTACCAAAAAAGGTGACTTCTCAGCTGGGGCGTATTTGTCACACCTATACATACGTATGCATGCACCACACACACAAAATAAACCAGACTTATTTATTTATTTACTTATTTATCATTTTATGTGTATTAGTGTTTTGGCTGCAGGTATGTCTGGGCTTCAGATCCTCTAGAACTGGGGTTATAAATGGCATGAGCTGCCACCTCTCCAACCTCCTACAATAGCATTAATACACTTTGCTCTCAAAAAGTAAAATGGCTACTAAATAAGCCAACCTTCCACTCTGAAGAACTAGAACCGAGGGAGACAGAGAGTGCACTTTGCAGTTAAGAGCACTTATTCTTCTTGCAGAGGACCCGGGTTCAATTCCCAGCAACTGCATGGCAGCTTACAAGCACCAGTTACTCCAGTCCAGGGGATCTGATGTCCTCTTCTGGTCTCCATGGGCACATGACACAAACATGGGGCACAGATATATGTGCAGGCAAAAACACACACACACTAATGGAAAATAAATATATACAAAATAGCTATAACTGGAAGCTCTTCTGTGGAATCAGAGATCAGAGGTAAGAGATCAGGCACAGTCAAGATGTATAGGGACCAGCAGTTATCTATGTGATAGAATGTTTAATCGTGGATTTCTATGACAAAGGTGATTGATTCCCTATACTGGCTGGGTTTGTGTGTCAACTTGACACAGCTGGAGTTATCACAGAGAAAGGAGCTTCAGTTGGGGAAATGCCTCCATGAGATCCAGCTGTGGGGCATTTTCTCAATTAGTGATCAGGGTGGGAGGGCCCCTTGTGGGTGGTGCCATCCCTGGGCTGGTAGTCTTGGGTTCTATAAGAGAGCAGGCTGAGCAAGCCAGGGGAATCATGTCAGTAAGGAACACCCTTCCATGGCCTCTGCATCAGCTCCTGCTTCCTGACCTGCTTGAGTTCCAGTCCTGAGTTCCTTTGGTGATGAACAGCAACATGGAAGTGTAAGCTGAATAAACCCTTTCCTCCCCAACTTATTTCTTTTTTTTTTTTTTTAAAGATTTTATTTATTTATTATATGTAAGTACACTATAGCTGTCTTCAGACACTCCAGAAGAGGGCGCCAGATCTCATTGCGGATGGTTGTGAGCCACCATGTGGTTGCTGGGATTTGAACTCTGGACCTTCGGAAGAGCAGTCGGGTGCTCTTACCCACTGAGCCATCTCACCAGCCCCCCAACTTATTTCTTGGTCATGATGTTTGTGCAGGAATAGAAATCCTGACTAAGACATGCCCTAGGTTTCTAATTTACTATTCTTATTTATGTATGATCCTTACAACTAGGTGGTTGTGGCACATGCCTTTGATTCTAGCCCCTGGGAAGCACAGTTGGGCAGATTTCTGAGTATGAGACCAGTTTGGTCTACATTGTGAGTTTTAGGACAGCCATGGGTACACAGAGAAGCCCTGTCTTGAAAAGAACAGAACAACCCCCAAATTAAAAACAAACAAAAAACCCCACAACAAAAACAAAGCAAAACCTAGAACATGTGACCCTCGTAACATTCCATAGAACAGTTTTTCATGTTCTAAGAACAAGGCAGTATGACTAACATGCTTGTGACACCCATGAACATGTTATGCGCACATTATCTGTGGTAACAAGTGAGAGAGTTCCTTTCCTAACTCTCACAGACCTCGTCAGAGGCAGAGCCAGATTATGCTGCAAGCACTCTCCATCCTCACAGTCAGAGGCAGGTCAGATTTGACAGTTACCTCTCCATCTCTGAGACTCGAACGCAATCAACCTAACCCATCTGACACAGAACATGGACAGCTGATCAAAGGCAAATTCACTCTCTCCTTGTGTATGTTAGTTACCTACAACGTGTCAGGCGTTATGTTGGGTGTTGCAATCATAGACACAAGCTCCACGGACAGCTCAGATGCACCATATGAAACCCTGAACAATGGGGCCAGGGGAATGGCTCAGCTGCTAAAGGCTCTTACCATCAGGCTTGACGAGCTGAGTTCAGTCCCTGAGATCCACATGGTGGAAGAGAACCAACTGCTGAAGGCTGTCCTCTGAATGCTTGTGGGTGTAGTAGTTTGATCAAACATAGCAGAGAGAGAGAGAGAGAGAGAGAGAGGGAGGCTGGAGAGATGAGATGGCTCAGTGGTCCTGAGTTCAAATCCGAGCAAACCACATGGTGTCTCACAACCATCTGTAATGAGATCTGATACCCTCTTCTGGAGTGTCTGAAGACAGCCACAGTGTAGTTACATATAATAAATAAATAACTTTTTTTTTTTGGTTTTTCGAGACAGGGTTTCTCTGTATAGCCCTGGCTGTCCTGGCACTCACTTTGTAGACCAGGCTGGCCTCGAACTCAGAAATCCACCTGCCTCTGCCTCCCAAGTGCTGGGATTAAAGGTGTGTGCCACCACCGCCCGGCATAAATAAATCTAAAAAAAAAAAGCCAAGAGAGAGAGAAGTCCAAAATTTGTCTTGCCTACAAGATGTGGAGGGATAAAGATGGAGCAGGACAGAGGGAACAGCCGACCAGTGACCCATCCCATGTGAGAGAGCCAACCGCTGACCCTATTAATGATCCTGTGCTATTGCAGACAGGAACCTAGTTTAACTGTCTCCTTAGAGGCTTCATCCAGCAGGGCATGAAGGCAGATGCAGAGACCCACGGATAAACATTAGGTGGAGCTCCAGGAGTCTTGGGGGGGGGGGTGGATAGAAATGAGCAGTCCTAGGGCTCAAGAATACCATAAGGCCTACGGAGTCAACTCATCTGGGACCATGGGGCTCACAGAGCCTGGTCCACCAACCAGGGAGCACCAGGACGTGGACCTAGACCCCTACACATTTGTAGCAAGTGTTCAGCTTGGCCTTCATATGGGTCCCCTAACAAGTGGTGGGGAGGGGCTGTCTCCATCCCTGTTCCCTGCCATTGGGTCACCTTCCCCTTACCTCCACTGCCTAGTTGGGCCTCAGTGGGAGAGGATATGCCTAGGACTAGATATCCCAGGATGGGGGGGGGGACTCAATGGGGGCTCCCCTTCTCTGAGGACAAGGGGAGGGGCAGTGGGGGTAGGAACTTGTAAGTGTGGGACTGGGAGGAGAGGAGGGAGGGGGGCTGTGATCCGAATGTAAAATAACTAACAAAAAAATTAATTGTTGGGGGAAAAAAGTTAGAGAAAATTTAGAGTTCCCAATAAACATAGTTCTCATGACCTAAGTGGTAGATTCTCTTTGGCATTCAAATTTTTCTGACAGAACTTTTCTACCCACATACAGTTTATCAGTCATGGTGAGGCTTGTGTCAGTATACTGTTTAACCAAGTGAAAACACAAGGGCAGGATTAACTCATAGCTCCTCAGTGCCTTGATCACTGGTATGTGGAATGGCCTAACAAGATGGCCAGGATTCATAATGACCAAGTTCAGTGTAATTATTGTTTGAATGCCCATGTGATAGGATTTTAATGTGATACAATGTTTTAGAGTTGCTATATATCTCTTAATGACTTCTTTTCTTCATTTTTCTTTTATTTTCCTTGCAGACAGTGTCTTAATATATAACACAGTTTGGCCTGCAACTCTCCGTAAATATCCAAAGTTGGCCTCTAACTTGAGATCCTCCTGTTTTAGCTTTCCAGATACTGGGCATGCTGGTGTGTCTTAAGAGAGAGGAGGCACTGAGGAAAGGGAAAGGGAGATAAAGAAAACAAGTCTCAAAATATGAGTGAGTCATCACACGGCCTGATGGGATGGCTCAGTGGCTAAGAGCACTTGCTATTCTCGAACAGGACCCGGGTTCATTTTCTAGCACCCACATGGTAGCTTACAACTGTCTATAACTTCAGTCTGGAGGAATCTCGGCTGGCCTCCAAGGACATCAGGCACACATGTATCATGCATGCACAAACATACACACACAGTCCATGTGGGCAAAACCCCAGACACATAAAATAAAAACAAATAAGCCTTTAAAAACATGCATGAGTCATCACTGCTTGGACCCAGATTTACCACAGGTCCTTATTTACCATGGATGGAGTCATAACTGCTTAAAATAAAACATGAGAACCCCCATGTGCCTACTCTAACATTCAGTTTGACTTTTTAACACTACTCATTCTGAGAGCTCTGTCAGACTCTTTGATAGGATGTGGAGAAGTAAGCTCTTAGGGCAAGAGTCTGTCTTAATGGAACAGCACTGTAAAACATCCTTGGTTCACCTGGCCCAGTAATCCCAGGACTGAAGAAGCTGGGGCAGGAGGATCACCACAAGTTCTAGGCTGGTTAGGTTGCACAGTGTGTTCCAGGATAGCCGGGGGTGTGGGGGCATGGAGGGTGGGGTACAGAGTGTAACCCCACAGGGGGTGGGGACAAAAAGAGACAAGACAGCATTGGGTTCCCCAGCACCAAAACAGTAAAAAACCTTTATTCATTTCACAACACTGAGTTCTGTGGTGAGCCTGCATGGTGGAAATGAAGGTGTGAAACCACTTTCTCCTGCGTGCACCGGAGTGCAGACCGATCGAGAAAGCACTACCTAGCCAGACACTCTGCACACCCACATGACCCCAGCTACTGTTCAGGCCAAGGAAAGGCTGCAAGTTCAAGGCAGGGCTGGTTAACTTTGGGAGAGTTTATCTAAAGAAACCAAACAGACCAGCTGGGCAGGCACACGCCTTTAGTGCCAGCACCTGGGACACAGAGGCAGGGGGATGTCTGAGTCTGAGGCCAGCCTAGAGTACAAAGAGAGTTCCAGGACAGAAAAACCCTGTCTCTGGAGGAGGAGATGTCTCTGGAGATGGAGGGGGAGGAGGAGGAGGAAGAGGAGGAACATTTACCTATGTAATCCCTATGTAATCCTATGACTAGGAATGCTGAAGCAGGAGGAGCACTGAAAGTTTGAGACCAGCCTGGGCTACATAGTGAGCTTAATTCTAGCCTGGGCTGTGTAGTAAGACTTTGTCTTAAGACAAAATAAGGTCAGGGAAGTACTTGTGTACTTGTACAGCATATGCAAGGCACACACACACACACACACACACACACACACACATGCACCCTGCCCCTCCCCGCCCCTCCCCTCCCCATCCCTCCTTCTCAATTTTTTAAAGCAAACTCTGGATCCAGTTTTAAACCTTGAGGAAGCTGCATTGGTTTGCGTTAGTGTTTTTGTCTATATAGAGATTGAGCCTAGAACCCTGTACAGTCTAGGCACTCTACCTCAGGGCCATTTTCCCAGTCCTGGTTTTGCATTTTATGTTGACTCAGTGTTTCACAAAGTTGCTCAGACTGGTCTTGAACTCCTTCTGTGGCCCAGGCAGGCTTTGAACAGCAATCCTCCAGTCTCCAGAACCTGTTTGGGTCTGCCAGCCTGTGATACTAGGTCTGGATGAAGCTACACTGTTTTTGTTTTCTTGAGAAATAGGCAGACATCTCTATTCTTGGCCTAAAACTGCTGTCCATTGCAACAAGTGCCCTTAAGGGTGTGTAAGTTCAAAGAGCAGCACCTGTTTCAGGACTAAAGGCTCCAAGGTGGCAATGTCTAATAGAAATAAGACACACAAACAATTTGCTTCTTAATAGCCACTTTTTAAAAAACAAAGTAAAAGTAAAAAGAAACACATGAAATGTCATTGTAGCATGTAGTGAATATAAAATGTATCAGTTGTTGCTCTTGCTGAGACAAGGTCTCAGTATGTAACCCTGGCTGGCCTGGAACTAGCTATCTAGATAGACCTGTCTGGCCTCAAATTTACAGCCCCCCCCCCCGCCCCCACTGGCTTCTGCCTCACGGGTCCCAGGATTACAGATGACTCACCATACCCAGCTTCAAGACTTTCATATTTCCTTTTTCATTGTGATTTCTTGAAATCTAGTATACTCTATGTTTACAGTCCATCTTAATTTAGACCGGCACAGTTCACTGCTCTACAGCAGCATGCTGTTCAACAACAAGAGCTATTTTTCTAACGCAGCAGGCAGGTAGCCTTGAAAGGCTATGACAGTAAGACCCAATGCTACTTGAGATGCCGTTGTGTACTTCTCACCAGCACACTATTTTAAAGGTTCCTAGGGAAAGTTTAAATGGCCTACACCTAACGCTAAACTTGTTATTTAGAGAGGCACTTATTTGTGACAGGGCCTCACACAATCCAACCTGACCTTGAGCTGATCTTCCTGCCTCCACCTCCGAACTGCTGGGACAACAGGTGTGCGCCACTACTATGATCAGCTTCCTAGGTGACTTTACAGAATGTATTTTCTGTGTACCTACTTGTAGTTCAATCTATGAGTTCAATATATGATGGAGCTCTGGGCAATAAAATACAAAGGGGTGTCTGTTAAGTCATAGCGGGAAGAAACTGTCCTTAGGAGAGTGACTTCAAGAGGAATGCGGTAAGCTGCCCACACTCCTTACCCTTACAGATGTTAAAGATTAAGTAGCACAGGCTGGCTCCTGTCTCAGCCTCTTGAGTGCTAGGATTATAGGCATATGTCACCCTGCCCAGATGTCTCTTTCCTTCTGTTTGGAACATTTCATATTGAGAAAACGTTTAGGGGGCGTGGCAACTGCCTTGGGATAATGACAAAAGATTTTTAACACAGTAAGATAACAGAAGGGTTCTTTTCTTATCAGAGGTGTACATTTATGAAGCCAACCATGCAAACAAAGGGCAAAGGGAGGCAGGGACAGAGTTCCCTCTCAGAAGTGGCCAGCAAGGTCCTCAGTCAGCAAGGTCCTTAGCAGGCTCTGCCTAAATAGTAAAAACCCAAACCTACCCTTCTTCCTGCTGCTGCTTCTCTTGTGGAAGGCTCTGTCCATCATTACTTCTTCTTCTTTTAAATTTATTTATTTATTTATTTAGAGAGAAGGGTCTACGTAGTCTTAGCTGTGCATATGTAGACCAGGCTGGTTTCACACTCACTGAGCTAGCTCTTCCTGCCTCTGCCTCCGGAGTGCTGAGATTAAAGGTGTATGCGTCACCACACCCAGCTCACGTCATTCCTTCTTAAAGCATAACAAGGGCCTGTATGACCGAAAGCACAGAACTCAAAGTGGCAGCAAGGATTTTAAAAAGAAAAAAAAGTTGCCCACCCTGCCCCCACCAGAAATACCAAGAACTTGTGTGTATTTTGTCAGTACGTAGACACAAATGACAGCAGACTTTTTAGTACTTTATGAGGTCATGGCAATCACAGGCAAATTTGCCTAAAAAGTTGGCTGCAAAAATGACACTGTCAGTTTCTTCAGTTACTGATTGTACAGTCTTTGCTAGGTACATTTTCTGAGTTACACAGGAGACTAAGTGGGTGACCATTACCCTGGTTTGATTCTCCACCAAAGGATTCCTTTTCAATGAAGAAAGACATTTTGTTTGATCACTTACCAGGCCTACACTAATTTTTATCACATGTAGGCAAGTTAGAAACTCAAGGCTTCACTTTCTTTTAAATCCAAATGTCTTACATTTAGTGTTTGAGTGTAAAGACACTACAGCCCACATGTAGAGGCCAGAGGACAATCTTTAAGAGTAGGTTGTCCCCTTCCACTGTGTTCATCCAGGGGATCAAATTCAGGTCATCTGCGCTTGCTGGCAAATGCATATACTCACTGAGAAGTTGTGAGAGCCCAGCAACCTTTTGTCTTTTTGTGTTTTCTGTTGTTATCCATTGCCAGGTTGTTTGAGACAATGTTTTGCTGTACTCCTTAGGCTGGCTTTGAACACCTGAAACTCCTAAGCCTCCCAGAAACTAGCTTTGAAGATGCAGGTCAGACTTTTATCTCTTGAAGAAAAAAAAAATTGTTTGCTGTGTGCATTTACATGCATCACATGTGGTTCCCACGCTGGCCAGGAAAGGGTATTGGATCCCCTGGAGCTGGAGTTCTCAGAGTTTATGAGCTGCCATGTGGGCAGTAGGAATTGGACTCTAGTTGTCTTCAAGAGCAGCAACTGCTTTTCATCACTGAGCCATCTCTGCAGCCCTGAAGGACTCTTCATCTAACTCCCATACAGACTTTCCATTAGAGCCATATTATAATGTTCAATGCAATCCTTTAGGATGGCTATGGTGGTGGACCTCTGTAGTCCCAGCTCTTGGGAGAATGAGACAGGAGGATTCCAAATTTGAAGCCATTCTCCATTACATAGCAAGACCCTCTCTCAAAAAACAACCAACCACTACAATCTGTAGTGATAGCTTCTTTGATGACAGCTGTCAGACTTAACAAAGGAAGCCCTTTTTGAGTTAGTATAGTCATAAATATGGACAAGAAATTCATTCACCCTCTCTGTATTGTCTCTCTTATGAAGGAAATGCCAGGTCAATATAGGTGTGGAAAACTGGTTATCATTCTACCTCAAGTAAGCTATTGTTCTTATCTATAACAGAGAACCTGTTTCTTTATTTAAAACAGCGTTTCATGTAGCCCAGGCTGGTCTATGACTATGTAGGTGGGGATGACCCTGAACTTCTGATCCTGCCTCTATAGGTCTACCAACAAGTCCCATTTTATTCAGTTCTGCATAAATCCATGGCTTTTAGGCAAGGAGCCTACCAACTGATCTACAAACCCCATTTTTTTCCTTCAATGTACCACCATACCCAGATTGTATAGAAAAAAATTGTTCAAAATATGCTAAACTTTACTATCATATTGAACATAAAAAAAAAAAAAAATCCGAGGTGAGATGATAGCTTCTCTTGAGACGAATTTTGGAAGCATGAAAAGTCTTCAAGGTCTGGCCTCTTCTGTTCACATACATACATTTCCCCCTTCTTACTAATTAAAATCTCACTTTTCTGGTAGAAAAATGTTACAGATCTAGACTTCAATCTCACCAGTCAAAAAATAACTAGGGTCTAATAAAATTGCCAAATAAATTCCATTGTTTTTTAAAACTAGAAAAATGTCCAGGCTTTGCTAAGTTACCAGTTATTAATGATTTTTTTTTGAGCGTACTGGAATGTATCAATAGAAATTTCTTCAAAAATCAGTTTGCCTCTACTTGCAAATGGATAACCATATCTAAAATAATCTATGCTTATCAGATAGTATTTTATGAGCACTGTCTGAGTCTATTTGGAGCAGACTTTGAAGGGACATTCAGACTCTTATGAACTAACTGGCTTCTGCTTTAAAGGGCTACTGCTTCTAGTGTCAGCTCTTTCTAGTTTCAAAATTTGCATGGCCGCCTTTCTGAGTCCCCTTCAAGAAAGCAGTCTTAGCCCAGGCAGGAATTGCTCGAACTCGGGCGGCCTTAGGGTCAGGCTTATTTGCATCTTTGCTAAACAAAGTCCATCCTTTTAGGCGTCAGCGCCGCCGGTCTTCGCTCTCACGCTCCGAGGCTCACTTCAGCGACGGTGGCGTGCACAGAGCACCTGGGTCATCTGTGCTCACGATCCTGCCGCGACACCGACTTCTGGGCGTTGTGGTTCTCCTTTCAGGGCTCCGAGATTTCTACTGCACACTCCGCGGCTCGCTCGCTAGTCCCGGGACTAGCAGGCGCGGTTTTCCCGGAGAAATCCACGTCAGCCGCGCAGGCGCAGGCGGGGGATCTGGGCGGAGGGAAGGGGCCTGCGCTCGGCCCGCGGTAAACAAGCACTGCGCAGGCGCCGTGCGCCAAGGTGATTTTTTTTTTTTTTTTTGGTCTTTTGTTTTGCATAGCATCGTAAAAAGGGGGAACGCCAAAGCAAACCCTAGCATCTTAAGACGATCGACGGTGTGGCTTCTGCTACTCTCACTGTCTCTGAGGCACCGGCTGCGCGACCATGGCAGCCATAACTCTTCCACGGAGCTGCCGGCCTTGAGCTCTTTCTCTCACTGTCTACACTGAGGCTGAGAGGAAAAGACAGAGAAAAAAGAAAGAAAGAAAGAAGATTTAAAGGAGAGGTGGTGGGCGGTCCCCACAACGCCACCGAAAAGACCTCAGCGCCGCTCTTTTCCCCAGACAACGCGAGATCCTGTGCCAGGCCGGGACTCCGCCCCCGCCCCGCCCGTGGCTGTGTGCGCATGCGCTGGGCTTTTTGGCGCGCAAACCGTTCAGAACTTCCTGCTTGGTCACAGGTGGCCCCGTCGGCCCCCGAGGGATGTCAGTCAGTCAGGTCGGAGCCGGGGATTCACGCCCACTGCGGCACGTCCTTAGGGATTTTTCGGTCGAGATTCTACTTGACTGTAACTCGCCCCCCCATTCTTCTGTTCTATGGGTCATGAGGTCTCCGCGAATCTAAAGTCAGAGTGGGAAGAGAGCCCATCGCGGTTTTTAAAAGATGTTGCGATTTCGTTGTGTGGCACGCGAGCTAACTGCGAGCGGCATAAAAGGATAAATCTGGGGAACGAACGGGACTTTCTCTCTCTCTCTCTCGAAGATTCTGTGAGGCTGTGAATGTGGACCGGGCTAACACAGTGGGATGAAGATAAGAAGTTTTAAAAGTGGAAGGAGCCAATGAAGGCTTGAGAGATGAGGCTAGGAGGAATTAGAGCAGTAGAGGAAGTTTAGCTTAAATATTTACGCATATTTATAAGCAAGTAGGCAGCAGTGCCGCATATTTAGTCTACGATAGCGAAGTAAAATGGGGATGTCTTTGAGTGCAACAAACATTGCACTCAAACAAAAGTTGTCGCAGGCAAGAGCTGAGGTTGGGGCGGGGTAAAACAGATAATCTGGAGTCTTAGAATGTTGCAAGTGTGGACCGGTCTGACTGATTTGGCCTCTTTTCTCTCTCAGGGGACGTGGAACACCTGCACAAACTGGATTTTTGCCCTATAACGACTCAGGTACCATCCGGCAACTGAAGTGTCCTCTTTCCAATAGAATGCCTGGCCTCTCCCACCAACTTCACGGTTCAGCCAGAATGAAATTTGGCTAACAAGTCACTCAGATGAGTCACTGTCTCATTACAAGATTATGGATTTCTAATCTATAGTCTTCCAGTTGTGTAGATCTTAGAATCCACTCTAATATTGGGAGCAGTGCTATATAGTACTGACAGTATTGTCATTTTTACTGTCCCTGGTGATTGTTTGGAGGACCTTGCACAAGTCCCGAAATGCATTATGCTCAAGTCCCCTGCGTAATGAGGTATACTATTTGCCTATGACCCTTGTACATCTTTCTGTAAAGTTTAAACAATCTCTAGGTTATTTGTGATATGTACATCGATGTAAATGCTATGTAAATAGCTCCTATATTGTATAGGGAGTAATGGCAAGAAAAGCATTCAGTACAGATGCAAATTTTTCTTCTCTATTTTTATATCTGCTTTTGGCTGAATCTGAGGATGTGAAACCCATGGATGTGGGGAGTTGACTCTTTTCTCTCTCTCTCTCTGCCTGTGTGAAAGAGTTACCTCACTGTATTGATCAGATATGCCTAAATGGACTAAAAAAATCTAGTCTCTTATCTCAACTTTCTGAATAGCTGACACTCCCAAGTGTGTGTTGGGTACAGTTCTGGATATATTTTGATCCTTTGTGTGCTTTATAAAGAAAATGCAGGAAGATTGACGGGATATATAATTTGACTAGTCCTAACAACAGAGTAGCCGATAGGTAAGCAATGTAGCTTCCTTTGTAAGAAAACAAATGGAAGGTCTTAGGATTCAGGCTGGCAGTGATGGAGAAGGATCTAATTATTAATGTTTAGAGGAAAGCCCTGGGAAAACAGGTATAGGAGCATACACCTATAGCCCTAGCTACCCAGGGATGAGCCTGGGGAGGGGATGGAGAGAGGAAGGAATGAGGGAAGACAGAACCAGACCCTCTCAGAAAGTTCTCTGTAAAGCACTGTATTTTGGCTGATTGTATTCTGTTGTGTGGGCTGTTTGTGCTGAATCCACAGGAAAATGAAGGGGAAACATGGGTACAATATAATAGGATTTCTGGGTTGACATCTAAATATTTGGTTTGGGGGATTGGGGTCATCTGTCGTCTAAGTGTAATGTCATAGGTACTGTTTAGAATTGGGGATCAGAGCCCTGAGGTGTGACCTTTGGGTCTGCCGGTTACACCTTATGACATCTCATTTCTTCATTTATAAGTAAGGATTACAGTAAAAGGAGAATAAGGATGAGGGTATCTTTTTAACAATGACTTCATTTTACCTTGGTGGTATTCTTGCCTGCATCATATGTTTGTGCACCACTTGTGTTCTTGGTGCTCTGAGAGGCCAGAAGAGGACGTGGAATCTCCTGAGTTACTGATGGCGGTGAACCTTCCTGTGGGTGCTAGGACAGAATTCAGCCTCTTGGGCTTGCTTTCTGGAGCAGAGAGCACCTTTACCTGTTGAGCCATCTCTTTGGCCCATCAGGTTTTTTTATTTGTTTCCTTGTTTTTTTGAGACAGGGTCTCTCTTAAGTAGACCAGGCTGACCAAGAACTCAAAGAGTCACAGAGATTTTCTTGTCAGCACACAGACCTACATCTGTGTCATCTCTGCAGCTCTAGACAATATCTTTCAGTGGGTCCCCTTTTGTAGGGAATCACGCATACATGTGAACGAGTCCTTGTGGGACAGGCAGGAATGCATGAGACATTGGTCTCTGTCCTAGTTGTTCTGTCTTTAAACTTTAATTATTATTGATGTGTCTGTGCTGAAATTTAAAGGTGTGCACTACCATGCCCACCCTCCATCAGTCTTTTTAAGCTACTACTACTACTATTACTACTATTGCTACAGTTGAGAACTCCTGCTTAAAGAGTTTCTGAAGAAAATGAGAAGAAGCTAGAGCTAAGGCTTAAGCCCCTCTGCTCTGCACAGTTATCTATTTGAAGGGATTCTGAGGAATAAAGCAATGGCTTGAGATGAGCTGACGAGTCGGGCACAGTGACAGATTCTGGAGGGGAAGTGCTGAAATAAGCATACTAACTTGGGAGCAGTTAGTGTCGTCATTACTGTGGATGCCAGGAACACACTGAATTGGCTGTATGGCAGACTTTGAACCTCCCAAACTGGCCCTTTGATCTAGCTCAGGTAACAAAAAGATGTCTTGGTTTCTTTGCCACCTGGAGCTGTTCCGCTCCTCTGACTGGGGAAGGCATGATTAAAGTGTTTGCACATGGGTGGTCTCTTCTGGGAGGGCAGGTGGGAATGCCTTTTTTTTTTTTTCTTTTCTTTTTTAAAGCAGGCATTGATTATGAAGGCTTCCCGAAGCCTGTCAAAGGTATGAGATTCATCTGACCACACTGATGGTTTTGTTGTTACTGACATATGGGAAAAGTAGGGCTTAAGCCTACTTTCATAGTCTTTCAATGAAAACAACATCATTTGGGGGTGGGGAATGTCTGGGAGAGAAATTTCTCTTTTTTTTCTTCTCTTGTGTGATTTTGGACACAAGATCCCATGTATCCTAGGCTAGCCTCCGAGCAGCTGTCTCACCTGCCTTCACGCCCTAAGTGTTAGAATCATAGATATGTGCTGTCACACAAAGTTTGTCATGTTCTGGAGATCAAACCTAGTGTTTAGTACATACATCCTACCTAGGTAGGTAGGTGGGTACTGTTCAAAGCAAGCTACATACCCCAGCCCCAGGAACTTTACCTTCTTAGACACAAACTGTTTGATAGTACCACAACTCTGAATTGTAATCACAGTTGAAAACACCATTGTTGGACACTATGACCGAAATGTAGTAGGTATGGCCAAGAACATCTTTTGCCACGGATTGCATTCTTAAAAACTTTTTAATTATGTGTTTGTGTGTGCGTGTCTGTGTATGTCTCTGTGCATGTGAGTGCAGGCACCCTCAAAGGTCACAGGTGTTGGGTTCCCCTGGGTTTGGAATGACAGGCCCTTGTGAGCCGCCTGGTTTGGGTGTTAAGAACTAAACTCCGTTCCTCTGGAAGAGCAGCAAGTGATCCTAACCTGTGTCATCTCTGCAGCTCTAGACACTGTCTTTCAGTGGGTCCCGTTTTGTAGGGAACCAAGCATACATGTGAAAGATTGTCCTTGTGGGACAGGCAGGGATGCATGAGACCTTGGTCTCTGTCTTAGGTTGTTCTGTCTTTAAACTTGAATTATTATTGATGTGTCTCTGTGTGTGTGTGTTGCGGGGGAGAATCAGGACAACTGTCTGGAGTCACTTTTCTCCTTCCCCTTTGTGTAGGTTTCAGAGATCCAACTCAGGTTGTCAGGCTTTCGAGGCAAGCACTCTTCTTAGGCAGCGCTTACTGCCCTTCATAAGTGACTTTTATGAGTTGGAGTGAGCCAAAGACAAATAACGCTTGAGGTTCATGGCTGATTTTTCATCTGCTGGAGACCACCAGTGCTGTCGAATTGGGGACAAGGTGGGGGGGGGGGGAGATGTAGTTAGGAAGAATGGGGTTATAGCTTAGTAGTAAAACATATGCTTAGTATTTAGAAAGCCCTGCGTTCCACCACCTGCACTCCCAATTAACAAAAATTGGTAGGTTTGTGTTTTCTTTGTGAAACAATGTCTTTTGGACCTTTTTCAAAGTTTCATACTATACCAATATGAAGTTCTGGTCATTCATATAAGGGTGTCCAGTCTATCTGTCTGCTTCTTTAGGGGGTGTAGAGGAATTTTAATCCAGCAACATAGCTACTCTGGCTAGGGATCACTTCCAAAGACCTTCTAGGTCTATCTGATCTAGCTGGAATGCAGACATGCCCTGGGTTACAGTATGATCTGGCTGGAATACAGATATGCTCTTAGTATACACTTTAATACACTTTAATCCCTAACAAGGAAGGAAAAGGTAGTTTGTATAAGGAAGCAGCCATGTTTGAAAGTGACATTTAATAGAATGGCAGAGTGATGAATCAAAGAAAGATTTGACAGAACGAGTCAGAGATCATATACATCCAGCTCACATGATAACCAAGAACGAGAGGCTACTTAAGAGCAGAGAGAGAAGGAGAGGTGAGGAGATGGCAGGTTTGTGTCTGGACAGTTCTGCAGAGGTAAGTTGTGAAAGAACAAGCTAGACACAGGTGAAGACAGACGAGCCAGAGAATGAGAAGGAGCCAGAAGATTAGAACAGATTGCCAAGTTAGAATGTGGCCAAGCAGACAATTCAGCCAGAAGCCAGAGAAACTGGATTAAATTAGTCATCTTGGAAGATTAGACTGTACAGAGGCTAGAAGCTCCTAGGCTTAGGGTTAGAACAGAAAAAGAGACACTCTGGGTTCAGCCTCAACTGTGTATTTGCATAGCGTGTGTACAGCTTTCATCTCATCCCATCATCTGAGGAAATAAAGAGACATTTATGGGGAGGGCGATGTTAGAATTAGGATTCTAGGGCTGGGTGGTGGTAGCACTTGGGAGGCAGAGGCAAGCAGATTTCTATGAGTTTGAGGGCAGCCTGGTCCACAGAGCAAGTTCTAGGAGACCCAAGGATACACAGAGAAACCCTGTTTAAATCGCCCCCCTTACTCCCTCAAAAAAAAAAGAGAAAGAAAGAAAAGAAAATAGAGTTCTAATGAGTACTTTCCTTGGTGCAGTGGACTTTTTTTTGTAATGTGTTATGTTTTTTTTCTACAGAAAGCATTTGGATGTTGGCACTATAAAGATTGAGGTTATTTTGTATTTGCTGTTATTGGAGTTGCAGCTTCCTATACCAAATGCAGTGTTATCCTGGGGGTCTGGCAGCTAATGACCTATGGACAAAAGATACCCTCTAACCACAGTTGGCCCAGCTGAAAGTAGAAGACATCAGTCTGTGATAATCTAGTAAGTGTAGCATCAGGGACTCCCAGCACTCCAGACTAAGAACAAAAGGGAAAGGTCTTCAGAACAAAAGGAGGTTGCTAAAGTGGGTATAGGGGAAAGACAAAGGCTTTACTGTGTCTCACTTCTAGCAAGAACACTGGGATAAGAGGCAGAGTCCACAGCGGAGTAGGACTAGAACTGTGAAATTGCTGAAGAACATAATCTGCAGAGTTGGGTAGAAAGATAGGAGAACTAGGGTAGAGAAAGAAGCAGGTTGAAAGTCATGGGAACCTTAAAGGGGGCTGGAATGATGTAGTCAACTGGAAGAGTGTGAAACTAAAACTAGCATGCATGAAGCCATGGGATTAGTCCCTGTCATTGATGATGCATATGTCATTCCAGGCTTACATAGAGAGCCCTCAAGGCTAGCCTGGGCTACATGAGACCCTGTGTCAAAAACCAAATCAAAACCTAGCCAAAATACTCTTAACTAGTAATGTGTTATAAGTAAAAATATTCAGGAAGATTAATGGGATTACTCACATTTTAGTTTAGGAATAAAAGAATCAACATATACAAGATGTTTTTAAAGGAACAATGAAGAATAAAAATTAATTTGCTTCATGGGAATACCCAAATTCACATTTTTGATAAGGTTATTGATAAGGTCATTGAGCACCTAGTTAGCTTTGAAATTTTTTTTTTTTTAAATTTTGTGGGAGTTGGAGAGATGACTCAACAATTAAGAGCACTGGAGGACCCAGATTAGATCCCCAGTACCTACACCGTGGTCCACAACCATCTGTAATTCCAGTGCCAAAGGACCTGACACCCTCTTTTGGCCCCCTTCAGTCTGCACATTGTGTGCAGACATACATGCAGACAAAATACTCATAAAAGAAATTCCAAGAACATCTTAATTATTTTTTTTAATCTTGAAGATGTGAAGATTGGTTGGGTGAGGATCCTCCCTACAGATCTGTGAACAAGATGTAATACATGACAACCAGGGCAGCTCATGTCTCGTTCTAGCCAGTGGGCAGCAGAGCAGGAGAATCAGCAGTTCCAGGCCACCTGAAGTGACTCAAACAAGCTCTAAGCCATTCTGGGCCTTATGAGACACTGTCTCAAAAAATAGCAGTAATAGCAACAACCCTTCTAACCAAAAGACTGAAATGCAATAAACTCAGCAGTAGAAGTACTGTGTGTGCAAATTAAAGTAGTACAGAGTGAAAAGGGAGATGTGGCTGGGGGTGTAACTTACTATAAATGAATGCTTAGCGTGCCCTTCAGCTGGGTCAGCCCTCAGCCTCAAAGATAAAAGAGCAAGGACATGAGTAACCTGATTTGGAGGGCGCTGTATGACTTACCTTTCTGTTGCTGTGACCGAATACCTGACAAGAAGTACTTTGAAAAAGGAAGGGTTTACTCTGGCCTGGATTTGAAGGGATGTAGTTTAGTCTGGAGAGACCCGCATGAGCGGGAGCTTGAGGGAGTCACATTTCATCTACACTCAGGAAGCAGAGAGGCGAGTGTTGGTGCTCAGCCTGTGTGTGTGTGTGTCTGTGTCGGGGTGTGTGTGTGTGTGTGTGTGTGTGTGTGGGTATGGGTGTGGTCTATGTACTTATTGGAAGCTCACCTTGTCCTTTGAGATAGAGTCTCTCACTGAATCTGTAGCTTACCCAGCTAGCTGGGCTGGCCGGCCAATGAGGTCCAGGGATCTGGGATCCTGCCTTTCCAACACTGGAATTACAGATTCTTGCTTCTGTGCCCAATGTCTTACATGAGTGATGGGGATCTGAACTCTGGCCCTTGTGATTGTAGGGCTGGTTCTTCATCCAAGGAGACACCTCCCCAGTTCTGAGAGGTCCCCGGGTCCAGTCAAACTGCTACTTAACCAAGATAGGGTGAAGTGAGTGAGACACAGCAACAGGAAGATTATCTGAAAAAAGACAACAGATTGAGAGACCAGTCTGGTTTTAGAATAGACGAGACAGAAACTTTTAAGCCTAAAGCATGAAGGCTTGAGACAGAGAAGTTAAAAAAGAAAGAAGAGGGTTTTAATGAATTTCCCAGGGACACTTGGATAGTGGTTTTCTCTCAGGTAATGTTTGAAACAATGGGGAAGGTCCTTTTTATTTTTAAATCTAAAATTGATTGTGTTGACTGTGTCTGTGTGTATCTTTGAGTACACATATTACATACCAGGGTGTGTGTGTGTGTGTGTGGTGTGTGTGGCGGTCAGAGGACTACTTGTAGTCAGTTCTGTCCTGTCACTGGACGGATTAGTTACCCAGTTATTTAAACCATTCACTTCTTTTGTTTGGTCCTCAATGGGCTTATAAGTGATAATGAGTTTGAGGACAGTGTAACCCAAACAAAACTAAACAAGTAGATAATACTTATTCAGCTTACGGTAATTTCCTAAATGTTAAAATTAAGAGCTGAATTTCTAACTGGGTCTGGGCATATACCTGTAAACCCCAAACTGGGAGACAAGAGCAGAAGGATCATTAATTGGAAGCTAGCCTGGGCTACATAGCAAGACTATTCTGAGTCTTATATTAAAAGTACTTCACCTGTCCCCTTTCATAAACTAAGAGTAGATACTGCAGGGTTAGTGAGGTGACTTGGTCAGCACAGGTGCGTGAGCACGTACGGATCTGTAGCACTCAAGGCGAAAGCTGGAGCTAGCTAGCTGGCCGGCTAGCAAATCCCTGAGTTCCGGGTTTGGTGACGACGTGACCATCTCAGAAAACAGAGAGAGTGGTTGCAGAGAAGGCGCACGCATCATCAGCCTCTGGCAACTTTGTGGAGTTGCTTCTGCATGTCCACCTCAGGAGGGAACTTGGATTGTCAGGCCTTCCCTGACAATTCAACACACTGAGCTCAGCCACTTTAAATTCCTGATTTGGGGTAATCCAAATGCCCTCCGATTATTATCTGACTTTATGTTTAAAAAATAAATTTAGCGGTCTATATACAAATGTATTTTTATTTTTCCTATAAAATGGCAAAACATTTTCAACTGGTTCTTGTGGTCAACATTCAGTTGTGTTTCTTAGATATCTCTGCAATATGCTATTAGGAGTTGCATGAATGGCTTCCAGACTGCCGACATCTAGTCTCAAAGAGAAATGCCTTTCCTGTGTTCTTCCCACTGCCCTGTGGAAGCAGTCCGCACATGCTCCATCTTCAGTTCAGTCCAAATAGATCTTTAAGGAGAGAAGCAAGGGGGGATGGGAGGACTTCCTGTCTTAGTGTAATTGTGGGTTCCTAGAGTCCTGGCAGTGTGCAGGGCCACAGCAGTCCGGTCAGAAAGAAGTCTGCAAGCAGGTCTGGTTCTGCAAACGCTAGCTGAAAGCCTCTGCAACAATTCGGTTCTTTTCCCTTTTCTTTAGTCAGCAGGGTCCCATGGTGACCGGTTTTGAAAGCAATAGTCCCCTTCAGCAGTTACCTAGCACCATGGCAACCAGGACGTCAGCAAAGCAGGATAGACCCACACAAAACAGCTGCAACTCGGCTTCTATCCTGCTTCCAACTCAGCTCTGCCTGAGAGGCACTGATGGAGCTAAAAACATGTAGGCTTGTTCACCCCAGCATTCCTGTGTGCTGAGGGATTTCCATAAGCACGGATGTAGGAGCATATAGTAAACTGTGTCTTGAACCCCCAACCCTGTAAAAAGAAAAACATAAGAGTATATTTAAGGGGTAACAGTAAGTTGCAGGATAGGCTAGAAAGCAGGTATGAATTTAGTAATATAAAAACCTGATTTGTCCTCCTAAGTGAAGTAAGATGACAGTAGAGACAGCTAGAGCCCTAGCTCTATGGAGTGGTTTATATCTAGATACAAGATCAGGGGAAAACTTTAACAAATATCTATTTACCTGAATAGATAGACAAATGGCTTTAAGGACTGCAATGCTGTCCGTGGTGCTGAACACTTCATCGACCAGATGTGCTATAAGGGTACCCCCCAAAATAAGAGTAAGGAACACAGTGGCATATCCAGATGCTGATAATAGAAAGAGGTTGAGGAATTGGGAAGAAGGCTTGGTTTTCTTTCCATATGAAGCAGCTCTGAAAGCGCAGGGTAAAATGGCCAGATTGAAAAGAGAAAGTGAGGAAAGCCAGAGGCCTGTGTGCCCGAGTCTTTCCTTTTCATATGGAGATTTTCAGATCAGAGCCAATCAGGTCAGAGATTTCTGCTGCTTTGCTCCTGAAAAGAGGAGTGGGGGAAGGGAGAGAGAAGATGGCCACATTTCCCCCCCAAGCCACATGATCAGTTTCCCATGTGACACATTCCAGAGCCTTGGAAAGGAGAAGGGAGGGGCACTCAGAGAGTGGGGCTGGGGGTGGGAAGATGGTTTAGCAGTGAACCTTCACAGCGTCATCTTCTCTCTCTACCAGGAAGCAGGCTGAGGGCTGAGGGAAGGCAGAGGGGAGATATGAATGTGTTCCGAAGGTTTCCCGGTGGCTCATGGCATCCTCCAAAGTCCTGTCTGCGAGCTGTTCCTGACCAAGAAAACCCGCGGAGCCTGTCTCTGAAATCCAGTCCCGATGAAGGTATGTGTTCAAGCTCCTCAATCACCGCTGAAATGTGGCTCAGAGGGACAATACCGTCTCTTCCTATTTTTTTTTTCCAGGAAATTTGGAGATTTTTGTCCCAGCTTAGATGCTTGTTAGGGGTGTTAAATTTGTTACAGGTTCAGAAAAGATGTCTAGATAGCTCTGTAAAATAAATACTTCTCCAGAGTAAGCTCCTATAGGGGAAAACAAAATTGGTTAAAATCGTGCATAGTAATTGGTAATAAAACCAGAAACTCACCGGTGTGTGTGTGTGTGGGGGGGTTCTCCCTGTCTAATCCTAGAAGAGGAGGAAGCATTACTCAGAAGAGCTAGATTTCATTGTTACTAAGAAAATCCTGCCTCATCCCTTTGAGCTGCTGTTCTGTGCCTGTGTTCCCAGAGGTTACTGGCTGTAGCTTAGGAGCCTGAGTAGGCAGTCCTGCCATTCCTTTGTGCTGTTAGCTCACCCTTCTCCTGAAGTCCCCAATACCAAGAGCACCAACGATTGTTCCCAAGCTCTGCTGTAGACACTAGACTGCCACAGAACCCGCACGGTATGGGAAGCCTTAGGGAGCTCTCACAGGAATCTGCCAAATGTAATACAGTCTGTCGTACACTCCTCTGGGTTTCTTTGAGTATTTCTCCTCAGGTCAAAGAGAAGAGCTAGCAAATTCACGTTTAATTTCATTTAATAGGTACTTGGAAAAGTTCTTGGTATGTGCAAGCAATTATCCCAAGCATGTAGGTAATCATACAGATTGTAATTTAGACATAAGCTCAGGCATAGAGGAGTTCAGCAACTATGCTAGGGTAACTTAGGTAGCACGTAATAGAACAAGAATTGAATCCCAAGACTCTGAATCGTAAAGCCCTTGTTCTTAGTCATGAACTGTATTGCTTGGCTGCTGTGTTATCTCAAATGATGTCAGTAGTCTGCTGGGCTACAAATGTTGTTTAGCTGACGCTACTAGAAGATTGAGTCAGCTTGCCTGGCTAAAACAGATCCCAAGCGAAATCTATATTTAATTTTGAATTATCCCAATAGTCATGTTCTGTACCCCAAATAACCCAGTAAGTAATTGCCTGTTCTTTCCCTCTCGTGCTACATAGATATCTAGTAGTAAAACACGGTGTTACTATGGTGGTCACTGCTGTCTAAAGGAAAAAGATAAACCTGGAAGTATGTTATGGCGGACTTTTTAAATCAGACTTAGAAATATTCTCTCATTCTTGGAACCTAGAAACAAGCCCACCTTAGGCTTCTGATTCTCAAAAGAAGTTAATATATCATAACAGGTGTCATGGCTCTTGCCTGTAATCCTGGCCCCTGGGAAGGAAGAGTGCCACATGATTAAAACCAGCCTGGGCTTCAGAGTCAGTCTCAAAAAGAGACTTAAAAATTATGCATCTTAACTACGATGCCTGACTGAGTTTGTTGTTTTAAAGTAATATGCTTTTAAAACAAAGATCTCTTTGCAAAATATTTTAGGGTTTGTTTGTTTGTTTGTTTGTTTGTTTGACAGTTTCTCTGTATAGCCCTGAGTCTTCTGGAACTCTCTATAGACCAGGCTGCCCTTGAACTCAGAGATCCACTTGCCTTTATCTCCTGAGTGCTAGGATTAAAGGTCTCTACAGACAGGCCTTACTTTAGGTTTTTAAGGGTAAAGAAAATGTACTAATACTTTTAAATAAAGTTAGGGATTTCTGGGGCTTGGGAGATGGCTCAGTGTATAAAGTGTTTGGCAGGTGAGAGGACCTGAGTTTGGATAGTCATCACTGAAATTTCAAACAATTGAGCGTGGCTATCTCAGCGCTGGGAGGCAGAGGTGGGAGGGTTTCTTGGGCTCACCCTAAGCTTTACCTCTGGCCTGCACAGGCATGAATGCACACATGTACACATACCACACACATAGGAGACTGAGATAAAAGGATTTCCTTGCCATGAATGGTAGAACAGTGCCTGCAATCCCAGGTGAGGACTGAGTTGTTGAAGTAAAAGGACTACCAAGAGTTCAAGGGTAGCCTGGGTTGTCTTTAAAAAAGACAGGTAGTAGATCTTTCCCCTTGATCCTGGGTGGGTTTCCTTCTGGCCTTTGATGGTAGAAGATGCCCAATTTCATCCTTACAGGCTGTGGAGAGTTGAAAGAGGTGCTAGGTCTAAAGTATAAAGTGGAAAGATTTGCAAACTTTTCCTTCCAAAACATTCCGTTTCCTCTGGTAGTTCATCTCAGAGCACTCTGAACAGTGGTTGTGTCCTCGGTGACATACGCATTTCTCTGGAACAGCTAACCTGAAGTGTGGTAAGCTCTCAGGACTCATGTGGGGAGTGTACCATGGGAAGGTTCAAGACTCTTAGCAGAATTCTACTGGAGCCGGTCTTTGGGACAATGTCTGTTTTATTTGTTTATCTGGTTGGTTTGTTTTTGAGACAGGGTTTCATGTAGCCTCGGTTGACTTTAAACTTGCCGTGTGTGTAGTTGGTGCTGGCCTTGAACTGATGCTCTTGGTTTCCCCTCCCCAATCCTGGGTTACAGGCATCTATCACCATGCCCAGCTCTGAGTCTATCTTAGTTACATATGTTTTAGTGAAACAGCAAACCTGCAGTAAGCACTTGGCAGCCGTCAAATCCACGCTTGGAGTTATGTATGTTGGCTAGGCCCATCGTGAACCAGAGCTCAGTGTTATCCATAATCTCTTCCCTGGGCCTCGCTGCTTCTCCTCATAGGCTCATTCGTACCTAAGATGAAGTCCTCCTTGTATTTTGTAGAGAGGTAAACTGGGACAACCCCAGCAGTCTTTCCCTTCTTCCCTCAGATGTTTGTCTAACCCTTCCTGCCATGAAACAGCTCACATCAGCTTGAGAGTGAGCATCTCCAGTGCTCTGCTCCACGCAGTCTTTTCTCTAGTCTGCCACCCACTTTCCACAACACTGTCCAAAGAGTCTCAGAACTGAATAGACCTTTTCCTAGGGACCCTTGAGATCCTACGTGTCAACTCAAGTTTGAGCCCAAAATATGGCAGGGCCCAAATGAGAAACTGTCTCAAAGCATTTCCCCTCTACAACTTTGTGCTCAGACCCGGGCCTCATGTGTGCTAGCAAGCTGCATTCCCAGACCTGCCAGGACACTTTTGAAAGTTTGCTTAGTATTTGAATTCAAGTTTGCAAGCTAGCTGTGATTACACTAGTTACCCCCACAATCAGATACACAATACAGCCTTTATTTTTCTAACTAATTAAGTCATTAAAGACAAAAAGACAAAGTTTAAGAGTAAAGTGACCACAGAGCCCCCTCCCCTCCGGTGTCACCTGCTAGGTTTGGCACATAGCAGAAATAGCGGCCTGTTGGAAGGGCAGTTGCAGAGCTTGCAGATTACACATATACAAGGCAGCACAGCTGTGGGACCCAGCGGGGTTTTCTATCTGCCCTCTTGAATCTGAGATGAGTAACCCACTGAACTTTCTGAACAGAAGACAGAAGAGAAAGGAGAGAGTCGTCGCCTTGAGGAGAACCCCTGACAATGCGGTTTTGATTTGGAGGGTAGGTATGGAAGATCTGTGAGGAGGTGGACAGCAAACCTGGGTGCAGAATCTGAAAAAGGAATAGCTAGGTCTCATCTGTAGTGTGTAGTTGCATTTCTCCCTGGGGTGTTTATATCAAAAGGGCAGGGAATAGAGCCGAGGACCAAATGTGGGTGGTGTATCCTTCATCCACTATGGTGGGTTGAAATGGAGGTGTGTTTTCTGAGGGAACAGGTTAAGAGCAGATGGAGAGTTACTGTCATGATGTTATTTCCTGTTTGTAGTCACTTTCCATTGACAGAAACTTTAAAGAGGCATCTCCTGTAGCCTTCATGCAAAAGAAGACACCTGGCACCTGGCATAACAACTCTGTGATACACATTATCAGCCCTGTTTTCCAATGAGGAAACTACAGCCCAGAGACATTAACTGATCTGTCTAAAATCACAACTAGTAGCTAGCATTAAACTAGTTCCCTTGGATACTAGTATATTGCCAGTAGTGTTCTTTCTTCCCTGCTTTAAAAAGAATGTATTTATGTATTAGACTAGTAAAAACATAGTTCTCAAAAATTGGAAAACTAGGGACTGGGGAGATGGCTTGGTGATTGAGAGCACTACCTGCTCTTCTACAGGACCCAGGTTCAATTCCCAGCATTCTTGTGGTTCACAACCATCTGTAGCTCCAGTTTCATGAGATATGATGCCCTTTTCTGGACTTTGAGAGCAACTGGGCATGAAAGTAATGCACAGGCACACGTGCTGGCAAAATCCCATCGTTTTTTAAAAATGTAAACTGAGAAAAAGTAGAGTACAGTTAAAATCCTGATGTATTTCTTGCTCTTTTTCAATGTGTATCACTAAAAGCAGATATTTGTTGAGATCTTGCTTTAAGTGTTTGTGTGTGCATGCATATGTGCATGCGTGTGCATGCTTGCCATTGGCAGCCAGAAGAGGGTGATGAATAACCCGGAGCTAGAGATGTACTCCGTATCCTCGGTCTCTCCCTCCCAAGTGCTGGAATTACAGGCATGCAGCACACGCCTGGCTTAGCCCTGTTTTCATATAGTTCATTCTGACAACAGAACAGGTAGTTACTGTCATTTTAGTGATGAGAACAATAAGCACAAAGATAATTAACTTGACAGAAGCCACACAGATTGTGAGTTGAAACCCAGATAGGCTACCTCTGGAGCAGTTTCTCAACACAGTTAGCGTTTGGGGCACACAATTCTTTGATGCTTATTGTAGAATTCAGATACCAGTAACATTTGAACTCGGTGTCTGTAGACACTGTCATATGTCTTCTGAGAGGTAAAGTTTCCACCTAAGAACCACTGGTCTTGAGCCCCAGCACTCAACACATAGTGTGCACATAGTGTGCCCGAGAGGTGGCTCTCTGGGCCCCTCACAGTGGAAGGAAAAAACAGAGTCTTGTAAAAGCCAGGCTTGGGTGCACACTTGTCATCTCAGCATTTGAGAGGTAGAGGCAGAAGGATTAGGAGGTTAGGGTCATTCATGGCTACATTTCACATTTGAGGCCAGCATGGGCTATTAACCCTTTTCCTGATAAACAAGATATAAAAACTTAAAAAAATAAAATAATAAAAGTGAGGAGCTTGGGGGTCTCAGTCAAATAAAGCACTTGCTTTGTGAGCAGGCGGGCCTGAGTTACTCCCTAGCACCCACCCATGTAATGCTGGCCATGGTGAGAAAGCTGGGTATCGTGGATGGAATGCAAGCACGGGGAGGTGGAGGCTCAAGGGGCTTGCTGGCCAGTCATTTTAGTTTCATTAATGAGTGATGAGCACTGTCACAAAGGAGCTAGACAGCATTCCTGAGGAAGACACTTGAGATTGTCCTGCCTCCATATATACATGCAACCGTGTACATATACACATATACACATGCCCCCATATACACATGCAAACGTGTTCACACTGTCCACATACATATACACATATACACATGCCTCCTCATACACATGCAAACATGTACACAATGTCCACATACATACACATACACATGCCTCCACATACACATGCAAACGTGTTCACACTGTCCACATACATATACACATATACACATGCCTCCACATACACATGCAAACATGTACACATGTGTTCATATACATACATGCCTCCATATACACATGCTTCCATATAGACATGCAAACATGTACACACTGTCCACATACATATATACATATATACATGCCTCCACATACACATGCAAATGTGTCCACATACATATACAAATATACACATGCTTCCATATACACATGCAAACATGTCCACATATGTGTCCACATAAGAGTTAAGAAAGGATGTACAACAACAAAGGAAACCAGGAAACAGGAGGGAAAGCCAGTTTTGGAGCCCCTTCTTTCTGGGTGTGTCAGATGAATGAGGGCAGGGGCAGGGCAGGTGAAGTGTGGACAAGGGTCAGATGTCCTCCAGAGCTGTCTCCACTTTAGTGCTTTCCTTTGGTACATCTCAGGGGTCTTTGTTGCCATAGTTAGCTTTGTATGGGCAGGTGTTGTCACTCTCTCAAGAGTCTCCTGTGGTGGCTGTGGCTCTAGCTGGCAAGTGTAGGGGAGGCAACCACAGCCCTGAGATCTGTACAGGCAGACCTGTCTCCATACTCCAAAGGCATCAAACATCCATCACCCTCCTGTAGGGGTATAGCTGTGCACATGATGATACCGGAGCTGCAGGGCTCCCAGATTCTGCAGCAGTGATCCTCATGGCAGATAGTCAGTCCCTAAATGGACCCACAAACTGAGCTTGGACTCAGGTCCTCCAAACTACAAAGTGATTCTTGACTGATGAAGTCAGCACCTAGCCATTCAGGGGCGCTACCTCCCCTTGTAGGGCCCCCTGCCCAGGCATGTCTTCGTGTGTCCCAGCTGCCCACTTCTTCACATTTGCACCTCTTGGATGTCTCCTGTGGGGGAAGTGGCAGGTTGATTCGTGCTTCCTACCTTGATTGCCAGGCCTCAGGTCCTTGGGCAGCTCTGTTCTTTTTGCTGAGTTTCTCTTATTCTCTGAACTGTTCGGCTGCCCTTCACACCCTCGGTGAACTTCCATCCTTTGCAGTCAGTTTTTTACCTTTTTTTTACCAGTTTTTTACCCTGACTCTTCTGCACACACCACAGTGCAGCCTCTAGTCCTCTGCCTGCCTTCCCTACAAGTCTAGCAGAGCCTTGTAATTTGAAGGGCTCTCATGTTTTTTTCTTTTTTTCTTTAAAGATTATCTTATTTTTATTTCTGTCTATATTTGTATGTTTGCGCAAACAGGTAGACAGAAGAGGGCGTCTGATTTCGTAGCTAGAGTTACAGGTAATTATGAACTGCCAGACGTGGGTACTGAGAACAGAACTCTGGTGTGCAAGAACAGCAGGTGTGTAGCAGCGTTCTTTAACTGTGGGGCCATCTATTTCTCCAGTCTAATTTTGCCTTTTTTTTTTTTTAAGATTTATTTATTGATTATATGTAAGTACACTGTAGCTGTCTTCAGACACTCCAGAAGAGGGAGTCAGATCTCGTTA
Organism: Mus caroli; assembly: GCF_978045245.1. Taxonomy (NCBI): domain Eukaryota; kingdom Metazoa; phylum Chordata; class Mammalia; order Rodentia; family Muridae; genus Mus; species Mus caroli. The sequence goes on from NW_028227262.1 coordinate 14,775,361, forward strand.
CAGATGGTTGTGAGCCACCATGTGGTTGCTGGGATTTGAACTCTGGACCTTTGGAAGAGCAGTCGGGTGCTCTTACCCACTGAGCCATCTCACCAGCCCTAATTTTGCCTTTTTTTGTATTGTCAGCACCCCGTCTTTCCTGGTTATCTTTTTGTTGTTGTGATAAAACCTGATCAAAAGTAGTTTAGGGGAGGAAAGGGTTTAATTCAAATTACAGGTTAGAGTCTGTCACAGAGGGAAATCCAGGGCAGGAGTCCAAGCAAGAACTTGAATGAGAAGGACTGGTTACTGCTAGCTTGCAGACGCATGCTTATTAGCCAGCGTCCTCATACAGCTCAGGACGTCCTGACCAAGGAATGGTGTCTTCCACAGAGGGCTGGGCCCCCCACCTCAATAATCAAGACAGTCCCACAGTCATGCCCACAGGCCAATCTGATCTGGCCATTCTCCTCAATTGAAACTCCCTTCTGAGGTTGTGTCAACTTCCCAGAGTTAACTTGGATGCCATCCAGAAGTTCTTGCCAGTCCCAGAATCCTCAGGCTTCCCTGGTTCCTTCAAGAAGCTTAGTTTCAGCTCCAGCATCCACACTTCCATCCATTTTGAGTTGCTTTGTATACCTGGAAAGAAATGGGAATTTCATTTCATCCTTTTTCTTGCAGACAATTCTGTCTTTCCAGTACCACTTATTGAAAAGACAGTTCCTTCTCTGATATGTGTCTGAGCACCTTTGTGAAAAATCAGCTGGGTTTGGTTGTGTAGTTTACTTGCAGGCATGTGTGTTTAAGGCTTTATTTAAGTTTTGTATTACACTCCTTTGGGGGTGTTGCTTTGCATGCCATGGCAAGAATGTGGAAGGACTCTGTCAGTTCTCTCCTTCTACTCTGTGGGTTCCGGGGATGGAACTCGGGTTATCAGGTGTGGCAGCAATTGCCGTTACATTGGAACCATCTCGACAGTTCCTTCTGCCCTCCCCTCTCCCCGTGTGTGTGTGTGTGTGTGTGTGATAATGCCAATGCCATGCTGACTTGATTAATACAACTCTGCTTTGGCTGCGTGGGGGCTTTTGTGATTTGGTATATGTTCTGTCTCTTCCTGACTCTATGAAGCGTATCACTGGTATTGCGGTGGAGGCTGTGCTGACTCTGTAGATCTCTTTGAGCGTTATGGACTTCTAAGAATACTGATTCTTCTATCTGTGAACAAAGTATACAAAGTATACTTCTTTTCCTTCTCCCCTTCCCCTTTCTTTGCTTCCTCCGATCCCTCCCTCCTTCTGTCCTTCCCTTTGTGCTTCCTAATCTCCTTCTATTGCTTTGACCAGTATTTTACATTTTTCAGTGTAGCAACTTTCACATCTTTGATTACATTTATTCGTAGCTATTTGTTTTGCAGCCCTTATAACTGAGTTTGCTTTCTTGAATTCTAGTTTAGCTGATTTGCTAGTGGTGTATATAAAGTGACTGGGCTTTTCTGTGTGAACCCTCTAGCTTTGCTGAATTGGCTGAATTGGCCACTGGTTCAAATAGTTTTCAGGGAAACTTAGTTTTTCTTCAAGTGAGAGCATAGTATCAGCCAGCCGACAGTGTGACTTGATCTTCGCTGCCTTGGTATGTCCTTGTTCCTTTCTTCTGCTTGGGACTTTCAGTAATTCACTAAATAAAAGTGATGGAAATGGGCACCTTACCTTGCTGTAGGTTTTAGAGAGCGGGTTTCAGCCTTTCTCACCCACTTCAGTGGTTATTGTTGGCTCATTGTGCTTGGCTTTTATTGTGTTGTGAAGTGTTTTCTCAGTTCCTAATTTGTTGAGAGTTTTTAAGTAATGAAGCAAGATTCAACTTTGTTACTGTAGTCAATTATTCAACTATTCTTACTATAGTCTTTATATTCTGTATATTTTATTTAGTGTCTTCTTACATTATAGCCTAGGCTATCCTATAACTCAATAAGTAGCCTAGGCTGGCCTGTAACTCACTATGTTACTCACAACTCACAACCTGTAACTCACCGTGTTGCCTAGACTGGCCTGTAATTCACTAGATAGCTGTTGCTGCTCTCAGATCTATAGTACTCCTAACTCATTTTTTTCCCAGTACTAAGAGGCAACACCTAACATCCTAGCACTTGGAGGGTGGAGACAGGAGGATTAGAAGCTCAGGAATATATGAGATCCTGTCTAAAACAAACAGACAGACAAACAGAAGAAGGAAAGAAAATTAAACAATTCTTCCTCGATCCATTAGTAGTTCAAGAATAAGTTAGTATCTATATATTTGTATAGTTTACAAAGTTTTTTGTTATTGATTTCTAGTTTTACTACAGTATATTTTTAAAATATACTCAATATGATTTCAGGTTTGTCTGTCTGTCACTTGTTGAGACTGTTTCGTGGCTTATCTCATGTCTGTCCAGGAGAGTCTCAGTCTTTCTCTCCCCCCCCCCCCTTCTGCCCCCTCGGGTTCCCTTGCTCTATCTTACTCGTTACATTTGCATTTATTTTTTTACTTATTTATTTAGGCAGAGTCTCACTCTGCGGCCCTGCCTGGCCTGGCCTAGAACTCACTGTGTAGACCTGGATGGCCTCTAGTTTACAGAGCTCCATCTGCTTCTGACTCCCAAGTGCTGGGACTGAAGGCATGCCCATTTTATATGTTAAACTGGAAAAAATGTGCCTAAGATCCCTGGCTCTACAAAAGAGAATCAGTCAATTAACTCTCCATCTGAGAATGCTCACAAACTACTCTACGGTTAGTTTCTGGGGCCGTCTTCTGACCACGGGCGAATCATGGTTCCTTGAGTATTTTCTCCTCTCCCCTAGTCTCTTGAGAATGCTAAGAAAACCCTGCATAGCTGCTATATCATCAGCCAAGGTTTTTTATTTTTTTAAAGCTTTATTTATTTATTTATTTTATGTATATGAGTACACTGTAGCTGTACAGATGGTTGTAAGCTTTCAAGCGGTTGTTGGGAATTGAATTTCAGGACCTCTGTTCGCTCCAGTCGGCCCTGCTCACTCAGTCCCTGCTAGCTCCAGCCCAAAGATTTATTTATTATACATAAGTACAGTGTAGCTAATTTCAGACACACCAGAAGTTCAGATCTCATTACGGGTGGTTGTGAGCCACCATGTGGTTGCTGGGATTTGAACCTTCAGAAAAGCAGTCAGTACTCTTATCCACTGAGCCATCTCACCAGCCCCAATCAGCCAAGTTCTTTGTTGTTGTTGTTGTTTCTTAAAAGTTCTGCTTAACCATTTTTATTTATTATTGTTCTGGAGGAGGTGATATTCATGTGTCCTGGCTCACACGTGAAGCAGAGGGCTTCTTGGAGTTGGTTCTCCCCTTCCCCCTTTATTCAGTTCTGGCAATGGAACTCAAGTGTCCAGGCTTTCAGGTAAAACACTTGAACCTGCTAAGCCATATTGCTGCACCCCCTGCCCCTGTTCCTGTGAGTGGGCTGCACATGGAAAGGTTAGCTATCTGTCCTCGTCTTCATGCTCTGGCATGGTTTGTACTGTCATTATAGCTCCACAGGCCTGTGTGCCAGTGGATACTGCTGTTTCAGCACTAGATGGGGCCTGAGTCTGGGTCTACTCAAGTCCATGGTCTTGTACATTGCCACGGTTTTAGCACTAGAGGGCGATCCAAGGCCAGATCTTCCTGAAATACACAGTTGGTGTATCCTTCATCATGAGACACCTATAAAGGATGGTCCTTCCTTCCCTCAGTGTTTGGGGCTGAGGGGATGTCTATACGCCTCATGCTTAGCCCCTGGCTTGTGGTCCAACACTGTGGAGTTTGGCTGAGCTCTGGGCAAAACCACTGTCAGGGTGCTATCCTTAGGCTCGTGTGATCACTAACACTGCAGCACTGCCCAGCCTTCCAAGACCAGTGTGTCTCAGGATACACCCACACTCCTTTTCACCAAAACATGGACTTTGGTGCTGAGACCCTAGAGATCAGGACTGTTAAAAACAACAACAACAACAACAACTGCTCTTTAAAAAGGAGTTAGATTTTAGCCAGGTGGTGGTGGTGGCAGTGTGGTGGCAGTGGCTCACGCCTTTAATTCCAGCACTTGGGAGACAGGTAGATGGATACCTAAGTGTGAGGCCAGCCTGGTCTACAGGACAGCCAGAGTTCCAGGATAACCAGAGCTGCACAGAGAAACCCCATCTCAAAAAAAACCTAAACAAACAAAAAAATAAATTTTAACAAAGTATTTATATCTTTAAACTTTAAAGATGTTTCTTATTGTATGATGTATGGGAGTGTGTCTTCCCTAATGTGCATGTGGAAGTCAGAGGACACCTCTCAGAAGCTGTTTCTCCCTTCACATGAGCTCTGAGACCCTAACGCAGCTTCTCAGGTTTGCACTGCTATGTAGACCAGGCTGGCCTTCAACTCACAGCGGTCCTCCTAAGTGCTGGGATTACAGGTTTGTGGCACCACACGTATGGGAGACCTTGACTATAGAAGAATGGTGTAGTTATGAGAGAGCCTGGAGGGATAGAAGCTTTCCTGGCCTCCTAAAATATTATCAAATGTGCAGACCCTGTCTGATATTTCAGTGTAGGTGGTGGTTAGTTTTGATTATCACAAGTGATTAAAAAAACAGATATTGTCCACTCATACATCCTTAAAATCATATCATGTATCATGTACTATAGTGGCCACATTAACATTAGTCCTATAGTTTGGACTTGTTAAGGATTAATGGCTTTTTTTAAAAAATATTTATTTATTTATTTATTTATTATAAGTACACTGTAGCTGTCTTCAGACACTCCAGAAAAGGACATCAGATCTCATTACAGATGGTTGTGAGCCACCATGTGGTTGCTGGGATTTGAACTCAGGACCACTGGAAGAGCAGTTAGTGCTCTTAACGGCTGAGCCATCTCTCCAGCCCAGATAAATGGCTTTTGTGAAGGGTATTGGGTACCACTTTTTTTTTAATTAAATAACTCACAGAGTCCAGTTTGTGTTGCCTGTATATGCATGGTTGTTGGGCCCTCCATTAGAGCATGGTTATCCTACCAGGGATCACACCCCAGAGAAAACTGGCTGCCTCCCTTGTCCCCCATCAACTGTCAATAGCTCCTCAGCTAGGGATGAATAGATCACAAATTTCAATTAAACATATGCCTCTGTGGATAAACAAGCAGCTATGGGGAATGACTTTATATTCCTAGTTTTGGATGAGGAGTCCAGAAAGACCCCCAAGTACAGCCCATATGGCCCTCTGGATTCAGATCAGGCCTCTTGTGGTCTGTCTCCCTGGCACGAAGCTTACCTAGTTTGGAGTGAAACTCTGAGGTGATCACCATTTCCACTGTAAGACCTAGAGTAAAACTCTAGGCTCTTTTCACTTGGTAGACAGGCTCGTGATCCCATCTGGCTGAGAGGATTGCACATGGGCCATCCTTGATTACAGGAGCCATGAACTGTAAGGATATATGCTGCCACAACCCTACTGTAATTGAATTACTGCTGTCTTCTCAAATAACTAACTGTAGGTGCCGCAGTCTATATTACTATTAGACAGAAAACATTTTAAACTAAAGTACATAAAAACTAGCATTTTGAAAACTCTAAGCCAAGATTGGAGTTTCTTTTTAAAAGAAACTTAAATGGTTTTGGAGGCAGAGTCTCAGTGTATCATTCAGGCTGGCGTCAAGATCTTTGCTTCAGCCTCCCAATGTTGGGCTATAGGCATGCACTACCACTAGATTAAATTTTTAAATAAATCTCAGATATAAGAATGGGTATCCTGCTGGGCGGTGGTGGTGCACGACTTTAATCCCAGCACTTGGGAGGCAGAGGCAAGCAGATTTCTGAGTTCGAGGCCAGCCTGGTCTACAAAGTGAGTTCCAGGACAGCCTGGCTATACAGAGAAACCCTGTCTCAAAAAAACAAAACAAAACAAAACAAAAAGAATGGGTACCCTATGGTGAGAATATTTTGTAATAAAATTGTTTATGTTTGTGAATATTTATAATAAAATTGGTGGATATTTCAGTAGGAAAAAATTCAGAATTCCTGGGAATTTTTTATATGTGTGTGAATGTATGGCATGTGTATGTGTGTGTTGCGTGTATGCACGTGTACCGTGTGTATGTGTGCAGAGACCAGAGGCTGACATTAGGCATCTCCCTCTACTCACACTGTACCTTACTTCCTAAGACAGGATTTCTCACGCTGGTTTGGTTAATCCAGCTGACCAGTTTGTCCGGGGAGTCCCCAGTCTCTGCCTCCCAAGGGCTGGGATTATAGGCAGGCAGGCCCCTGTGCCCACCGAGCTTTATGTGGGCTCTGGAGATCCACAATAGAGCCACAACTTCTGTGTGATAGCAACGTGGCCAACACTTCATCCACTGAGCATTTTTCTGCAGCACCCGTACTAGAGTTCTCAAACCTGTAGGTGTGATGTTGCATGCAAATAGAAACTAACTAGCCATTGCTCAGCTTGGCTGGGGTCACCCCTCCATAGGACACAACGTTTATCAAGTGTGCCCCTCTGGTATTTGGTTTTTCTTTTGACAAGGTCTAACTATGCAGCTCGGGTTGGCCTTCATCTCACAGAGATCCACTTGCCTCTGCCTACCTAGTGCTGAGGTTAAAGACATGCACTATCATGTCCAACAACCCCTCTATTCTTTGTGGTTCTTTTCCTTCATCTCATTAGCTTCCAGTCTTTTCTTTCCACTACAGACGAGTTTCAAAAAGTTAGATGTATAATTTACACAGACATGATGAACATGAAAGAAAGATTTATTCACTTACGATTGAAGGAGACATCGAGATAAGGGTGCTTCCAAGAGCATCTGAAGGAACACAGATCTAGAGGCATCAAAAAAAAAAATTATAGGGGGCTGGAGTGATGGCTCAGGTTAAGAGAACTGGCTGCACTTCCAGAGGTCCTGAGTTCAATTCCATGTGGTGGTTCATAACCATCTATAATGAGATCTGGTGCCCTCTTCTGGCCCACAGGTATACATGCAGGCAGAATGCTGTATACATAATAAATAAATCTTAAAAAAAAAAAAGTTAGCATTTAAACAGTGTCAACTGGATAGGCACAGAACCAGTTAATCTCCTACAAGGCAGCAGGCGCCTCCCTAACCTTTGGGATTATTTGTTGAGCTAGACAGGAATATTCAAGTTAACATATAACTTCACTGTTCTATTGAGTAGTCTGGCACTACTCAATGGTAAACAGCAAAATCAAGTATGGGTTTGTTTTGTTTTCCGGGAAATGTTATCCTTTGGAAGGCCCAGTTAAGGATGTCCCAGGGTAGGTAGCTCAGTGTAGAGCATTTATTTGCCCAGTGCATACTAAGGCCTAGGTTCAATCCCCAGCATGGGAGCGGAGAATGTCCTAGCAGAACAACAAAGATACGGTGTACCTTTTTGTATCTGTCACTTCTAAAATTACTGTGTATAGGTGACTCTAGACATAGTTATTAATGTAACAGCCATTTTAATTTCAGAAGCGTTCCCTGAAAGACATTTATTTCCAGTCTAACAGAAGCTGTTGAGAACTTCTACTCTGGGACTCCAGATTGAAAAGTTAGCAGGCTTTCCCCTGGTGCTGGGTAGCCGTGTCTGAGGACTCTTAAGGTTCCTTTCTGCCTTAGGGTAGCAGTGGGACTGAGTGACTTCAGTGTCCCCTTGTCCTCTCACTTGTCTTTCCCTCTATTCCTACATCTCCAGTGTCCCAGCACCCTGAGGACACACAGTGATCTTCTGCCCACCCCCACTGAAGTCTAGCAGGGCCACGGGCAGGAGGAATTTAAGTTCTCTCTCTTTATGGTCTGATTTAGTTAATATTTAATAAGCAATTATTAATTCAGAGTACTACAGCTCCATGAGGCATGCAGAAAAGACTAGCACCTCCTCCAGAACCCAGAATTCAGTGCGGAAGACAGAAACATGCAAAGCCACCTGAAGTTCTCTTTCTTAGTTGTGGCTGAGCATTAGGGTCACCTGGGGAACTCTTTTTTTTTTTTCCCCCTTCCCTTCTCACCCTTGCTCCAGCCCCGCTCGCTCCAGGCCCCACTCCCTCCGGCCCATAGGTTTGGTTTGGTTTTGTTTTGTTTTCATTTGTTTCTCATTACAGATGGTTGTGAGCCACCATGTGGTTGCTGGGATTTGAACTCATGACCTCCTTAAGAACAGTCAGTGCTCTTAACCACTGAGCCATCTCACCAGCCCCCACCTGGGGAACTCTTGAGACACCCTGATACCCTGTGTTCCAGACTCTTTAAACTAGAATCCCAGAGCTGGGGGATGGGACCCAGGCATCTGTATATTTAGAGGTCTCTGGGAAATTCTAGTGTATTGCTAAACCAGAGCAAAACAAACTCGGAACACTTACACAAGGCTTACTTCAGGGCACCACAGCCATACTGGACAGGCTAATGCACTATCGAGTCACATTTCAGCCCACGAATGTGGAAACGATGACCTTTCATTGTAAGTATGAGAAAGTCTTAGGTCAGTTTGACTGCAGAACTCTTAGAAAACGTACACTTTGGGAGCTTGGGAGATGGCTCAGTCAGTAAAGTACTAACATACAAGCATGACAACCTAACTTGGTCTCCTAGAAGCCATTTAAAAGCCTGGACACTGCTGAATGGTCCAGTTATCTCCATGGTGCAGAGCGGAGACAGGGGGCCTTAGGAGATGCTAGCTAGCCAGTCTGAGACCATGTGTCAAAAATCCAGTGGAAGGGCTGAAGAGGTGGCTCAGTGGTTAGAAGCATTTGTCGCTCATGGAGCTGCCCCAGCTTTGGTTCCCAGCACCCACATCATGGTAGGGAGAATAGTCATGCACATAAAATATATGTTCAAACCATCTCTCCTAAAGGATTCTCTGTGTGTGCTGTGCACCTGTCTGTGTGCAGACATCAGAGCTGTCTTCCCCTCCTCTGTTCTACTTTTTAAATAAATGTGGGTATGGTAAGAAAGCATAACTACTGAGCTGTGTGGAGAATCTGCAAGTTCCAGGCCAGCCAAGGTGACAGTCAAAAAACCAGTGCACTTACCAGTGCACAAGCCCTAACATTGACAAGGGCCACCAAGCTCAGTGTCAAATAAGGTGGGCAGTGTTTTTACCACTCCTGGTGATATGCCCAAAGGACTCTTAAGTCTGTCACAGAGATGCCTGCACACTCATGCTTACTGCAGAACAACTCACCACAGCCAATATAGGAAATCAGCCTAGATGTCTGTCAACAGATGAATAAGGACAGTGCAATACACACGCACAGGAGAGTCTCACCCAGCCATAGGAATGAAATGATAACCACTTACAAGAAAGTGAATGGAAGCAGAGATCTAGTAACAAAACATCTCAGGCAGACAATTATCACTTGATTTCTCTCTCATCTTTGGATCCTAGATTTCGAATAGCTACATAAAATCATTGATATATGTGTATAGGTGTGTATACATATGTGTAGGTGTGAGAGACACATGAAGCAAAAGCAAGACTTTCTGGGAGGAGAGAGATTCGCAGGAGAGGAGAGAGAGGGATGCTCTGGGGGTGAGTGTGGTAGAGCATATGACTCAGTGAATGGGAATGACTCTGTGGGACCCAGCCCTATACATAGTGCTGTGTGTCCAGTCTGCCATAGTGGGGATTCTAACGAGGGCTGCCCTGTTAGGAGGCAGCTCACAGTGACACCACCTTAACAGGAGGCCTCGTTCTTCTTGTCTTATCTAGAACTAAGAGGAAAAGAGTGACTATGGTTTTTGCTCACAGAATGGATAACGACCAGCCGCCTGTGGTGACTGCCACCTTGCTGGTGCCCCTTCAGAACGGCAGTTGCGCGGAAGCAGCTGAGGCCCTGCTGCCCCATGGCCTGATGGGATTGCATGAGGAGCACAGCTGGATGAGCAACAGGACAGAGCTTCAGTACGAGCTGAACCCTGGAGAGGTGGCCACAGCCAGCATCTTCTTTGGCGCTTTGTGGTTGTTGTCCATCTTTGGCAATTCCCTGGTATGTCTGGTCATCCACCGGAGCCGGAGGACTCAGTCAACCACCAACTACTTCGTGGTGTCCATGGCGTGTGCTGACCTTCTCATCAGCGTGGCCAGCACGCCGTTTGTCGTGCTGCAGTTCACCACCGGGAGGTGGACCCTGGGTAGCGCCATGTGCAAGGTGGTCCGCTACTTCCAGTACCTCACCCCCGGCGTGCAGATCTACGTGCTGCTCTCCATCTGCATCGACCGCTTCTACACCATCGTCTACCCGCTGAGCTTCAAGGTGTCCCGAGAGAAGGCCAAGAAAATGATTGCAGCCTCCTGGATCTTGGACGCGGCCTTTGTGACGCCTGTCTTCTTTTTCTACGGCTCTAACTGGGATAGCCACTGTAACTATTTCCTCCCTCCCTCCTGGGAGGGCACTGCCTATACCGTCATCCACTTCTTGGTGGGCTTCGTGATCCCCTCCATCCTCATAATCCTGTTTTACCAGAAGGTCATAAAGTTTATCTGGAGAATAGGCACGGACGGGCGGACGCTGAGAAGGACGATGAACATTGTCCCCAGGACAAAGGTGAAAACGGTCAAGATGTTCCTCCTCTTGAACCTAGTGTTCCTGTTCTCCTGGCTACCTTTCCACGTGGCTCAGCTCTGGCATCCCCATGAGCAAGACTACAAGAAGAGCTCCCTTGTCTTCACGGCAGTCACGTGGGTATCTTTCAGCTCTTCAGCCTCGAAACCCACCCTGTACTCTATTTATAATGCCAATTTTCGGAGAGGGATGAAAGAGACATTCTGCATGTCCTCGATGAAATGTTACCGCAGCAATGCCTACACCATCACGACCAGCTCGAGGATGGCCAAAAGAAACTATGTGGGCATTTCGGAAATCCCTCCCGTGAGCAGGACGATAACCAAAGACTCCATCTATGACTCATTTGACCGGGAGGCCAGGGAGAAGAAGCTCGCCTGGCCCATCAACTCAAACCCACCAAACACTTTTGTCTGATTTCTAAGAAGTCTTTCACTGTTATGTGCCAGAGATTAAAAAGCTTTCACTATAAAGAGAGAATTGATTTACTTAGTTTTCACTAAACTTCCGTTTTGTAAAACATGTTCACTATTGATTCTGGTTCCTGTGGATTTTGTTCTGGTTGCTTTTTGCTGGTCAGTAGTGCTCCCACTATTAGAGCCTATAAAAATTCTTTCCTGGGCCGGAGAGGTGGCTCATTGGTTAAGAGCACAGACTGGTCTTCCAAGGGCCCCAGCGCCCACAGGGCAGCTCACAGCCATCTGTATTGCCAGTTTTAGGGGATGCAGTGACCTCTTCTGGCCTCTTGGAACACTACACACTTGTGGTGCATAGACATTCACACAAATGAAACATTCACACACATAAAATGTTTAAAGATTTTAAATATTTTTTGTTTCAAAGTTTTGGTTTTTTTTCTGAGCAGGTAAGTTGGCCTCAGAACTTGAGTTCAATCCCTGTAAGCCACACGGTGAAGGAGAGAACCACCGCTTGTAAGTTGTCTCTGATTTCCACACAAGTGTTGTGGCATGCATGCACATGAGTGCGTGCACACACACACACACAGTGACACTAAATGTACAAGAAAAATTGTAAACACTTTGCTATTCTTGTTCTGTCACTGGGTCATTACACACAAATCTTATATTTTTTGTTCTGTCTTGCTATATTTTGTTTTAATTTTCTTTTTTTTTTTTTTTTTTTTTTTTTTTTTGGTTTTTCGAGACAGGGTTTCTCTGTGTAGCCCTGGCTGTCCTGGCATTCACTTTGTAGACCAGGGTGGCCTCGAACTCAGAAATCCGCCTGCTTCTGCCTCCCGAGTGCTGGGATTAAAGGCATGCGCCACCACGCCCGGCTTGTTTTAATTTTCTTTTCCCTACTGAATTTCTCTTCTTTTTCTTTCTTTTTCTAAAAAATTTTTCTTCCTTTTTTTTTTTTTTTTTTTTTTTTTGAGACAGATTTTCTCTGTGTAACCCTGGCTGTCTTGGAAATCACTCTGTAGATCAGGCTGGCCTTGAACTCACAGAAATCTGCTTGTCTCTGCCTCCCGAGCACTGAGATTAAAGACGTGTGCCCCCGCTGCCTGGCAGCCTGCTGAATGTTCCTATGGCCTACTAACTCACTGCAGTCCCATAAGCATCACATTTCAAGAACTTAACTTCCCTGGCCTGGCGACACAGTATGCATTTGCATACTACCTTCTGGAAAGGGGTGGAGGATAGCACTGGCTAGACCACACACCAGAGCCCAGAAGAACTGGTTGGGAAAGCTGGCTGGGACGAGTCTAATCATTCTTTGGGAGCAAGTGCCCAGTCATCTACAGTCTTTGCCTTTTCTGGTTTCCATCCTAATCCAAGCAGCTGGGGAAGCCTTCAACATTCTTTTATTTAAATTCATGTCATTTATTGGTAGTGGTGGCGATAGGCTGCACTTGTAGAGATCAGAGGGCAGCTGCAGGCATCAGGTCTCACTGTCCACCATGGTGTAGGTTCCAGGGCTTGACTACAGGCACCTTCTCCCACTGAGCCTTCTTACTGGACTAAGCCTTGAAGGCACTCTGTGCTATTTCCCACATACATGCTGTGACCCATCCATACGTACGTACCCTAGGACACATGTCACCTCCTCTGAGTCATACACAAGTAAAGCAGCAAGTAGCAGTGCTAGGCTTACCAAAGAGAGGAGTGACATTTTTCTGGGCTCTGCAATCACAGAGACCCTCAACTATGGCTCTACTGTGACTCACGAGGACACCAAGGGCAAGATTTGACATTTTCTATAAATTCAGACAGGAGGCCTTTTATTGTAATTACATTTTTTTCTTATGTGAATGTGTGTTGGGGTGCCCCCAGAGGCCAGAAAGGGGCATTGGAATTAAGGCTATTGTGAGCTACTGAACACAGGTGCTGGGTGACAAACTTGGGTCCTCTATAAGCACAGTATGTGTACCTGACAGGTGAGCCATCCATTCTGGCCCATGAAGTTCATCTCTGCCAGAAAACCCCTTCTCTCTAGATTGAAGCTCAACTTGCCTTCCAAACTCAACACTCTCCATTGTCTGTGTGACTCGGGGCTTGGTTCCTTGGTTCCCGGTTGTTAAAGTGTAGAAATGAACCAGTATATTAGAGAATGTTTTTCATTACTGGGTATGGTAACACACACTCCTAATCCCAGCCCTCTGGAGATGGAGGCAGAAGAATCAGGAGTTCAAGGTCATTGTTGGCTACACAACAAGTTGGAGTCCAGCTTGGGCTGAGACTTTGTCTCAAAAGCAAAACAACACAAGACAAAAGGAATTTCGTTTAATGAAATAAGGACTTACAGACAAGCCTGGTTTGCATTGTCATGGGCTAGTTAACACGAGCTGCAGATAATAACTCATTGTTTAGCAGTCTACCTGTATTGGCTCATCCTTTCTACAATTCCATGATGTATTTATGGGGTTTGCTCTTCTGGTTTTGATTGGGTTTATAGCCCAGGCTGACTACATACTCAAGGTGATCTTGCTTCAGTCTCACCTGTGATGAGTTTATGATCATCTCTATTTACCAGATCATGAGACTGGAACTTCTCCATGAGGCAGCTTGTCAGGTTGGAGTCTGACTGCTGGTATTCTGACTCAGGCCCTCCTACAACCCTGTGGCTTATTCCTCACCATTTCAGCTGCCTCCTTAGAGAACATGAGTGGTCCCACCCAGACACGCCCTGTAGGCCTGATCACAACCTCAGTAGAACAGTCTGAAATAAGCCATCGTTCTGATGGCATCAAGATGGAGTGTAATGAGCTTGCTCACACCTTTCTCTTGGCCATAGATTGGCTCCTCGGCCTCTGGTACCAAATGGTCTGAGATCCAGAAGGTAGTCTGTTCTTGGTGACAGAACGTCAGTGCAGGCCAGGTGTGGGGGTACACACTTCAAATCCCAGCACTCAGGAGGCAAAACAGGCAGATCTGTGTTTAAGCCATTCTGGTCTACATAGCAAAGTCCAGGACAGCCAGGGCTATGTAGTTAGAGCCGATCTCAAAGGCCAAGGAAACCCCCAAACAGAGCAGTTAGATTTTGATCTACAAACATCCACAGAAGCTGACATGCTGGCACACCCTTATTATCAGCACTCAGGAGGCAGAGGCAGGAGGATCTGGAATTTCAAGGGTTAGCCTGGTGTACACACGGTAAGCTCCTGGCCAGCAAGAGAAAGGACAACAAAATATACCTTCAGCAAGCTTTTAGGTTGAGATGCTTCCTTCAAAGGGCCAATGCAAAGGCTAATAAAAACTAATTTTTTCCTTTCCTCCTCCTCCTCTTCACACGCTTGGCAAACGTGTCTGGAATGAAATGAGTCAGATACCTGTCTCACTTAGCCCTTGCATTTTATGGTTCAGACTTAAGTAGAAAGGACCCTTCTGGTTGTTTGGTTGCTTGACTAATTGATTTTCTGTTTTATTTTGTTTTTCTTCTCCTATTCAAGACAATGTTTCTCTGTAGTCCTAGCTGTCCTCAGGACCAGGCTGGCCTTGGACTCAAAAATCTGCCTGCCTCTGCCCACCTGCAGGCACTTATTTATTCTAAAGATTTATCATATTTTTATTTGTGTGTGTGTGTGTGTATGTATGTATGTATACACAGTCAGTGTGTGTATTGTAGATGTGTGCAGGTGCCTGTGGAGGCCAGAAGAGGACATCAGATCCTCTGGAGCTGCAGTTAATTGTGAGCAGCTGACTGGGTGCTGGGTATTGAACCTGGGTCTTCTGGGAGACCAGCCAATGCTCTTAATTGTTGAGCTATTTCTCCAGACCCTATTTAACTTAATGTTTTTTGTGTGTATGTATGGTGTGTGTGTGTGTGTACACATATTCATACCAAACTCACTCAGCAAGCACAGTGGCTATCTAAGCTTGATTCTGTCCCTGTGATAAACACCATGACCAAAGGCTAGTTGGGGAGGAAAGGGTTTATTTTGCCTCATATGTCCCTATCACAGTCTATCACGAAGGGACGTCAAGGCAGGAGCCTGGAGTCAGAAACTGAAGCACAGACCAGGGAATAATGCTACTCACTGGCTTGCTCCCATGGCTTGCTCAGCTTGCTTATTTCCACAACACAGGACGACCAACCCAGTGGGCTAGGCTTTCCCATACCATCATCTGTCAGGAGAATACTCCAACAGTGTGCTTCCAGGCCAGCCTGATGGAGATGTCTTCTCCATTCAGATTCCTCTTTCCAGATGACTCTAAATAACCGGCACAGCTGCCCAGCTTTCCTTATTTATGGATTTTTGTTTTTGATACAGTCTCAAGTAGCCTAAGCTGGTTTAGAACTTTATATAAAGACAAGGTTAGCCTTGAACTCCTGACTCTCCTGTTTTTACCTTCCAAATACTGGGGTGACACCAGTTTGCAGAACCACATCCAGCTTTGTTATTTTACGTTTTTTTAGAAACTTAATCTTTTTTTTTTTTTTTTGGAGGGGGTGATTTGTCACTATGGAGACCAGGCAAGACTCGGACTCATACAGATCTGCCCACCTCTGCCTCCAGAGTGCTGGGATTAAAGTCATATGCCAGCATGCCCCGAGTCTTAAAATTAAAAAGGAGGAGGGGGAGGAGGAAGAGGAGGACGAGGAGGAGGAAGGTATAGCCAAATGGCAAAGTGATGGTCTAACATGTAAGAATTAGGGTTAGTCCCCAACATTCCCCCAACACACACACACACAACAGACTTAAAATTCAGAAAGATGTAGGCAGGTTTGGCGGTTCATGCTTTAGCTCTTACGAGGTTGAAGACTGTCCTAAGTTTGAGGTCGGCCTGGACTATCATAGTTGAGTTCCAGGCCAGCCTAGGTTACAAAGTAAGACTATGTCTCATAAAAAGTAAATAAATAAAAATATTAATTTAGAAGGCTGGAGAGATGGCTCAGTGGTTAAGAGCACTGACTGCTCTTCTAGAGGTCCTGAGTTCAATTCCCAGCACCCACCGGGCGCAGCTCACAACTGCCTAATTCCAGTTCCAGGGGATCTGACTCCCTTACACAGACATATATACAGGCAGAACACCAATGCACATAAAATAAAAATAAATTAAAAAAAATATTAATCTAAATTACATTTTTTTTTCCCAGAGCAGAAGGAAGCCTCTTACCTTTTACGAGACTGAAATCAAGCCAATAAGTAAAGTTAAGGGTGATCTACCATTCCTGGCAAACTAAGTGGGTGAGATGGCCCAGTTGGTAAAGGTGCTTGCCTCCAATTTGACTGAGTTCTGTCCCTGAACGGAAAGAGCCAGCTCTAGAAAGTTTTTCTTTCACCACACACCTGCTATATATGGTTTTTCTGCTATAATGGTTCCCCCCGCCCCACCCCCCAATATATTTTATTTAATATTTATTTTTAATTTGGTACCCAGTTCTGTGTAACTCCTGCTTA
This sequence comes from Mus caroli, assembly GCF_978045245.1. Classification (NCBI taxonomy): domain Eukaryota; kingdom Metazoa; phylum Chordata; class Mammalia; order Rodentia; family Muridae; genus Mus; species Mus caroli. The sequence continues at coordinate 14,791,800 of NW_028227262.1, forward strand.
CTGCGACACAATTCGTGTGTTGGAGAAAAAAACGTCCTCCCTGCGCGCAGACCTTGAAAGGACACACACACAGCCTGCCTTTGTTCAAATTCACCAGGAAGGGAAGACTGAAGAATCCGGGCGCAGTTCTAAGAGACGCCGCGTGGCGGCGCTGTGGCTAGCGGGCAGAGTTTTCACCGAGCTACTCATTGGAATTCAGAGAAACCTTGGTCTCTTAGCAACCACACCGCCAAGCTTGCAGAGCACCCAGACTCAGCTGTGGGTTCATCAATCAGTGTGCTCCAAACGCAAAGCTTCTAAACATCAGAGGAAATTCCCCAGCAAATAATACCCGTTACGGGCGCGAAATCGCTACTCAAAATATTGTTTTAAACTATTTTACAAATGTGATCATGCGCAAAAGGCCCCAGCAGACCGCCAAACCCACAGCACTTACCGTGGCCTCTCCGTTTTCTGTCCCTTTTTTTTTTTTTTTTTTTTCTTTATAAGTCAGCTTCTCATGTATCCTGGGCTGGCTCTGAACTCCCCGATCCTCCTGCCTGTACGTCCCCAGTCCTGGGATTACAGGCACGCGTGACCACACTAGATTTTTTTCATTGCTGGCAGCAACCCCAGGACTTGGTGCACGCTCGGTAAGCTCTGTACAGACTGAGCTCCTGCCTGCCCCTCGGCTGCTTTCATAATTAGGTTCAGAGGACATGCAGATGTCTCCATGGCAATACACGCTTTCCCCTGAGTGGGTGCGCATGTGCAGGGTTAAACAGACAATTTGACTTGGTGTGGAATGAATTCACTGCAGGCTGGTCTCACTGACCTCAGGCCTCTCAGGCCCTCTTTGATTTTTTTGAGCTGCTAAATCTGGTAGGTTCTGGACTTTTCCCAAATGTGGACACGTCAAAAAGTGCTATCTATTCTTTCTCAGAAGCCTCTTTTAAGAGGGTTTTTGGAGTCCAGTGAGATGATTCAGTGTTTAAGGGTGCTTGACACCAAGCCTGGGTCCTGAGTTTGGTCTCCTAAACCCACAAGGTGGAAGGAGAAAACAGATTCCCATAGTTTGAACTCTGATCTCTATGCATTCTGTGGCATGTGTGTGTGTGTCTATAACCCTTATCTAAACCCATCTCTAGAATCCCAGCATGTGGGAGGTAGAGACAAGAGAGTTAGGAATTCAAGGCCAGGATTGGCTACAGGAGTGTGTGGGAAAACAAAAACCAAATCAAACCAAGTCAAAACAAAGGTATTGCTTTAGTGACTCTCCATCAGCTCTGAGTTATACAGTAGACTTTACGGAGTTTGGATTGCCTTCATACTTGAAGGACGTGGGATTTTAGCTCTGCGGGGTGACCAAACGCAGGCTGAGGAGGCAGACCTGGAGGTCTGAGGACATCATCTGGTTTGGAGCATGCGACAGTCGACACGGCCTTCCAGCTCTTTACTAACCAAAGCGTAGATGCAGAAGACTGATGCTCCTTTAGGGAAACGTCCCAGAGACGCTGCAGTAAGGTGGATACTGTTCTTTTATGTGGTCATGGCAACCTGGCTCCGGTTCCCATCTCTAAACCCAGCACTGGATAGGTGGCCCCAGGAGATCTCTGGAACCTGATGGCGGGAAACCAGTGATTTCCAGGCTCATTGTGAAAAGAAAGTGCAGAAGATTGACAAGGGCCTGATGACAGCCTTCCCTGCTCTGCGCTGCAAGTCAGCCTGTACCCACCCCCTGTTTAAAGAGTTCCTGTCTCATTTGTTAGGTTCGCTCTCTCCCTCCTTTTTGAGAAGAGTCTATCACAGTCCCTCGAACCCTGCTCAGGGTGACTTTGAACTTCTGATTTGCCACCTCCTGTGTGCTGGGATTGCAGGTGTTCACACCCTGTCTGTGTGGTGTCGGGGACATTTGAGCTGGTGTCTGCCAGACGAGCACTCTACCTATCCAGTTCAGTGCCTGGCCTGTTTCCGAATTTGTCCTCAAGACGCTCCCATGATGTCCCGCTCCCGAAGGCTTTAGAGTTTTCAAAGACCTTTTTTTTTTTTTTTTTTTTTTTTTTTTCCATACTAGGCAGAGTTCCTGATCTCTCAGGTTGAAAAGCTCATGTACTCATGGTTTGTCCTTTTTGGTCGGGAATACGAGTAAACGATGAGGGTTACTCTAACAAGGTCCGGGGCATTCTCCCCTTGCATCTCTTCTCAGGCCTCTCAGTGGAGCAATGATGTGAAGGGATGTTTGGTGTGTCTTTCTGATATTCCTTTCTCTTCCCGTGGCTGCTCCTGTGGTTTGGCTGCTCCAGCTTGAACAGCACGTTTGTATCAGTATTTTTGGTCCTCTTTGTTTTGTTCTGTTATTTTAAGACAAGATCTCTCTCTATAGCCCTGTCTGGTCCAGAACTATGTATTGATCTTTTTGTGTTGAGTTGGCATCTCATATAGACCTGGTTGGCCCTAAACTTGTGATGTTGCTAAGAATGAACCTTCTACCTTCAGCTAAAAGTGGGCGGGACAAGTTTAATGAGGATCATTTCCTGTTTGTTGCTGTAGTCCCAGTAGGGGTGCTCTGGCTGTGGACCTGGGTGGTCTGTCCTGGCCTTCAGACTCAGTTCAGAGTCATTAGTCCCAGAGTCTTGAAAGTCCTTGCCAGGAAGAAGTTGCTGAGGGACACGAGACTGGACTGGGCTTTTCCCGTTCAGATCTTTATCCAACAAAATAGTCTGTTAGGCACAGCTCACTGCCTAACTCCCGCCCAGCCCAGCCCAGCCCAGCCCAGCCCAGCCCAGCCCAGCCCAGCCCAGCCCAGCCCAGCCCAGCCCAGCCCAGCCCAGCCGTGCTCAGGACCCTGTAACAAGCACAGTAGTAGATTAGTTGAGTTTGTGGTGACCCCTGGACTGGGCTTTTCCCGTTCAGATCTTTATCCAACAAAATAGTCTGTTAGGCACAGCTCACTGCCTAACTCCCGCCCAGCCCAGCCCAGCCCAGCCCAGCCCAGCCCAGCCCAGCCCAGCCCAGCCCAGCCGTGCTCGGGACCCTGTAACAAGCACAGTAGTAGATTAGTTGAGTTTGTGGTGACCCCAGGATTAAGAATTCAACTGAAGGCTGGGTGTAGTAGCATAGCCCTTTAATCCCAGCACTCAAAGAGACAAGGCATGTCGATCTCAGTAAGTTCAAGGACAGCCTGGTTTACAAATCGAGTTCCAGGCCAGCCTGGGCTGCATAGTGAGACCCTGTTTAAATAAAGATAGAAAAGAAAAATAAACACAGCTGATCTTCTGCCTCACGGTTCCTAGAGTGGGACAGGGCTGCAACAGTTTCAGAGTCATAGCTACAATCTGTCCTGTGCCATAATCTGAGTTCCTGGACAGCTCCATGCTGTCTACAGTCTGAGCTCCTCCAGCCAGTTCCTCACCCTGTATACTCTGTGTCTCAGATGTACTGTTCTGAGCTGTATTGACCCCCATTTTGGCCATTTCCAGTGGTGCATTGGAGCCTGACTGTCCATGGTCTGTAGCATTCACCTATATCCACAGAGTACACACACCTATACCCCTGCTGAATAACTACCAACCTGATGTCACTGAACAGGGAGAAGAGGCCCACTTACTTGGGTTAAAGCAAGCTGTAAAATGGCATTATTTTGCATACTTTTCAAAAGCGCACCCCTAGTGAGTTGAGGAATATAAAAAGGTGTGCCGACTGAGTAAGTTCTAGGCAGGCCTAGGCCACGGGAATGGTTCAATGAGCGGATGGTAGGTGGTTTTCTTCCATGAGGGCTTATGAAGGGAGGACTGGATCTGGAGATGAGGCCCATCAGACACTTTAACTGAGTGTCTTTGCGCAGTGCATACTCAGCATAACTTTACAGGACAGTCCAGACTCAGATTAATGACCATTTGTAATCAAGTAAGACAGAGAGTAAATAAGTAAAGTGGTTCTTAAAATGAACCTAATTAATTGAAGGCTATTATTGCCACAAAGAGCCTCCAATTATACCAACTCAAAGGATAAGTATAGCAATATATAGAAACCACCTAGGAATAACCTAACACTGCATTTTCATATGAGCTCATTAAACACTTCTATTTTTTTTATTATTTTTTATTTATTTATTTATTTTTTTTTTTTTGTTTTTTTCGAGACAGGGTTTCTCTGTGTAGCCCTGGCTGTCCTGGCACTCACTTTGTAGACCAGGCTGGCCTCGAACTCAGAAATCCGCCTGCCTCTGCCTCCCGAGTGCTGGGATTAAAGGCGTGCACCACCACGCCCTGCTAGCTCTATTTTTTTTTTTTTTTGAACTTTATCTGCATTTATTTTATGCTGAATTTATTCCCGGGCCATGAGTTTTTGTTTCTTCAGTTTCTTCTGGGATATCTTTTACTTCTGTGCAACCTCCTCTTCTGTCTTTGGAACGATCTGTTCCTTCTCAGTGAGGATCATCTCAATGTGGCAGGGGGAGCTCATGTATGGGTTAATCTGGCCATGAGCTCTGTAAATTCATCGGCGCATCTTAAGTGCCTTGTTCACCTGGATGTGTTCAATGACTAGAGAATCTACGTCTAAACCCTTAAGTTCAGCGTTACTCTCTGCATTTTTAAGCATGTGCAGCAAAAATTCAGCACTCTTTTTTTGGCCACCGACCCTGTGTCCAGCCCCACTGTTTGGCCGACTCCACCATTATACCGTCCGAATGGCACACATTGCTTCTTTTTTTTTTTTTTTTTTTTTTTTGGTTTTTCGAGACAGGGTTTCTCTGTGTAGCCCTGGCTGTCCTGGAACTCACTTTGTAGACCAGGCTGGCCTCGAACTCAGAAATCCTCCTGCCTCTGCCTCCCGAGTGCTGGGATTAAAGGCGTGCGCCACCACGCCCGGCTACATTGCTTCTTTTTTTTTTTTTTTTTTTTTTTTTTAAAGATTTATTTATTATATATAAGTACACTGTAGCTGTCTTCAGACACTCCAGAAGAGGGCGCCAGATCTCGTTGTGGATGGTTGTGAGCCACCATGTGGTTGCTGGGATTTGAACTCTGGACCTTCAGAAGAGCAGTCGGGTGCTCTTACCCACTGAGCCATCTCACCAGCCCACATTGCTTCTTTAAAGTGACATCCTTCAGATACTTGGTGGCTTTGCTTGATGGCCTGGGCAGTTTCCCGGGTGTTCTTAAAGTGAACACGAAGGTTTGACCCTCTTGATTTGCATGATTTTGTGGGGTTTTCTGGGTCAAGAGAGTAGCGAACCATTTTGGCAGGTGACTAGGAAGAGGAAGAGTGAAGGCTACTGGGAGAATTCATGAGACTTCGACCTCTCGCGAGACTTTCAGCCCAAGGAACCTCTATTTTTTTTTTTTAAGATTTATTTATTATATGTAAGTACACTGAAGCTGTCTTCAGACACTTCAGAAGAGGGTGTTAGATCTCGTTACAGAAGGTTTCGAGCCACCATGTGATTCCTAGGATTTGAACTCAGGACCTTCGGAAGAGCCGTCAGTGCTCTTAACCACCAAGCCGTCTCACCAGCCCCAAACACTTTTTTTTTTTTGGTAGCTTTCTTTCTTTCTTTTCTTTTTCTTTCTTTCCTTTTTCTTTCTTTCTTTCTTTCTTTCTTTCTTTCTTTCTTTCTTTCTTTCTTTCTTTCTTTCTTTCTTTCTTTCTTTCTTATTACATGTAAGTACACTGTAGCTGTCTTCAGACACTCCAGAAGATGGCATCAGATTTCGTTACGAATGGTTGTGAGCCACCATGTGGTTCCTGGGATTTGAACTTAGGACCTTTGGAAGAGCAGTCGGCGCTCTTAACCACTGAACCATCTCTCCAACCCTTCTATTTTTGATAACTTAAATTCTTGCATACTGTGAATATTTTTATTTTCAGATTTAGTTTGTCTATGGGTGTGGTCAAAAGACAGTTTGGGGGAGGGGGCTTTCCCTTCTGCTGTATGTGTGGGTTCTAGGGATCAACCCAGGTTGTCAGTGTGGTAGCAAGCGCCTTTACCTGCTGAGCCATCTTGCCAAGCCAATCCTGTGCTATTTAACCGGCAGGTTTTCATACCCCTGTGACTCAGAAAAAGGACTAAGGGCCCACCTCATACATTTAAATAAGAAAGGATCATGTGTCTGTGTGCTTGCCTTAGTGAACGCCTATGCAACACCTATGTGCAGGGGCTCATGGGATCTCGCTGGGAACTGAACCTGGGTCTTCTACAAGAGCAGTAAGCAATCTTCAGCACACTTGACCGTGGAAGCAGAGGACAGCCCACCAAGCCAGTTCTCCCGGTTCTACCATGTGGGGACTGAACTCTAGCGGCTGTGTAGCGGCTGTAGGTGTACACAGAGTCACCCCAGTGTTGTGAAACAGGCAACTGAACATGACTTTGGTGAAGATACTTTATTTTTCATAAAAATATAATTGTACAATTCTTTTCTGAGGAAAAAATCCTTCATTTGCCCCCAAATACCATGTGGTTTAATCATCTTTCATCTTTTAAAAAACAAAATATGTATTTTAATATTTTAACAGCATGCAGCTGATTTCTGTGAAATATAGTATTTATTTTTGTTGATCTTACTTGTCTTTAACTAAAAGTAAAGCACAGCTTAAATCTGTGTTTTCTATCACCAGCCAAAGCACACCTACTGCGGGGCAAAGACGCTAAAGTTACAGCTGGTGCCGCTCAGTGCGTCCATGAGGCAGGCAGTGGCAGGGACCGCAGCACTAAAGCTCTGATTTGGGCATCCCAGGAACATTTTAGATAAGGACAGAAAACAAATTAATAAGTTCACCTACAGCCTAAAAGTTGACCTGAGCAGGTCAACTCCATATTGCACCAGTTGCTCCAGTATGTGGGAAGCAGACGCTAAGGTGGCAGAGTTGGATTGGTGTGAATGTGCAAATATATTTTCTCCTTAATCTCTGAAAAAAAAGGAAGCCAGGCACTTGGCCTCTTCCTGCCCTAGAGGATGGCCTTGGGCTCTGTCCTCTCAGCTTGCTCTCTTCTGGGAAGGAACTGCAGTTAGCCTGCAGTGCCTCGATGGATGGGAGTGACAAGAGATGCTGCAGCTGTTGGAATCTGGAACAGTGATTAAGTAGATCACAGATTCGGGAGAAGGGCCAGCACAGTACCCAGAGCAATCATCATGCCCCCTTCAAATGCTGAGGGCCATTATCTTGGTTTGATGCCTCCAAAACACTGATGAGATCCAGGCCCTAGAGAAAACTCAAAGTGTACTCAGCATTCACTCCAAAGTCCATCTCTTCTACTTGCGGGTGACCGTGTGGTTACAAGGACAACCTGGGATGACCCTGAAACTACAAGTACAACCTGCAGAGTCTTCAAGCACAATGCAGACATTCCACTGAGAGGCCACACTCATCCTGGAATGTTTGCTTTAAAAACATTTTTTTTTTTTCTGGAGAATTCAAAAAGAAACAAAGCAACATAAAGTCATTGGCTGTTCTGCAAAGTAAGAGTCTACGACTGAGTCGACCCACTGGCAGAACACACCGTCCCAGTCAGAACACTACATTGAAAACACTTACATTCGAAGGGCCTGAACATCAACAGTCCTTGTCTCCACTTATGGTCCTAAGAAGACATTAAATACCCTTAATGCCCATTTTTCTAAAACACAGCGAATCCCAGCAAGCTGGGCAAGTGCTCTGCCGGCCGGCGCACACACCTAGCATGGAGATCTGAGTTCCACACCTGCACTCAAGGGATCTTCAGCTAACAGAAGGCATCTGTTCAGGAGACATGCCTGTCAAGAGATCACAAGCTACACAGTCCATCTTGTGTCCCACCTCACAGACAACCTTCCAGGCACGTCTGAACCACAGCTTGCAGGCTGCGTATGCCTCAGAATAGCTAGGAATGTGGCCCAGCACAAAACTGTAAACTCACTTAAAACATTCAATTCTCAGTCTTCAAGTCACAACATCAAAAGGTTGGACATGCCTGTAACTATGACACCTCCCTTTGACTGCCAGTCTGTGGCAAATACTTCCTTTTCTGGAAGTCAAATTCCTGCTTCATCAGAGGGAGGAACAATTGTAATAATTAGCAGCAACAGAGAATACATATGACTGAACTAGTGAGAGAAGTGAGTAAAGTAGAAATTCCTTGTCTCTGAACCTCTCCTACTATGAGCTTTGCCCCCAACCACACTCCACATCATGCAAATTCGGCTGTGCTGGGACCCATACAGAGCCATATGCGACTCCACATACCCACCAGGCCCCAGGCTGCAGTGCAGGGTGCAGCTCAGGATGCCCCAGCACAGTGGGGGCACAGGCTAAAGCAGGTACAAGCACACAGTAGGCTTCTTTCTCTCTGGCTCAGAACACATTCATAAGGACACTCATGTCAGGGAAGAACTGAGTACTCTGCCAACAGCAACAGCCATAGCGTCACCAGCAGGATGGCCTGTGCTCTACACAGCAAGGCAGATACCCAGTCTCAGCAGCTACGTTCATTCTGTACTCTTTAGAAAAACCCCATGCGAGCCGGGCGTGGTGGCACACGCCTTTAATCCCAGCACTCGGGAGGCAGAGGCAGGCGGATTTCTGAGTTCGAGGCCAGCCTGGTCTACAAAGTGAGTTCCAGGACAGCCAGGGCTATACAGAGAAACCCTGTCTCGAAAAACCAAAAAAAAAAAAAAAAAAAAAAAAAAAAAAAGAAAAACCCCATGCCTCAGCTGAGTGCACAAGCAAATGTGTGTACATGGAGACATACAGCAGAAACCATGTCACACAGACTGCAGATTAAGGTAACGGATGCTACTAAGAGAAATAAACTGTGGCTAATTATTCTCCAAGCATGGATTTGGCCCTAGCCAGCTTTCATAAATACAGTCAAAGGAAAGAGCAAAATGAGGCTGTCAGGGGCCTTGTGTTGGGCTTTGTTATGGACATTCTTTAAAACAGGCATATCACTATGGGTTATAAAAATAGAAATGTGTATATCTGTTAATACATACTCACAGCTTATGCTGGAATGGCTCACAGACAAGCAAACATTACTCAAGTAACTAGAAAGTGGGTCCATAAAGGCTGAGAACTATGGGAGACAAATAGCCTATTTGGTGTCTTTTCGTAGGGTGATTAAAAACAAGAAAAGAAGTGACAACTAAACACACATACACACAAATCTATCAATTACATAGGACAAGTAGAAATTAACCATGAAAGCCACAGGGCTAAGGTGCAAACGTGCGCTTCCATCCACTTCCTCTGCCCCCGCGGGCTCGGCATCACGACTGTTAACCGACGTGGTGAGCGACACAGAGCAGGTCTGTCTGAAGGTCGGCCGGCAAGTCTAAGCGCTGCTCGAGGACCTTCCTGACGCATCGTCACACATTATGGTAGAAACTTTGGGTTTACAGAGATGGTTACTGAGCGTAAGCGGAAAATGGAGCCAAGAAGCAAAGTCCTGCCCCATTCGTCCTCCATAGACATCACACCATTGGCTTTGATCACTGACTGCCTTTTATATGATCTTCACCCTGGACACAAAGCAAATGCAACAAGAATGTTGTCAGTCATTTTGACGTTTGCTTAATCAACTCTAAAACTCATGACTTTATGTATTTGTTTGTCCATTCATCTCTATCATCTATCTGTGTGTGTGTGTGTGTGTGTGTGTCACAGCACACATGCAGAGGTCAGAACACAACCTCAATTCCAGGCTTTACCTCCCACCATGTTTGCAATAAGGGCTTTATTGTTTTTCTTTTTTCTTTTTTTTTTAAAAAAGATTTAATTAATTAATTTATTATATATAAATACACTGTAGCTGTCTTCAGACACACCAGAAGAGGGCATCAGATCTCATTACAGGTGGTTGCTGGGATTTGAACTCAGGAACTCTGGAAGAGCAGTCAGTGCTCTTACCCACTGAGCCATCTCTCCAGCCCTCTCTTTGTTGTTTTTCGACTGTGTACACCACAACTGCCAGCCTATGAACTTGCAGACTCTCCTGTCTCCACTTCCCATCTGACTGCTGACGTGCTGGGATCGCAGAGCATACTCCTGAGCCTGGCTTTATGACTCAGGTCCTCATGCTTTTCTAGAAAGCATTTCACTCACTGAACTATAGTCAGCCCATCCTAAGTGGCTTCTAGTTATTTGAGTAAGGGCTGATATAGTGTTTCTCAAACACTACTGTACCAGAGGATGACCGTGAACCCCTCATGTTAGGTACTGCAATTACAGGTATGCGCCACCATACCCAGCTAAAATTCATGATTTTTTCTTCAGGTTAATATATATAGGAGGAGCCAAGCGTGGTGGCGCACGCCTTTAATCCCAGTACTCGGGAGGCAGAGGCAGGCAGATTTCTGAGTTAGAGGCCAGCCTGGTCTACAGAGTGAGTTCCAGGACAGCCAGGGCTACACAGAGAAACCCTGTCTCAAAAAAACCAGAAAGAAAGAAAGAGAGAGAGAGAGAGAGAGAGAGAGAGAGAGAGAGAGAGAGAGAAAGAGAAAGAGAGAAAGATACAGGAGGGCTTTGTGTTGTTGTTATTGTTTGATTTGTTGTGACTCAGATCTTACTCCACCACAGGATGGCCTGAACTGTGTAGCTACGATGGTTCTATTGACAAGAATCAAAAATCACCTGGGAGAAGGGCTTGTGGGGGATACCTTGTTCCACTACCTGATGTGTGAAGACCCACTCTGGGTGGCACCATTTCTGAGGCAAGGGACTGGACAAAGGGAAGTGAGCAGCAGCTTTGTCCAATCCTCACTCTGTTTCGTCCTGGGGATGTGATGTGATTAGATGCCTCAAGCTCCTCACCCTGTGACATTCTCATCATGAGATCTTCAAACTGCAAGCTAAAATAAACTCTTTTCCAGTTGCTTCTGTCTGGGTATTTTATCAAAGCAATAGGAAAGGAAACTAAGATGGCGGCCTAGGTTGGCCTCGGAATCCTGGCAAACGTTTCACCTCAGCCTTCTGAGTACTCAGATGGCTGGTGTGAGTCACCAGTTTCAGCTAGTGAGACTTTTAAAAGCTATAAATATATAGAAAATTAGTTAATTTTGTTATTTTTGCCAGTTTTAGATTAAGGTCCAATGTTATCTACTAAAAGTTATCAAAAACCCAGTTCCCTTAATTTTATAACTTTTTTGAGATAGGGTTTCATGTAGCCCAGGCTGGTCTCTAGCTCAGTAATTAGTTAAGGATGGCCTTGACCGTCTGACCCTCTGGGCTCCACCTCAGTGGGTACCCCGTGTGGCAACGTCTCCTTATAACTACTTTAAGCCTTCCCAGAGTTAAGAACAAAGACGAAAATGCCTGATATTTTCACCCTCAACCCCATGGGTGACACAGTAGATTACACACCTGAACCTGACTGACTAGTCTAAAACCTTCAGTGTCTTCAGTCAGTCAATATGTGCAAGACATTAGCCCCTGCATATCATAAAGGAAACTGAGCTCATTGTGGTCACCCCCAAAACAGGTTCCATAGTATTCTTAAGTGAAATGGGTAAACGCTCACAAGCCTAGAGCTGAGAATGTAATCTTTTAATATGAGGAGCAACAGAAGATAAAAGAAGATAACTAGATTTCAAAGAAGTGAAATCTTTGTGTCTCCAAGGACACTGTTGGAAGACTGCTGCTAGAGGAGAGGAGTCTGCAAAGCACAGCATGGGACACCCAGTGCCAGGGCAAGGGGGAGTGTGTGGGTGTGGGGAATTGCAGGCTGGTATCCAGGTGAGCTGAGGGTTAAGACCCCGATGGTCATAATTCACCTACATGACACAGTAGGCCTTCCCTCACGCTCCTGGAACTCTGGCCCCTGCCTAAGTTACCGCACCCCTCACAGCCCCCACAAGAGAAGCATGATCAGTAGTCATGTAAGCAATGGCCCAAGCTTCTGACCTTCAGGCTAAACTCCTCCCCAGTTACCTAGCAACAGTGAAGACCATAAAAGGGGTGCTCAGCCCCCACCTTACTCTCTTACTCCTTTGTCCTCTTACCTCTCACTTCTCTCTCCTCTTCCCTTTCTCTTTGTCTTCTTCTTTCCTCTCCTCTCTCCTTCTTTCCTTCTTTCTCTCTAGCCTTTCCCCCTCCCCCCTCCCTGCATTTCTATAATAAAGCTCTTAAGCCATAGAGTCTATGCTCCTTCTAGATCCGCTATGCCACTCTCACCAGTGTTGGGAACCTCTTCCCTTATCCCTCGCTCCTATAAACCTGGTGGCTTTAGCAAAGTAGTTCTGGGGTCCCCAGGCAGGGCTGCCCCTTGGCCACCCCCTGAAGAGTGGGACAGAGGAATGCCCACCCAGGGATGAGTGGGTAGGGTAGGTAGCAGCCCTCACACGCCTGACTGACCAGAGAATAGGGAAACTCTGGTGGGACGTGGGCCTCTTTTCCCTTTCCCCACTTCCCCCGGGCCTCCCTTTATTTTGTTCCCAACATGTGGGCACACACATCCTAGCACAGCACAGAGCACCCAGTGCCAGGGCAAGGGGGAGTGTGTGGGCACATGTGCTCCTAGGTCACAGGAGGCTGACAAGGAGAATGCTGAGTTCCAGCCAGCTTGGGCTACATAGTGAGACTGCCACAAAACACAAAAAAGATAACACAAAGAAGCCCCAGCAACAGAACAAAACCCTAATTGAAACATTGGCAAACTCAAACACATCTCAAAACACACACACACACACACACACACACACACACACACACACGAACAAATGGCCAGTCTGCACAAGGAAAACCATTTAGAACCAATGGTCATTAAGGAAATGCACAATGCAGAGATACTGAGATGGCTCAGTGGTTAAACATGCTTTCCATACCATCTTGGTGACCTGCGTTTCATCCCCAGGACTGATATAAACCTAGGAGAGAACAGACTCCACAAAGTTGCCGTCTGACCTCCACACATGCTCTGTGTACATATACACTCTGTCATGCACACACACAGTAATAATAAAAACATGACGAAATATTGCTTCATGCTCACTAGGAGGGCTATAGTTTTTTTAAAAAACCAACCTAGATACTGGGCATGGTGGCACAGACCTGTAACTTTGTTACCTGGGAGGAGAGGCAGAGGCAGGAGGATTGCAGGAAGTTCAAGGTCAGCATGGGAAACATGAATTATAGACCACTGGGGCCATATAGCAAGACTCTTGTCCTTAAAACAAACAAACAAGTAATTCCAGCACTCAGGAGGCAGAGATAGGGGTATTTGAGTTGAAGGCCAGCCTGGCCTACTGAACAAGTTCCAGGACAACCAAGACTACACAGAGAGACCCTGTTTCAAAAACCAATAAATAAGTAAAATTTAAAAAATCAAAACAAAATCCAAAATAGGGCTGCCATAGTGGCACATGCCCGAAATCCCTGCTACCAGAGAGACTGAGACAGAGGATCACTTGAGCCCTGGAATTCAGTCAGTCCCAGGCAACAGAGGGAGACCTCATCTCTCACAAAATAAAAGATAGAAAATAACATGATGAGATGTAAATAAAACCAATTAGTAAAAATGTAACCCATTCTGACCACCATAGGCAACTGTTTAACAGTTCCTTCAATGTTCAACAGAACTCCAGATGGCCCAACAGTTTGTCCCCAGGTGCACACACACAAGAGCAGGCAGGCTGTGCCGCACACACCTGTAGTGTAGTCCCAGCACCTGGGAGCTGAAGGCAGGAGGATCAGGATTCAGGTTATCATCAGCTATACAGTGAACTCAAGCACACCAGACCCCCAAAATGTCAAGCCCCCACACAGTCATATACACATTTTCACAGAAACAATGTTGACAATAGCCCAAATATCAACAGGTGGAGACAGATGGCTCTCAGTGGATGGGTGGATAAGTAACTGTGCTGTGTGCATCTATAAAATAATGAACCATAAGAAGGGATGACGTTGTGATACATGTGGAATATGAAAAGGGGGGCTGGAGAGATGGCTCAGCCGGTAAGAGCACTGACTGCTCTTCCAGAGGTCCTGAGTTCAATTCTCAACAATCACATGGTGGCTCACAACCATCTGTGATGGGATTTGATGCCCTCTTCTGGTACATCTGAAGATAGCAACAGCGTACTCATAAAATTAAATAAATAATTCTTTAAAAAAAATGAAAAGATTAGGTTAGGTTAAAGAAGTCAGATGCAGAAGTTAATAAATGATTCCGTTTTTACAAAATATCTACAATGGATCAGTCCATTGGGATCTCAGGTCAATGGTTGCAAAGGGCTGGTGGGGAAGGTCAAAGGATTGAATGTTTACAGGCCAGGGGTCTCAAAGAGTGATCATATATTTGTAGTTAGAGATGATAGTTGTGTAACACTGTGAATATACCAAATAGCTCTGCATTGTTGTTTTAAAATGGCTGATTTTTTTGAAGTTTTTCATTTTGTGGTACATGTGTTTTACTTCAACAAAAATAAAAATAATGCTGAACTGGTGGTATAGAGAACTTACTCATCGTATCTGAAGCCACAGGTTCAATTCCCCACCACTGCAAAAGAAGAAAACCATCCTCAGTTACACCTTACTGTAGTTACAACCTAGACCTGAGAGACGAGCCTCTGGCATTGTACTCTGAGCCACTGGGCGTTCACCCAGCTGTACTGCTCCGTCTCCTTTTATTTCCCTATTTTGGTTTTTATCTTGGGCTTGAATGTAAGGCCTAGAGCAGTGGTTCTCAACGTGTGGGTCTCGACCCTTTGACAATACGCAATCTTTACATTACTATTGATCTTTTGGATTGGTTTGCTTTCTGTTTGTTTTGTTTTGTTTTGTTTGGAGACAGGGTTTCACTGTGTAGTTCTGGCTGTCCTGGCCTCATGCTATAGACCAGGCTGGCCTAGAACTCAGAGATCCACCTGCCTTCCAAATGCTGGGATTAAAGGTGCGTGCCACCACCACCCAGTTTATGATTCTTAACTGTAGCAAAGTTACAGTTATAAAGTAGCAACAAAAATAATTTTATGGCTGGAGGGGCCACACAACATGAGAAAGTGTATTACTGGGTTACAGTATTAGGAAGCTTGGGAATCACTGACCTAGAGTGTACTAAGCTCTCACACACAGCCTAAGCTAAGCTATAGGCACTAAGAATATGATTCTTTAGCATGACTATTGGGAGTCAATGTGTGAGCTCGATGTTAAATCACCTTGTAATGTACTTGTAAAAACCAGTCAAAGAGAGCAGCTTTAACAGCCCCCGAGGATCACTTCAAGTTACGGACTGACTACCATACCATTCGTCAGCTGCCTGGGTTATTCTGTCTTTAGAGACACAGTGTCTTTCTATGAATCCCAGGCTGGTCTCCAACTTGGTGTCTCCCTAGTGATGGCAAACCAGGTGTACACCACCACACCCAGCCTTCAGCTTTCATTTCAGGATTTAGGATCCTCTGACAAAACATTTGCTGATTAGCATTTTACAAATGACATTAGTACTTTACTTTATTTCAAGCTACACTGCTTAGTGGTCAACAAACATTCTACCTTGGGATGCTTGCTTAACAAAAATGCTGCCATAGACAGTACTCACACGAGTTGGTGTTAGCGTCTGTCTTCCCAGCTTTGGGATGCCTGCTTGAGTTCTGCTGAGGCTTGCTCTGCTCCTCGCCAGTGAGTAGGGCCCTTATTTCAGAAGGGATTTTCCCTTGGTCCATTGCCATGCACCACTGCTTGTACTGAAATATTTAATACACTCAGTAAAACGCTAAGTCAGAGTCCAGGCAGCACATGTGGAAATGCTAGACACAAGAGCTCTCCTGCAGGCTTGTCTGTAGCTCACTGCTATAGCACTTGCTTAGAAGTCGCATATGCCAGGTAGCCAGCCCATGAGCTTCTGGAGACTGCTCTTACTGCCCTCGGTCTTGCCAAGGACAGTGGGATTACAGGTGTGCACTACAGTATACTCAGCTCTGTGGGTCCTGAGGGGTCTGATCTCAAGGTACGCTGCTCACTTAGTCGTCTCCTGAGCCCTGCAGGGTCTTTGTTTTATTTTTAGACATAGTCTCATAGAGTCCAGAGGATGGCCTTGAACCCCTGATCCTTCTGCCTCCATCCCCCAAGTGCAGGGATTCCAGACATGCACCACAATGGCCAGCTTTATTGCTTTTTGAAGAGCCAGCTTTTCAACAGTCATGGTAGTACCACATGTTTCCCCACCTGTCACCTCATCCCTGAGTGCACAGTGAAGGGGTTTTAATTGTTTTATCTACTCTCACACTTTTACAGTCTCTATGAAGTCTGAATGAAACATGCAGAGTAAACTCATGGAAACTCGAATGGCAGCCTCCTTGCAGAACTGTGGCTGTTATGCAGCTTTCCCACTTAGCGACACATTGTGAGCACCTTCCAGATCAGTAGATATGGATGTGCACTGTGACTCCCCACCTGGTCACCTGTAGGCTCATATATGAATACAGCATGGCTTATACCTAAGTCTGCTACTGCACCTTTTCGTTTATTTGGGGGGAGGGGTGGATTAAGACAGGGTCTCATATATCCTAGATTGGCCTCCAACTCACTGTGCAATTAAAATGACCCTGAACTTCTTCTCCTCTTCCTGCCTCCATCTCCTGAGTGCTGGTTACAGGATGTGTCATCACTGTTCATGCAGTGCTGGCATCACACTCAGGACCTCGTGCATGCTAGAGAAGCACTCCCCCCGCTCAGCTACCTCCCCGCCCTCTGTAACTTCTCATCATGGGCATGGCTGTGGGGGGTCAGAGGACACCTGCAGGCCAAGGGTGGGTTTAGGGACTGGAGGGTCAACAGTCTTGCTGGCAGGCACCTTGGTCTGCTGAGCCACTCTGTCTGCCCTCTAAACATCTTCCTTTTTCCTTTTTCCTTTTCCTTCTAAAACTGGGATCTTTGGGGTTTGTTTTGTTTTATTTGTTCAGTTTGGGGAGAACTCCAGCTCTTTTTGTTTTTTTAAAGGTTTACTTGTTTATGAGTGCTTTGTTTGCATGTACACCTGCATACCAGAAAAAGGCATGGGAACCCATCATAGATGGTCATGAGCCACCATGTGGTTGCTGGGAATTGCACTCAGAACCTCTGAAAGAGCAGCCAACACTTTTAATTGCTGAGTCATCTCTCCAGTCATCATTTTTTTCCTATCAAAACATTCTGTAATGTTGCCACCAGCACTGTATTAAAATGTGTATTTGGTCCCATCTGGTGGTGGTGGTGCACGCCTTTAATCCTAGGCATAGGCTTAGGCAGGAGGACCTCTGTGAGTTCAAGGCCAGCCTGGTCTACAGAGTAGTTCTAGGACAGCCAGGGCTACACAGAGAAACCCTACTCAAAAAACAAAAGCAAACAAAAAGCGTCCAGTGTGAAAAGAGCTTCACATTGTCTCCAGTGTGAGCACTGATGGCTAAGGACTGCTGTAGCTCCTGTTCTGCTGTGCCCCTCATGACCTGCCAGGCTAGGACGGGTGTTTTATCGTTGGTGAAAGACTTTACCATTTCCAGTTCCTCTCGGAGTGCACATATAGCTCTTTCCCGACTGGATACCAACTCCTCCAAGTACTGGTATCTCAGCTTTTTCCTGGCCCGGCATTCTCTCGCACTCTGCCGGCTTCGTTCAAGTTTCGCTTTCAAGTCAATTTTGGCTGGCTTCCGTCCTCGCTTACCAGGCTTCTTCACTTTGCCTCCAACCACCTTTGCAAGAGAGAGGAGACAACGTTTTCCTTTTAGTTTTCTTTATGGAAAAACAACTATGGTTGCCTATTGGCAAAGAGAATGTTTATAAACAAGGAAGCAAAGCCTACACAGCCAAGAAAGCATAGTCCTGTCTCATCATCCTGAGTCCTCGTGTTTTTCCATAATTTTAATACCATGAGTGTGAGATTAACTAGACAAGCTTTATTAATTCTTCAATAATAATAATATTAATAAAATTTTAAATAGTTTAACAGTGAATTCTATAATCCATATGAATATGGATATTTAAAATTATGTTTTAAATTATGTGTATGAGAGAGAGAGAGAGAGAGAGAGAGAGAGAGAGAGAGAGAGAGAGAAAACTAGTTACCCATGGAGACCAGAGGAGGTCGCTGGATCCCCTCCAGGGTGAGTCATGTCTCACCTGCTGGAGACTTTCTGAAGCAAATGCTGGGATCTGAACTCATTCCCTGTGCAAGAGCGGTACCTGCTCTTAATCACTGAGTGAGCCATCTTGTTAGTCCCTATAAATAATGTTTATTGCCTTGAGAAAACTATATTAAAATTAAGTAAAAGCATTCAAAATTCTGGGCTGGAGAGATGGTTCAGAGGTTAAGAGCATTTGTTGCTCCTGTGGAGCTCTAGGTTTGACCCTCAGAATCCAGGTGGTTGCTTATAAACATCTGTGACACCAATTCCAGAGGATCTGATGCCCTCTGCTAGCCTCCTCTGTCACTAAGTATGCATGTGGTGCATAGACATACATGCACTTATACACAGAAAATACCAAAACAAAAAATTTAATTAAAAAAGTAAACTTTTCACCCATGGAAGGAGTTACAGAGACAAAGTTTGGAGCTGAGACAAAAGGATGGACCATCTAGAGATTGCCATATCCAGGGATCCATCCCATAATTAGCCTCCAAACCATGACACCATTGCATACACTAGCAAGCGTTTGCTGAAAGGACCCTGATATAGCTGTCTCTTGTGAGACTAGGCCGGGGCCTAGCAAACACAGAAGTGGATGCTCACAGTCAGCTATTGGATGGATCACAGGGTCCCCAATGGAGGAGCTAGAGAAAGTATCCAAGGAGCTAAAGAGATCTGCAACCCTGTAGGTGCAACAACATTATGAACTAATCAGTACCCCGGAGCTCTTGACTCTAGCTGCATATGTACCAAAAGATGGCCTAGTAGGCCATCACTGGAAAGCGAGGCCCATTGGACATGCAAACTTTATATGCCCCAGTACAGGGGAATGCCAGGGCCAAAAAGTGGGAATGGGTGGGTAAGGGAGTGGGGGGGGGGAGGGTATGGGGGACTTTTGGGATAGCATTGGAAATGTAATTGAGGAAAATACGTAATAAAAAAATATTTTAAAAAAAGTAAACTTTTATCATGATTTTAAAAAAAGACTTTATTTTCTGTGTATGGGTGTTTTGCCTACACATTTTTTGTAGGACATGTGTGTCTGTTGCCTGCTGAGGTTGGAAGATAGCATTGGATCCCTTGGGGCTGGAGTTGCAGACAGTTGTGAGCTGTCATGTGGGCACTAGAATCAAACCTGGACCATGTATAAGAACAAGTACCCTTAACCACTGAGCCATCTCTCCAGCCCTAGTTTATCATGATTTCAACATAAGAAAGTTAACAAATGAGGACTTCCTTGCTTGGCATGGCAATGAACAGGTTTAATCTCATGTCTATTTTTAAGGTACTTTTGTTTTGTTTTAAGGATGGCTACTGGGAGTTTATTCATTGCTTGTTGCAAGGCAGGTGCAAGGGTTCAGGAAAGGTCAGTGGTGTGAGAGAAGAAGGGCTCTCTCCAGCTCCTGCTGGTGTCTATTGCTGCAGCAGCTTGCCTATTTTACTGGTGGGGTGGGTGGGTAGAGCTCTGGCCTAGCATCACGGAATCCATGGGCTAGCTGGTGGTGCTGCCAGCTCAAGATGGCATCCTGGTATTAGCCTGGCCAGAATGGATGACTGGCTACTGTTTCAGTTTCAGGAGCGAGGCCATGGGTGATCAGGCTTCTGGAGGCCGGGAGGGATTCTGCTGACTACTCAGGAAACTCCAACACTGTGGCTATGCATAAGAAGATGGACTTCCCGAAAAAGAAGCTGGCACATTAGTGGCTGTGGTTGGCCTTAGGGAGACCCCAGTGCAAGGGTAGTTTCCCCCTGGGTACTTCCACAGGAGCTGTAGCTGGCTGAGGAGCCCAGTGGGCAGGTTATTGGTCATAGGATTCTAGGAGGCAGCTGCTGGAAGGGATGGCTGCTGTGCTGTTGACACCTGAGCAGTGTCCTTCCTCACTGGCCTAGGCACAAGGTCATGGGTAGCAAGTTCTGGGACCCTAGGCTGTGAACCCGTTTACAGGGATAAGTTATTACCTGTGTGAGTGCATACTTACTCCCTTTTTAATTTCAAATTTTAAAAATTTGCAATTAGACAAAATATATAATGCCTACATTAAATCATATATAGATTGTAGGACCATGAAAGGCAGCCTGGTTCCTGGTTGGAAACCCTGATGACCCTGAGAGATTGGCAGGCATTTTGCCTGGTTCCCAAACAATAGGCTCCTGACATGAGCCACAGCCCTCCATAGATCTGTGGCCATCAGTAACATAAGGGCAATGCCCTAAGCCCCTCCAAAGGTAGAGGATGTGACCTGTAGTCACATAGCCTCAAGACAGATCTCCATTTCTTGGGGGGTGGAGCAGGGTTTCTCTATGTAACCCTGGCTGTTCTGGAACTCACTCTGTAGAACAAGCTGGCCTAGAACTCAGAAATCTGCCTGCCTCTGCCTCCCAAGTGTGGGGATTAAAGGTGTGCGTGCCACCACTGCCCAGCCAGATTTCCATGGATTGTCTCTTTTTGTTGCGATCTGCTGTGGGGAGCAATGGAACAGGCCTTCACCTAAAGAGCCAGCCTTCTAATCTCCGGCAGGAAGGCCTCTCAGCCCTCCCAGTTACCGCCTCCACCAAGCCAAACCACCTACAGAACAAGCCAAGGACACTATCCCTGCAGGACCCAGCTGGAGCACTCCCATTTTTCCCCTTCGGCCCCAGGCTAGATCCAGCTCTTCTGAGGCTCCCAGCAGAGCATGGGTGCCCAAGAGCCTGAGAACCAGACAGCCTGGCCTCCTTGCAGGCCCAGGACCACTGAGCCAGCTTGGTGTCCCCTGGATTTCAGACTGCACTCCCCCTCCTCACCCAGTGGTGTCCCCTGACTTCCCAAAGCCTGACATCTGCTCCCCCCCCCCACCCCCCCCAGCACTGGAGTTGGGTAAGCGTAGTCAAACTCCCGTGTCCTGGATGCAGGATACCACAAACCCTACAGTAGATATATATGATGTTTCTAAGCAACTTAGCTATAAGCTCGCTCTATAGATGTACTAAGCCCATAGGAAGACAGAAGATGTCCCTGAAGTTTTCAGTCATCGTGTCCAGCCTCTAGAAACTGGTAATTACTGCCCCAGACTAACTCAGGTTTCCACCTGTGTCACAGACAGGCTCTCCAGATCTGCTATTCGCTAATTGCTTAGGCACAATTATCAGGAGACTGGCAAAGAACCCCCACAGGTCAGTTCTGAAACCAAGTCACCTTGGAGGTCACACTCCAGCAATGCCTTCACACCTTTCTTGGGGAAGGCCCGCTGGATCCAGTTTTTACAAACCCTAACATTGCCTTACTACTTCAGAGCTCTTCAAACGTTTCCACAATTAGATTCTCCATCTCTGCTTGACAAAACTGAATGATGTCCCATTTTCTCTGAAAACCACCTTTACAGCAAGGCTGTATCTGTAGCTCAGGGACAGAGTTGGGGATTAGTGGTAGAGCCCTACTTTGTATAAAGTCCTCAGTTCAAGCTCATTTCCACCAACACAATCACTCTCAAGAATGCACATTTATACCCTCAATGTACTGAATGCTTTTCAGATGATTCTAAAAGAGGTGTAAAATAAGACACCAGCAGTCAATCTCTGCAATAAATCTAAGCCTGCAAGGCAACCAAGCTAAAGGATAATACTATTTGTTTATCTATGACCATTATTGGTATCACATACAAACAATGCCAAGTACACTATAAGAACTGGACCACTAAGTATAATGGTTAGATTTTTAAAAACTAAGGCCAGTGTTGTGGCACATGCCTTTAATCCTAGTACACTCTAGGAAGAGGTAGGTGGACCTCTGTGAATTCTGGGCCAGCTAGGGTTACATAATGAGACCTTGACTCAAAATAAACCTAAACCAAACAGACAACAAAATAAAACAAACAAACAAAAACCCTATTTATTCATTTACTTGTTGGTTCTGGAGTTCCAATCCAGAGCCTCAGCCCTAAGAAACAAACAAGCAAACAAAACAAAAACAAAAAACCTAAAAACATAACAAACACCCTCCAACCTTTAAAACAAACAGGCCACTTTTATACCCTTATCAAATTCCACTTCTATCATGATGGCTAACCATGGCCTCTAGTATCTTACAGGATAGTTTAGAAAGGAGACAGATTACTCCATAGCTGTGGGGAAAACAGTACCATTTCCACTTGGTACCATATTAGGAGCTAGCTGTGGACTGGCATGATGGCTCAGTGGTTAAGAGCACTGGCTATTATTCTAAAGGACCAGAGTTTGATTCCCAGCACATCTATGGTGGCTGATAGCCATCTGTAACTCTAGTCCCTGGGAATCCAATGTCCTCTTCTGGCTGCACTTGTACACACTGCACGCACTTGATGCATATACCCGTATGTAAAACATAATTTTTTTTTTTTTTGGTTTTTCGAGACAGGGTTTCTCTGTGTAGCCCTGGCTGTCCTGGAACTCACTCTGTAGACTAGGCTGGCCTTGAACTCAGAAATCCACCTGCCTCTGCCTCCCGAGTGCTGGGATTAAAGGCGTGCACCACCACGCCCGGCTTAAAACATAAATATTTAAGAAGCCAGCTACTTTAATACTTTGCCCTGGTAAGTTTCAACTTTTCAAAAGCGGGTTTGTGACCGCTTTTCGGTCTGTATCATCATGTTTACATTCCAGTATAACAATACACTCCTCAGAAAGCTTTCCAGGGCCAAACGTTTGTGAGACATTGTGAGACATGGCCTCAGTGACCTCAGCATTATGAAATTGTAGATGGTGCTTATACTTAATAAACTACCCAAGCTTAAAACAATGGTTTGAATGCATCTTGCATTACATCTGTGACTGCGAATTTTTAGAAAGCAATATAGAGGGCCAGGGACAAAGCACAGCGGTAGAGCACTTGCCTTGCATACACGTGGTACATGCAATGATGGAACATGCTGTATTCAATTCAGGAGGCCAAGGCAAGAGGACTGCTTTGAGTTCAAGATCAACTACAGCTACCCAGAATATGACCCTGTCTGTCTCAAAAGACACACACGGCGGGGGGGAGGGGGGGGAGGAGAGGGGAGGAAAGAGGTGTATAGCATGTGTCTGTAATCTCAGCACTAGTAACTAAGCAAGCTCAGGAATTTGAAGGCAGACTGGGCTTTCTTCATATGGAGACCTTATCTAGGAAGGAAGGAGGGAAGGAAGGAAGGAAGGGAGGGAGGGAGGGAAGGAAGGAGCGAGCAAGCGAGCCTGGTAAGATGACACAGAGTAAAGTACTTGTTACATAAACTTGATGACCTGAATTCAATCCCTGGATCGTATGGTGGGATGGAAGGAGAAAATCAACTCCTCAAAAGTTGACTTCTGAGCTGCATATGCAGGCCCTGTCACAAGTGTGCTCTCTTCATCTCTCTTTTCGCACACTTACCACAATAACAATTCTTAGGAAGAGAAGGCAAGCCATGTGACAGGGCAGGGAGTCAGCAATCCCACGGTGTTAAATCCACTGCCTTACATACTGATGCTCTAGTTAATTCAGAGATGGCTGCCTTTGAGAAGCCAGCAAGACAACAGAGTGTACAGCAGTCTTCTTTGAATTCTGAATTAAATCTAGCACAACCATCATAAAAATCAAGCAAAAATCATAAGTACCTATTTAGCTTTCAGAGCAAAATATGTAATTATTGGATTTCACTTATTGCATCTATGTCTGCACAGCACTGGGTGCCCAATGCTTGTGAAGACTAGAAAAGGGTGATGGGTTCCTTTGAAACTGGAGTTAAAGGCAGTTGTGAGTGCTGAGAATCAAACCTGAGAGTCCTCTGAAAGAGCAGCCAGCACTCTTAACTGCTGAGTCATCTTTTCAACTCCAGGGATTCCTTTGTTAAAGTTGAAAGTACAGTAAATTAATTGGGAGGTTCTGTACTTTGTTATCAATACAATGAGGTTAATGCCATATGGCCACTACAGTTCCAGTTTAACTGTTTCTGCAATGGCCAGTGTGAGCTTTGTGTAGCAGCCACGGCGTGTAACTGAGTACACCAGTGTTCTAGGTGGCTGTTAGTAGCAGAGGGTGGTTGTACATGACCTCAAGCTTTAAAATGCATTACAATGGTTTGCAAAGCCCAAGGATTATACAAATATAGGTTAGTATATCAGTTGCTTTAACACCTGAACTCTGTGCATTTCATTAGCCATTCATGTATATGGGCAGGGGCAGGAGAGATGTTAAAAGCATGTATTAGTCTTACACAGGGTCTCAGTTTGGTTTCCAGCACCCACTTCAGGCAGCTCACAATCGCTAGTAATTCCAGCTCTAGGGAGTTACTGCTTCTGTGGAAACATGCACACATATGTGCATCCCCACAGACACACACACGTGCACACCCCCACGTTTCACCCCCCAACATGTACGACCCCCACATATGTGCACCTGCCCACACACACATAAAAATAATCTTTAAAAAAAAGTATAAACATTGACTAAGTTTCCTTCCCTTTCTGGCTAGTCAGGACAACTATATAGATCACACTCAAATTTGAAGTGACCCTCCTGCTGGGATTTATAGATTCATGTCTGCTAATTATGGTTCTATCATCTTTTCCTTTAGCTGGGTAGTGGTGGCATACGTTTTTAACCCCAGCACAGGGAGGCAGAGGC
Organism: Mus caroli; assembly: GCF_978045245.1. Lineage (NCBI taxonomy): Eukaryota > Metazoa > Chordata > Mammalia > Rodentia > Muridae > Mus > Mus caroli. The sequence goes on from NW_028227262.1 coordinate 14,816,451, forward strand.
AGGTAGATCTCTGAGTTCAAGGCCAACCTGGTCTATGGAGTAAGTTCCAAGTCAGGACTACACAGAGAAACCCTGTCTCAAAAAAACAAATCCCGTTGGGCATGGTGGCGCACGCCTTTAATCCCAGTACTCGGGAGGCAGAGGCAGGCAGATCTCTGAGTTCGAGGCCAGCCTGGTCTACAGAGTAGACCAGGATTTCCAGGACAGCCAGAGCTATACAGAGAAACCCTGTCTCAAAAAACAAACAGGCCAACAAACCCAAATCCCACCCCTTTAATGCTATATACTTATTACTATATACTTATTGATTACAATATACTTTTACTATATACTATTACTATATACTTATTACTATATACTTATTGATTACTATATACTTATTATTATATAATATTACTATATACTTATTACTATATACTTATTACTATATACTATTACTATATACTTATTACTATATACTTATTGACTACTATATACTTATTACTATATACTTATTACTATATACTTATTACTATATACTTATTACTATATACTTATTACTATATACTTATTGATTACTATATACTTATTATTATATAATATTACTATATACTTATTACTATATACTTATTACTATATACTATTACTATATACTTATTACTATATACTTATTGACTACTATATACTTATTACTATATACTTATTACTATATACTTATTGACTACTATATACTTATTACTATATACTTATTGACTACTATATACTTATTACTATATACTTATTGATTACTATATACTTATTACTATATACTCAGGATTAGGACATTGTCCCAGGTTATTTACTTTCTAAAAGTCACAAAACTTAATTTTAGCTTGACTTAAAAGAGAAAAAAAAAATTTTGTTTTTTTTTTTGAGAGGGTTTCTCTGTATAACCCTGTCTGGGAACTTGCTTTATAGACCAGGCTGACTTTAACTCACAAAAATCCACCTAGCTCTGCCTCCCAAGTGCTGGGATTAAAGGGTTGTGTCACCAGTACCTGGCAAAATATTTCTTAACAGCCAGAGGAAGACTAGGAAATTAGAAAACTATTTTGAGAAACAGATTAATTGCAATTATAAAAATTACAAAACCCCCCTTTAAGATTGTCTTACTTACGATTTCTATTCCTGCACAAACATCATGACCAAGAAGCAAGTTGGGGAGGAAAGGGTTTATTCAGCTTACACTTCCACATTGCTGTTCATCACCAAAGGAACTCAGGACTGGAACTCAAGCAGGGCAGGAAGCAGGAGCTGACGCAGAGGCCATGGAGGGATGTTCCTTACTGGCTTGCTTCCCCTGGCTTGCTCAGCTTGCTCTCTTATAGAACCAAGACTACCAGCCCAGAGATGGCACCACCTACAAGGGGCCCTCCCACCTTGATCACCAATTGAGAAAATGCTTTACAGCTGGGTCTCATGGAGGCATTCCCTCACCTGAAGCTCCTTTCTCTGTAGTAACTCCAGCCTGTGTTAAGTTGACATACAAAACCAGCCAGTACAGAGATGAACGAAAATGAAAAACAAAATACCAAACCTTATGTGATATAATTGACTGCTGTTCAGAGAACTTTCCCCATATAAACATTAAAAACAAAGCTTTAAAATCAATAACCCAACTTTCCATCTTCAGAAGCTAGAAAAAGAGCAGAAATGGGGAGCCAAAGCAAAAAAGAGACTGCAATGAACTGCAATGAACATGGACAGGGAGCTCTTAGCCAAGCAGGCTTAAGAACAAAATGTATCTCATAGACCTGTAACAAGTAGTGTAAGTTAGTTTTACACACACACACACACACACACACACACACACACACACATATATATACACACATACACATAGATATATATTTTTTTTTTTCAGAGAAAAGCCAGCTTCAGGCAACTCCCATCAGTAAATTATACCAACATTTAAAGAATGAACATTTAGGCTGGGCATAGTGGCCCATGTCTATAACCCAAGCACTTAGGAGGTATCATTCAAGATCAGAGTTAAGGCCAGTCCAGGTTACATGAGACCCTACCTTGAACACTACAATGAAATAATTACACTAACAAACTCTCTCAAGAAACTGTACAAGGAAAGAACAATTCCAATGAGGCTAATACTAAAAGGAGCCAGGGATGTAATTCTAGAACACAGGAAGCAGAGGCAGGAGGATCACATGTTCAAGGCCAGGCTGGGTTACAGAGTCTCTGTCTCAAAAACAAGAAAAATGGGCTGAGACTGTAGCTCACCTGGCAGAGTGCTTATCTGGCAGAAGCCTGGGTTCTTCCCAGCATAACATTAACTGGATGTGCTGGCACAGGTCTGCAATCCCAACATTTGGGAAATATAGGTAGGAGGATTAGAAGGTCAAGGTCATCCTTATCTACAGATTGAGTAGGAGATCAGCTTGGGCTCACAGGACAGGAAAATCACTGGATCTTGCTGCCTTTTAGCCTGACTGAGAAAATATGAGCTCCAGATTCGAGAGAAATCTGAGCCAGAGAGTCAACCTGTCTCAGAGAACTAGATGGAGCGTGACGGAAGGGGACAGTTAAATGTGCAGCTGCACACACACACATGTACATGGACACAAACACTAACAAGTCCCCCAAACAAACAGTAACAACACAAAAAAATGAATGGATAAAATCCGTAAGACGGATTCAGGAACAAATAAAAAGGGATTTATCCTTGGAATAAAGACCACTTTACTATCTAGAGATCTTTTATAAAACATCATATCAACAGGAAAGAGAGGGAGAGAGAGAAGGGGAGATGTTCAAGGATATCCTGGGCTACACGAGACACAATGTCAAATAACTCCCCCACCCCAATCCTACATCCATAAACTCAAAGTTTTTTTCAAGATTCAGTTTTCATTTTAATTATAGGCTTATCCACTTCCTTTACATAAAATTCAAACACAGCCTTATCCAAAATGCTAAAAAGTTACAAATTCTTTTGTATGGTGTAGACTATACAATAAAAACACACAAACATACACACACAGCATCTCTGCAGACAGATGTCTCAACTGCTGCCTTAGAAGCCTGCTCAGGGGAGGGACCTTTCCCAACCAAATGTGTGGTTAGAGAGGGGATGGAACTTAGCTGAGCAGAACCTAAGTGATGGACAGATGGGAGGCAGGGCTTCAGTGGTGTCAAGAACACAGGGCATCTGAGCCTCTTCATCCATGGGGGTGATCTGTACCACATGGGAGGCAGTGACAGCCTTCTCCTCTAGGGTTGAATTGCCAAGAGAGTGTCCAAAGCCAAGGCCAAGGAGACAAACAGCAGTAGCAGTGATTCCCCGGCTATCCGTCTGCCCTCCATCTGTGTTTCAGCCTCTCCTCAGCTTCACCTGGATTCTCAAATTCTACATGTGTAGCCTTTGGAAAGATGAGGATGCATCCCTTCTCTAGGCATGTCAATCATTTGATTTTCCCAAAGGTGAAATCTATCTCCTTGGTGTGAGCCTTGGTCACATTCATGTTGAGTCTCTCAGTGTGCATTTTGGTGGGTTTAGCCTTGTCCTCTTTCAGGAGGCTTGGATTCAGAGCAGGAATGCCTGACATGTGCAGGCACTAAGGAGGTCTCAGGAGCCAGAGGAGCTGTGGGTCAGACTGGAGCTTCCTGAGCTGCAGCTGATGCGGAACTGGATGGAAGCCTGCTTGTGCCTGAAGCACGGCACCTCTTTAGTCTTACTCCTGCCAGTCCTCTTTGCTCTAAGCCTGACGCCCCTCCAGCTTTAGCGCCATCACTGGAGCAGTCCTGGGTTTGGTAGGAGCCCTAGTACTGGGCTTTTCATTTCCTCTGACTCCTCAAAAGCTCTTATTTTTTTATCTTGATGAATTCATTCTCTCCTTCTGAAGTGTTCAGCAGCCATGGCCGCCTCACTTAGTCTCAGAAGAGCATCCTCATTGATTACAATTAGTCCAGAGAAGCATCATCCAGCAGCTGCCACCTCCTCATGCTCCTCTCAGACGCTAGTGCTCAAATTTTTTTTTTTTAAATTCTAAGGCCTTTACATGATAAAACTATACAGCAAAAAATACAGGGGGAACTTTCTCAATCTGATAAAGATCATCTATAAAACACCCACAGCTAACATCATAGTTGGTGAAGAAAGACAGAATGCTTTCTGCCAAAGATTAGAAGTGAGACAAGGACCATGCCTTCTCTTACCATTCTTAGTCAACAGGAAGAAAAAGAAATCGAAGGCAGTTGAGATGGAGGATGAAAGTGCCAAACTGTCTGTTTGTAGATAACATGATCTTGTATGGAAGATCCAAAAGAATCCACACAAAAACTATTAGAGCAAATGAGTAAGTACAGCAAGGTTAGAGAACACAAGATCTACATACAAAGAGCCATTGTGTTTCTATTCTGTTCACTATCGAGGAAAATTAGAAAGCACGTCTAGCATTAAAGATAGAGCACAGTGCCTATGAGCACTGTGGCACTTCCAGAGGACCCAGGTTCGATTCCTATGACCCACATGGCGGCTCAGAACAGGTGAGTCACTCTAGTTCCAGGGAATCCAATTTCCTCTTCTGGTCTCACAAGCAGCCCAAAAGATTTCTCACTGAACTTCATTACAAACTCTGTGCTTTAGAGACATTATGAAGGTAAGAAGACAACTCACATTAGAGTTGAAAATATTCAACTCACAATTAAGGTACCCAGCACACTGAAGAATTCTCCAAAGTCAATAATGAAAAGACAACCCAATTACAGGGGTGGCAAAGGCACTCATAGCATCATGCAATAGGATGGGACACTGGTTAACACCGGTAAGCTAATGCTGAACTGAGTTCACACTAGTGTCCATGTGTGTTTTGACAAAAGCACACCACCACTGCCTAATAATGCAGTATCACATGGAGCAGTTCCTCCCTCAAGATCCTCTGTGCTCCACTTACTCTTTTCTCCCCTGAAGCCCTGGTATCACTGATGGCTTCTCTGTTTCCAACTTTTTCTTTTTTCCAGATTGTCATACAGTTAGTAGTAAGCATATGCATCCTTTTCAAACTGACTTCTTTTGCTCAATAATTCACATTTAAGGCTCCAGGAGCCTTAAGTCACTCTATGAAGCCTTTCGTACCTTAGTATGTTTTCTTTATACTGTCTAACACTGCATTGTATGGATGCTTTAGCTCGTTCATAAAACAGAAATATAATGAAATATGATTGTCACATAACCCTATGAACACACTAAAAAGCAAATCACATAATTTATATGTGATGTGAATGTATGATGTATGAATTATCTTTCAATAAAGCTTTTATTAAAAACAACAACATGGGGGCAGACTGCACGGCTCCCCAGTCAGGGGACTTGAGTTCAATCCTTGGAACCCATTTGGAGGAAGGAGAGAACTTCCCACAATTTGTCGTTTGACCTTTCCTCTACTTGTGTGAAGTGGCATATGTGCTCCTCCTTCTACACAAATGTAATGCCTTTGAAAGTGAGAGGTACAGTAGAAAGGGAAGCATCAATGTGGCACCTGGAAGCTTATGTAGAATACAAGTCTCAGAAGTTCAAGGTAATCCTTTGATATAGAGCAGGGAGAAAAAAACTCACATAGGCTGAGGACACCGCTCAGAAGAACACCTGGTTAGCATGCACAAAGCCCTCATCCCTAATACAGGATGTGCCACAAAGAACCAGAAACATATGAGAGTGTTATGACCAAGAGAACCCTAAATGTTCTAATCAGGAGATTTAAAAAGCCCAGAATTAAGATTCATCCAAAGGAGACAGAAAGAAACCAGTCTTCAAGCAAGGCCTGATGATGAAGATATGCTGGACAGCTCAGGCTTCAGTGAACAGCTCTAACTTCTGCAGCAAGCAGGCACATGACTGCAGTTGTGTGTTCTTTAGGAACTTACTGGGTTTCTCAAAATCAGGGACCCTCCTCCTCTTCCAAAGAGTCTTAGAGTATGTACCTTCAGTCTTTTGAGAAAAGAGAATAAACTTTTTTTCTTGGTTAAGCAGGATGTGCAGGAGAAACCACTGTTTGTAAGCTGAGCCTTGAGTGAGGAGTCCTCTGCGCTATCTCATGAAGCCGCATCCCTTCACATGGACACCCCTGTCCTCATTGTTTTCAGGTAAGCGGGAAATCCATTCCTTAAGAAACAAAAACAATTTGTGTTTCCATATTTTTATGTTGGATATGTTCCCTGCTGGAAGTTTTTGTTGCTTTGGTGGCTTCTGGAATATCTTTTCTTCTCCCTAGCCTCCTCTTCTGGCTTTGGAACAACTTGTTCATTTTCAGTGAGGATCATCTCCGTGAGGCAGGATGGGTTTAAAGATGCATCCTGGATGCTTTGGTCAGTTGGAAGTGCTCAGTGATGAGACAATCTACACCTAAGCCCTCAAGTTCAGCATTACTCTCTGCACTTTTAACCACGCACGCGCAGTAAAAAATCAGCACTCTTCTTGGGCCACTGACCCTGTGTGCAGTCTTAGTGTCTGGCCTGGCATAACTACCAGCTGTACTATTACACAGACGCTGCTTCTTTAAAGTGCCATCTTTCAGGTACTCGGTAGCTTTTCAGTTAAGTACATCTCTGATGGCCCAGGCAGTTACACAGGTGATCTTAAAGTGAACACAAAGACTTAAAACTTTAAAAAAAAAAAAGTTAAAATGCTCCTCAATTTAAAAAAAAATTGTTTTCTCTATTTTTTTATTCTTATGGATGTTTTGCCTGCATCTAAGTCTGTGTACCACAGGAGTGGCTGATGTCCTTGGAGGCCAGAAGTGGCACTGGATTCTCTGGAACTAGAGTTTAGATGGTTATAAGTCTATAAATCACCCTGTAGGTGTTGGTAATTGAACTCAGGTGCTCTTAACAAGTTGAACCATCTCTCTCCAGCCCCTAGATTTGAACCTCCTGGTTTCCATGATTTTGTAAGATGTCTGGGTAAAGAGAACAGTGAACCATTTTCACCTCAGGTGGCTTGCAGGAAGAGGCCGAAATGTACTCAATATCCACTTTGACTAAATACTTTGCCATCTGTTATACATGTATTTACATTTAAATGTTCTAGTGGTTTGGGGGTTTTTGTTTGAAATTGTTCAAGCTGACCTAAATTCATTATGTATTCTAGAATAGCCTTGAACTCACAACATTCTTGTGCCTTGGCTTTTCAAATGCTAGAATTACATCTCTGGCTAATAATGCTCATTTTTAAGACAACTCATTAAAGATCCAGTTGTTATACACCACTTTACGAAGTGCTGCCGCAAAGCAACATGGTACACTGCCTACTGGTTAAAATACAGCTATGTCCTAGCCACTGCCCTTCCCCACCTTAAAGAAAAGAAATGGCGGGAGAGTGTCTCTCTGGGCTCTGAGGGACTTCCCTACTGTGTGGCTCGGGACTTTTTTTTTTTTTTTTAACCAGAGTTTCAGAAAGCAAGAGAGTGTAACCATGTGTTCCTGCTGCTAACCTTTCTGTTAAGTCTCTCCTGTCAGGATAAAGAAGAAAATGCAGGCAGACATCTCTAAAACCCAGCGATAATGCCCACATTCCCATTTTCACTGAGGTCTACCCTGGGGCCACACACCATGATTCTGTGTGACCCTGGAGCTAAGTAGCACCGCACAGATAACTCTGTGTGGACCTTAGCAATGCCTGACGCGGTCTCATGGTCTATACTGACTGTGTGTGCTTCTCTGCCATCTATGTCTTCCACAGTTGGACATGGTTTGGCTTCTGCCCTATCACTCTTCTGAAACTGTTCCTGGTAGGCGTGGGTGTGGGGTTTTTTGTTTTGTTGTTTTGTTTTTGTTTTCTATTTAAGAAGGGTTTCATGTGTTCCCAGGCCAGCCTCAAAATGACAATAACCTTGAACTCCTTTATTTTATTTGACAGAGGGTCTCAGTACATAGCCATGGCTGGCCTGGAACTTGCAACCTAGATCTATCTGTTTTCTGCCTAAGATTGAAGGCTGGTGCCACCATGCATGGACTGCCTGGGCCGTGAGATCACAGGTGTGAGCCATCGTGCCTGACCATCACCTTCATTTCTTGTCTCGGCTCTAGTTACTCTTCTAGCTGTCTGCCTCACCCACAGCAAAGTTCTTTTAAAATAGCTATAAGTTCTTACTCATTCCTATCTCTACCACTTACCACTGGCACATACTAGGTAACAAACACCTGATAAATTAATGAACAAACAAGGGAATGTTTTCAAATCCCTTAAAAACCAAAACATCTTAAATAAGATTTCACTTAGGTTTCTTTTGCAGGGCAGGGGGTGAGGGAGGAAGAATGAAACAAAGCCTTACTTATGTGGCTAGCCTTGACTTTCAGGTATAGCTGGGGATGGCCCTGATCTCCTGATATTCTTGTCTATACCCCAAGTACTGGGGTTTCAGGCACATGCCACCATACCGAACTCTGGTTTCCAAATCAACTGTGGAGTACCCAAGCTCATGGACAGATTGCCTGCACAAGTTTGTGGACAGGACAGGCAAGCAGGCACACTAACATCTCCTGTCAGACACTTGTTCAGATGTGCTGGCTTTTCCATCTTGGTGTTGTGGAAAGTGTTGGAGGAGGAGGTGGCTAGGAACAGGAGCAGATTGCTGGCTTATGTGAGACTCCTAGGAGGGTGGCTCCAATGTGGCAGAGGATGGCTAAGGGGCAATGGAGAGAATTTCAGGGTCTAAATGTCAGGGCTTTGTTTTGAAGTTAAATCTCTTTACCAGCACCTGTCAGAACTACTATAAGGATAGAGACCCTTGATGGGTACAAAAGAGGTGAGCAGAGAGTGAGAAACCTCATGTTTACAGAACAGTGTGTACCACAGAGCGGGCAGGAAGAAGGAACAGACCCATATTAGCATTGTAGCCAGTAGCTGACCAACTCCTTCAACGAAAGTGTCCTATATTGACAGGCTTGGCAATACTCCATAGAGGTCTTTAACCAGCTTTCAGACTGGCAAGAACACATCTGATAGAACATTTCAATTTATTCATTCAATAAACATAAAAGTCAAAAATAAAAACAATAGTCTTCTGTGACTGAAAATAATATATCTCTACTTCCTTTTGAGACTGCAGGTCAAAAAAAAAAAAAAAAAAAAAAGGCTTTCAAACAACACTTCTTCCTGATGGAAGATTCGAAGGCGGCCTTGGAAAGTGACCTTTGTTAATGCAACAGGTAAGGACAAAGCTGAAGTTCATTTTATATCCAATTATGCCCCTCTTGTCCCATCTGGGGTATATTTGAGGCACTATCTAGTGTAACCATGACTACAAATGTCACTTAGCAATGATTAAACAAGGATATCAGAACCCACAGACATCTTTGCTCGGTAAGACGATAAGGTCATGTTTGCAGAGTACTGACTGTGTGTTAGACTCAGTACTAAACACTCTTAGATCTACCATCTCAAAGTCTGCTTGAACAAGCCTCCAAAGAAGGGACTGGCCTCATTTAAAAGACTAGGTAGAAGTTCTGAGAGCTTCAGCAACTTGGGAGTTTTTCCTTCTTTACTAATCTAATGAAAGATCTAGGAAAAATCTCGGAAATTCTGCTGCTTAGGCACTTTTCCAAGCCATCCTTTCTAGGTGTTCAATCTAGCACCCAAATTCTATTGTATGCTCTATCTTTTCCCAGCTGCAACAGTATGTCTGGGCTGGCTGGTGAGCACACCTAGAACATAATAATTAACAAAGCCTAGGTACCTCTAGGCAATCTTAATGTCATTGTTTCAAACAGTCATCTTAAACAGCATCTTAAGGCACACTACTGTGATAGTTTGTATAAGCTTGGCCCAAGGAGTGGCACTGTTAGGGGCTAGTAGCCTTTAGATGAAGATGTAGAACTCTCAGCTCTTCCTGTACCATGCCTATCTGGATGCTGCCATGTTCCTGCCTTGATGATACTGGACTGAACCTCTGAACCTGTAAGCCAGCCCCAGTTAAATGTTGTCCTTTATAAGACTTGCCTTGGTCATGGTGTCTGTTCACAGCAGTAAAACCCTAACTAAGACAACTATTAAATAAAATTTTATATTGCCCCTAACCCCACCATCACGCTCTAGTTTCAGAAATAACCTCTGTGGTGTTGGGGACTTAACTAGTTGGTAGAGTGCTTATCTGGTGTGCACAAAGCCCTAGCTAGGTTTAATCCCTATGCCCACATACAGCCAACTAGGGTAGCACAAGCCTGCAATCCCAGCCCTGGAGAGGTGGAAGGAGGAGGATCAGATTCAACGCCATTCTTGGCTTCACTGAAAATTGGGAAGCCCACCTAAGCTACAAGAGACTCTTTCTGAAAACAAACACCCCTTAAGAACAAACCAACCAACAACTGTATGTGATCTTTTGGTAAGTAAAATATTTTAAAATCCTTTGTACTTTGGTTGGAACTACTAGAGATCTTAAGAAAGCTGTTAAATATGCCAAAGGTCTAGAAAAGAATAGAACTGAAAATTATATATTATACAACTGCAAAAGTATGTGCAAGTCTCCAGGTGAGCAAGGAGACTGTTACATTCTTTCAGTATCTGTGAGATGCTGGGAGGAGAATGGATATAGTTTGCAGACTTCATTTCAGAATCAACACTGAAAGATCAAGGTAGCAAAGACTGGAAAAATATTTCCTGGAAAAATTTCAGAACTCTCCCTTTCTATTTTGAAAATACCACTTCCTGTCAGGAGGAGTTTGTTATTGCGTACGCAGTTGGTTCTCTTAGGTGTGTCCAGGAGGCAGATTGCAGAGCTAGGCTCGCCTTTCTATCACTTCTCAGAGCCTGTCACATAAATGGGAAGCATTAATAAAGAATAAAGCAACTGGCCAAGAGAAATTGGATTTCCCCCACACCTGTCTGAGGATATATGAAACAAACAAACAAACAAAAAATTAAGAGCAACAAAATTTTGTTAGATGGAGAAAAAAGGGAGAGGGTACCTAAAGGAAAAAGCTCTTCCAAGGAATATAGCAGATTATGACAATTAGACTTTGAAAGGCATACGGAAGCAATGGCTTAATTTAAATATTGGCAAAATGTATGCTAAACACGAGGTTCCCATTAGACATCCAGCCCTTAGCAGGTGGAAGAAGCAGGAAGACACTTGAAAAGCATCTTCTACTACTGAGAGAGTTTGAGGCTTGCCTGGGCTACATAAGACCTGGCTCCACAAAAGGCAAATTAAAATGTTTGATTCCTTGAAATGAAAGGACCAATTACCAGACATCGTAAGACATTGATAAACTCTCTGACCACTCCTATCTTCATGGAATGTGAAGCAAGAGGAACATGAGAAGACAGAACCACAAATCTACGAGTTAAGGAGCGCTATTTTATAGTCATAAAAGTAAGTGCGCTAGAGATTAAAGGGGGGGGGGAGCTGGATATGGGACACTAAATTGGATTAAAACCGGAGAAAACTACTGTTTTTCTAAATTAAAAAAAAAAAAAAGGTTTCTAGAGGTTAGATTAGATTACAGGCTCTGGCCTGATAGCAACAGGAGCTGTTCCAACCAACCCCAGGAAAATAGCTCAGTGTTGGGGGAGTGAACTGGTGAGATGAACGGGGCATTGAGTGAGTGAGGCTGAGGGAGGGAAGGAGGGAAAACCATCAAGGGTGATTATGCCTAGTTCAGGACGCACAAATTAACCTCTCCTAAATGGAAAACGCTGCGACGGGGTAGGACAGGGCAAAAAAGGAAAAAAGGAAAAAAAGTACCGTAGTTTCTTCACTTATTTCGACCAGCAGGTCAGAGAGGGGGGCTTGCACTCCTTGGAATCCCTAGCAAACACTGTTACCAGAGTGTGAAAATTTTGCAAAGGCGAGGGCCCTTGCTAGAAAACTGCAGCCCGATGCTCCCCAATGTCCTGGCGGGGTGCCAGGGGACATGAGGCACACTGGTATCTATGGCAGGTGTTTCGTGAGTGCTCGCGTGGACTTCTGAACTGAGACTGGGCGGCGAGACTACGTGCGGCGACAAGCAGGCGGCGGCGGCCAGCTCAGGACTTACCTTGCTGTCATCCATCTCCGCAGACAGGCCGGCCCGGCCCGACGCCCTCCCGGCCCTCCCCGTCCTCAGCGGGCCAGGCCCGGCCCCCGCCCGGGGGAAGAAGGGGATATGGCTCTGACTGCCTCCTCCTTCGCCTAACAGTTCGCTTCCCTGAAGCCACGGTCACGGGGACCCGGACCAGTTCAGGAATGGCAGAGCGGACCCTGGAGGCTGCCCCAGGCGCCTCCCCGCTCGGCCACCGCCTCCTCCTCCCGCCCCATGACAGGCTCCCGGCGTGTTTACAGACGCACTGGCAAGCGGCCCAACCCGAGGGGGGCGGGGCTCTGCAGGCTGATTGGCCCCCTCGGCCGCCATAGCACAGTGGCATTTTGGGAATTGTAGTTTTCCCTTGCGTGCTCTCTACGCGACCGACTGGAAAAGGAACTACAAGGTCCATGTAGCCTCCGCTGCCCGGGCTGTTTTCCTGTGGCCTAGCAGCGCCCAGGGGGCGGGCCTGAATCAAGACGGAACTATTTCTTACAACATTTAGTTTTAATAATGTTTTGGTTGCGGAGGGCCCGGATCTTCCAGAGAAGGGAAACTGTTCGAGGCTCAGCGGAGGCCGAGCTGGAAGTGGAGAACTGGAAAACCCTCTTTTGGAAAGCTAGGACAAATGCTTCGCCTTCTCCCCACCCCTGACGGCCCGCGGTAAAGTGGGGCAGATGCTTTGGGAAAAAAATTGTGCAGTTCTTCAGAACATGAAACACAAGAATTAGTTACCATATAACCACTTCTAGGTATTCAGTCAAAAAGAAACGGAGCCACACAACCACACAAAAGCGTGTACACAAATGTTATCTCGTATCCGCAAGATTCAATACTCAAAATGTGAGACAGCGGTGGCACATTATCCCAACACTCAGAAGGCAGAGGCAACCTGGACTACAGAGCTCATTCCAGGACAGTCAGGGCGGGTATACAGAACGAATACAGGACAGTGGAACGGGTACAGTTTATCATATGAATAAGCTTGGAATAAAATGTTAGGCGCCAGACACCAAAGGCCACATGTTGTACGATCCAGTTTATAAGGAAATGTCCAGAATTGGCACAACTAAAAAGACCAGTCCGTTAGTTGTTGCCAAATGCTGGGACTGAGGAATGTTAGGGAAGGAGAGGAATTCTGGCTTCCTTTTGCATGAAAACGTTCTGAGTTGATTTTGGTGACGGCTGCACCACCATCCCGTGAATTGGCTAAAAAAACCTACTGAACACTTGGGTCACGTTATGAAGAGATCTCTAAAGTGCCTCTTGATTCAATAAGCCAGTTTGTTAACTGCTGTTGTCAGACACCCTTGAACTGGCCAAAGATTGTGATTTTTATCTGTTAACTTCTGTAAAGTCTTGAGCTCATACTTCACAAACACATTGAAAGTACCCTTTCCAAAGTCTAACTGAGGCAGTGTTCCAGGAATGAGTAGTAAATATACAGGATCTGTGGTTACATTTGTATTCTAGTTGTGTGTATGTGGGTCCTTTCCCATCTTGATCCACACTTTGACCCAGGGTCAGAGGGCTATCTAGCTAAGTGAGCTCTCTGAAGCTATCCTCCTATCTCAGCTTCTTGGGCACTGGGATTACAGATGGGCCGGGCACAGCTTTGTACGTGGATGCTGGAGAAACAACTCAGACGCTCACATTTGGGCAGCCATCTTGGCAGCACTCCCTTTTTTGAGATTAGAATTAATATGTAGAACAGGCTGGCCTCACACTTGTGCCATTCCCCCTGCCTCTGCCTCCTAAATGCTGGTGTGATAGGTATTTTCCGCCATGTCTGGCATAATAAGACACACTCTTTAAAAAAAAAAAAAAAAAAAAAAAAAAGATTTAAAATTTTATTTTATGTGTATCGGTGGGCTGCATGCACTTCTGTCTGTTCAAGTGCCTGCAGTACCCATGGAGGTCTGAAGAGGGTGCCAGATTTCTTGGAACAGGAGTTACGGATGGTTGTGATCCACTATGTGGGGCTTAGGAATTGAACCCAGGGTCTTCTGAAAGAGCAGCCAGTGCTCTTAACCACTGTGACATCTCTCCAGGCCCCCATAAGATGTACTTTTATTTTTAAAAAGAGGATTCTTTGATTTTCAGTAATAAGTGGGTGGTCTCTCACCTGGCAACTCTCAACTAAGGTTAAAGTGGGAAGGCTGAGTGGTCTGTGTTGGAGGTGTCTGAAGTCAGGAGAACTAGAGCCAAATCACTTTTCCCCGTGAGTATTTCCCTCATACTCAGACCCTAAGATTACAAACAGGTCTGGCAGGCTGGCCCTACTGTGATCATCCCAGCTGGCATTCCCAGTGACGAAAGGGACACCTAGTGTCCTTTCTAATGGTTAAGGAAACAAAAGCCTACACCTAGTGTCCTTTCTAATGGTTAAGGAAACAAAAGCCTGAGTAGGGACCAGAGAGGTAGGGCTCAGCAGGTAAAGGCACTTGTTGCCAGGCCTGGTGGTCTGAGCTTGATCCCTGGGAACCACAAGATGGAAGGACAGAGCTGACTTCTGTAAATTATCCTTCCTCTCTCTCTCTCTCTCTCTCTCTCTCTCTCTCTCTCACACACACACACACACACACACACACACTCACACACAGACATCCCTTGTGTAGGGTGGCTTTCCATCTCAGAGGAGATCCGTCTGTTATAAAAACTGATTTTGCGAACCCCTCCCCCGAAAAAAAAAAAAAAAAAGAAACTCTAAAACTAAAACACTGGGTCTCTGCGTGGGCTTTTCCAGTGGCTCAACATCAGTGGTATAGCTCAGTTGGTAGAGACCTTTTCTAACATGTGAAGCGCTGAGTTTGTGCCCAAGACCACATATAAACCAAGTATTATGGCACAGAGTTAGAGGCCACCCTGGGGTACACAAGACCTACCTTAAGGAGGAGGAAGAGGAGGAGGAGGAGGGAGGAGAGGGAAGGAGGGAGGCTGACAAGAACCTGGGATGGTATTACTGGCATGCAGAAATTCCAACACTCAGGAGGCTGAGGCAGAAGGTATACCACAAATTTGAGGTCATCCTGGGGTACATAGTGAATTTAAGGCCCATTTGAGATTTAGTAATATCAAAATCCTGTGCTATTAAGGGCCTGTCTCAGAGAAAACAAACAAATAAAAGAGAGAAAGATGGCCATGAAACTCACTGTGTTAATCTCACACAATGTGAGTCTCTGTATGTCCGTTTTTATTTGTTTATTGAGACAGGACGCCTCACTATGTAACCCAGGCTAGAGCTGCATTTGTTTCCTTAGTCTCCTGAGCTGTGGGATTCTGGGAGAAGGAGGGGGGGAGGGGAGGGAGAGGGAAGGAGGGAAGGAGGGAAGGAGGGAAGGAGGGAAGGAGGGAAGGAGGGAGGCTGACCAGAACCTGGGATGGTATTGTGGAATCATGCCTGGTTCCACAATGTGTTTTTCTTATGTTTTGTATTGCTGGGCATCAAATTCATAGCCCAGGAGCAAGACAAGTGCTCTACACTGAACCCTTAACTGTTCTACCTTCTGAACCATGCGTGTTACTAAACGTCCTGAATGTGGACTCCCAGGGTCCATCCAGACATGGCCGTTCATGAATTATCTTCCTCTGGCCTACCTTTAGAGAATGGACAGCCTGTTCTGAGTGTTAAGATGTTAAAATGTAGCATGGTTTACACAATGAATTTGTACATTGTTCAAACCATGATTAGAGGGGAGAAAGGAAAGGGAAAAATACTATTCAACAATTAAAAAAAAAAAGTCCGGCTTGAAGAGAGGAAGGGGGTGGAATGATTAGAAGAGGAGGCGATGGGACAAAGTCTAACCTTCTCAGAGAAGCCCTGAGCTGGGAACAGTGCAGCATTCTGCATTCGGGAAGGCTGTGCCTATTGAGATACAAATCTGGCACTGGAACAACAGGGTACTATTGCTGCTGATGCACTGATCTTCTGAGGTGCAGGAGGAAAAGTGGGCGGGTCGCGTGACATTCATGGAATGCTTGAGGTGAACTCACTGCTCAAGTATTAGTCACGTTTTGTTTTGCGGGTGGTTCCCCCTCCCAAGTTATTTGACAGAGAAATATTCCTCTCACTTGTTATTTCCTAAATGTTTAGCGTTTTAGGTTGTTTTTTTTTTTTCAACGATGCTTTAAAATATTCCGTCTCAAAAGTCTGTTGGTGTTGTAAAGGCGTTTGGCAACATGCCTTGCCCATTTTGGCCTACTCAAAAAAATATGCCTACATTTACATAGCAAAGCACCAACTTAACTCTGCAGTAGTTATAAGTTCTGAGCCAGGAGTCTGGAGGGCTATGTTCAGAGTGAGCAACTAACTTGGCCTCTAGCTTTCAGAAGGAACAAAAGAAAGAGAGGAGGAAAGAAAGAAGGAAGGGAGGAGGAGAGAGGGAGGGAGGGAGGGAGGCTGACAAGAACCTGGGATGGTATTACCATCATGCAGTAATCCCAGCACTCAGGAGGCTGAGGCAGAAGGTGTACCACAAAGTTGAGGTCATCCTGGGGTACATAGTGAATTTAAGGCCCATTTGAGATTTAATACTATCGAAATCCTGTGTCAAAAGCTAGGTATAGTATTGTGTACTTGAGAGGCAAGAGGATTGCCACAAAGATCAGACCAGTCTTCTACAGAGCTAGTTCCAAGCCAGTCAAGGCTACAATCAAGGGACCCACTCAAAAAAAAAAAAAAAAAAAAAAAAAAAAAAGGAACTGGAGAGATGGTCCAGTGAGTACAGAGCTCACTGAGCACAATGGGACCTGAGCTCGCATCCCAGCCCCTGTATAAAAGCCAGGTACAGTCGGATGGGTCTGCAACCCCAATGCTGGTGTCTTAGGGTCTCCACTGCTCTGATGAAACACCATGATCAAAGCTACTCAGGGAGGGGTGGGTTTATTGTGCTCACAGTTCCGTATAACAGTTCATCATCAAAGCCAGTGAGGGCAAGAATTCAAGCAGGGCAGGAACCTGGAGACAGGAGCTGATGCAGAGGCCATGGAGGGGTGCTGCTCACTGGCTTGCTCTCCATGGCTTGTTCAGCCTGCTTTCTTATAGAACCCAGGACCACCAGCCCAGGGATGGCCCCTCCCACATTGATCACTAATTAAGAAAATGCTTTAGGCAGAGCTTACAGAGACATTTTCTCAATTGAGGCTTCCTCCTCTCTGATGTCTCTAGCCTGTGTGAAGTTGACATAAAACTATCCAGCACAGCTGTGCAGTCAGGAAATGGCAGAACCCAGAGGCTCACTGGGTCGCTAACCTAAACAAATTGGCATAGTCCTGGTCCAGTGAGAGACCCTGTCTCAAGAATGAGATAGAGATCAATTGAAAAAGATACAGGTGGCCCTTACTTGAAGAGACAATAGGACATTCATTTAGGTAATATGCAACTGTTCAAAACTGTCGCACTCTGTAAGAGAAGGCTGGCCAGAACAGGTGATCAGATACCCTCTTTTAACAGTGTGTAGGGGTGAGGTGGAACACTTATGTACTGTGGTGGGAATTTAAACTTGTGCAAACACTGTAGAAATCAGTATGGAAGTTCCTCAAACAACTGAAAAAGGAACTACCACGTGGCCCATCTGGACTTCTTTGGTTATATACTTGAGGCCCTATGCTGCCATACCACAGAGACACTTACTCATCCACGCCTATAGATGCTATTTACAACAGCCAAGAAGTGGACAGCCTAGCGTTCTGTCAGCTGGCAAATGGCAAAGAAGATATGTGTATATGCACAATGGAACTTTATGTAGCCACGAGTGTAAATGAAACCAAGGCACCTGTAGGAAGATGGATGCAAGTGGAACTGGTGTTAAGCAAAATGAGCCAAACAGCACATTTCTTTGCTCATATGTAGAAAGTGTTTGTGTGTGTGTGTGTGTGTGTAAGTCACAAAACTGGAAGTGCTGGAGATGGCTCAGAGGTTACCATCACCATCACCAGCTGCTCTTCCCCAGGATCCATGGTCAATTCCCACCATCCACACGGTGGCTCACAACTCTCTGTAACTCCAGTCCCAGGGGTCCTACACCTTCTTGCTTCTGTAGGCACTGTGAAGATGTGTTGGATAGACATAATTGCAGGCAAACACCCATACACATGAAAATCAAAAAGAAAATATTTAATCTTCCTTCCCTTCCTTCCTTCCTTCCTTCCTTCCTTCCTTCCTTCCTTCCTTCCTTCCTTCCTTCCTTCCTTCCTCCCCTCCCCTCCTTTCTGAGACAGGGTTTCATGTTGCCACAGGCTATCCTGGAATTCATTCTGTAGCTGAGGGTGAATCTGAAGTCCTGATCCTCCTGCCTCTACATCCTGTGTGATGTGATCGCAGGTGTAGGCCACCAGGCCTGGTGGATATTGTGCTGTGGAATCTAACCCAGACCTTCATGAGTGCTAAGCAAGCCGTCGACCAGCTGGGATGCAACCCCTGCTCAGCCTTTTCCATTGTCGCAGGGAAAATGTTAATTAAAATTTACTGTTGGAGTCAGGTGTGGCAGCTCGCACCTGTAAGCCCTGCATTTGGGAGTCTGAAGCCTGATGCTCACCAGAGTTTGAAGTCGGTTGGTGCTATGGTATGAGACGCTGTCTCAAAAACAGACCAACCAAAACAATAGAAGCTGTGTGTAGTGGCACACACCCTTAATCCTAACACTGGAGAGACAGAGGGAGTCAGATCTCTGTGTGTTCAAGCCCAGCTTGGTTCAAATAGTACATTGTAAGGCTAGCCAGAGATCACAGTGAGGCTTAAGACTAACAGTGAGACTCTGTCCCATAAACAAAACCAATAAACAAAAGCAAATAAATTTTTACGGCTGGAGGAATAGCTCAGTGATTAAGAACACTTCCTACTATTCCAGGTGACTGGAGGTCAGTTCCCAACACCCAGGTCAAGGGGTTCACAGTCACCGTGACTCTAGTTCAGTGATTCCCAACCTTTCTAATGCTGAGACCCTTTATTACAGTTCTCTGTGTTGTGGTGACCTACAACCATGATATCATTTCGTATCTACTTCATCACTGTAGTTTTCTACAGCTATGAATTGTAATATAAATATCTGAAATACAGGATATTTGACATGTGACCCCCAAAGTGGTCTCAACCCACAGATTGAGAAGTGCTGTGCTAGATCCGGGGAGAACCTGACGCCCTCTGCTGGCCTCTGCAGGCATTTAAAACTTTAAAACTTTAAAATCTTTAAAACTTTACCTCTGGGATCCTATAGACACAGGTATGACCATAAATACACGTTAACAGAACCACAAGTGATGTTGAAAAGAACTTGAGTTTCATCAGTAGATCCTGACTCTGGACCTAACACTATCTTATAACATTACAAGTATTTAGATTTTTCTGTTTGAGGTGACACGTTAATTACATACTTGAGCTTCGACGTTTTGTTTTCCTCTTGTGGGATTAGACTTGTCAAGTGGGTGCTTTGCTGCTGGGGTGTCTCCCCAGCCACAATAATTTTTTTAAAGAATTTTTTAAAGCATATTTTTAGTTTCTTTAACTTAGAAAGGCTTCTCTGGTGTATATAAGATTTCCATGCTAGGGCTGGGTACAGTGGCACAGGCCTGTAAACCTAGCACTCAGGAGCCCAAGAATGAAGACTGCTACCGTGTCAAGAGCAGCCAGAGCCATAGTAACAACATAACACACCAGGCATGTTAACACATCTGTGGGAGGGGAAAGCAGAAGGTCGAGTTTAAGACCAGCCTGGGCTACATAACATTATAGTCCAGCCTGGACTTCTTTAGACCCTATTTTAAAAAATATTTCTGCTCTAGCATATATTTTCAAATATCCTTCAAATAGCATATAGTCTTCAAATTCCGCTGATTCATAGAATTATTCCCAAAATATCCTTGTAAAACTGAAGGTATTTTACTCTCTGTCTTCTCTGGTTACTTCAGTGATACCTGAAGAGTATAGAACCCAAGTGTCCCCCCAGATCTTTGTGTTAGAATTGTCTCTTCCGAATGGAGGCATTGCTACATGGGGCTTCACCTGTCTAATATACGGCCTGTATTTGTTTATTTGAGCAAGTCCTCACTGGGTAGTCTAGACTGACCTTTACACTCACAAACCTTCTGTCTCAGCCATCTGACTGGAGGATGACAAGTATGAGCCATCCTCACCTCAGGCCTAACACATAGTCCTGTCACCATGAGCAGTCTTTTGTTAAAGGGCATACGTTGTTTAGCTAACACCATCACTAAATGACAGTATAAGTCTGTTCAGCTGCTAGGTTCCTTCCTGTCATCCCTGGGGTTGGGATTTAGTTCCGTGGCAGAATGCGTGCCCAGTAAGTGCAAAGTCCTGGGTTTGGTCCTCAACTCTGGGAAAAATAAAGGTCATCCAAGGCATTAAAGATTACACTTTCTCTTGTTAGATGAAATAGCCTTGGAAAGTTTGCGTTCCGAGATGATCTCCCACAGGGTTCAGATGGCAGCCTTCATGCTTGTTTTATAATCCAACCCATGTTAAATTCTTTCCTCATTGTGGATGCTTTTGTAAAAATTTATTTATTTTATGAGGTTGTAAGCCACCATGTGGTTGCTGGGATTTGAACTCAGGACTTTTGGGAGTCAGTGCTCTTAACCGCTGAGCCATTTCTCCAGCCCCATGGATGGTTTTTATAAACTTAGTCATACCAGTCCAAGACGAATGGCACTGCTTTGCAAAGGTCTTTCTAATGGCTAAACCTTCTTGTTGAAGATATAACACACGTTGTTTGCAGGACATGAAGAAATCAATGAAGGACTGACCTGAAAACCTTTTCCCTGCTGGTCATGTTTCACAGTGCTGGAAGATACTCTTCAGCCCCACTAGGGAAGAAAAGCCATCAGTGGATTTACCCAGCAGTGGACCCTGCATATTACAGTGCTGACCTGCCAGGCAAAGTGTGCCTACCTGTGCAATAGCAGCATAGCTACTGTGGAGATAACCAACTGTTTCCTGCTTAGATTTGAGGAGGGAATTCTCTCTACAGGAGACAATCCATGCCTGGTACTATGGTCTAAAGCTCATGGCTATAGAGGAACCTCTACTGTTATTTGCTAAATGGACATGCTGTCAAACCACCTTCTAATATATTTACATTTATAACCATACATTAGTGCTGCTCTCAACCTGATTACTGGTCAAAGTGCTGAGGATAAGGGACTCTTGAGAGCTCACCCCCAAACAGGACGTTTATATCAGTCCTACAACCCCTCCACCCACAACTCAAGGACTGTCAAAGAAGATGGGGCAGAAAGAACACAAGAGTCAAAGGCCAGGGAGGGGTGCTGTGAAATGCTTTTGTGGGCATGGCATGGCTGTGGCACTCATGAGCTCACAACAGCTGTGCTTACCAGCACAAGACCTGCATGAGATCGAGTCAGTCAACATTCCAGGCTGGAGGGGAGAGGAGTTCACGAGGCTTTCCCACAGCCGAGGGACTATTGGCAATCCACAGGTGCAACTGATGAGCAGGCCAGTCAGTTTTCTTTAGGAGCGTGTCTATGGTTACGTTACCCAGGCTCCAGTGGATGGCTCCACAATCATGTGCATGCAGGCAGTGCTAACCAGATTCAATAGACTCTAAAAAGAAAGACAGGAAGGTAGGAAGAGGAAATATTAGGGAAACCCAGAGGAGTAGCCATGGGGATTTCTGTTGGATACAAACAAGATACATTGTATACATGTTTGAAATTGTCAACTTGTCAAAGAATAAATTTAAAATTTTCAAAACATACTCAACACACACACACACATTCACAACAAATGCACAGGTAGAGAGAAAGGTCTTAGTGCAATATGATGATATAATGCCTGTGATCTCAGAGCTCAGAAGGCAGAAACAGAACCACCAAGAGCAGCCTTGACTGCATGAGACCCTGTCTTAAAACACTCTAGTTAAATCAATAGGATTAGAGCCGGGCGTGGTGGCGCACGCCTTTAATCCCAGCACTCGGGAGGCAGAGGCAGGCGGATTTCTGAGTTCGAGGCCAGCCTGGTCTACAAAATGAGTTCCAGGACAGCCAGAGCTATACAGAGAAACCCTGTCTCGAAAAACCAAAAAAAAGAATCAATAGGATTTTGCCACCCAGTGGAGTTTTCCTCACTGCTCTTCCTAGGGTGCACACCTGAACTGTTTCTGCTGCATCTCTTCATGTGATGGATGAGTCACGGCTTTGCTACTCTGATTTGTTTGTTTTTATAGTACTGGTGGTTGAACAAGAGCTTTGTGCATGCTAAGCAAGCTGTTCCAACTGAACTACGTCCTCAGCCTTTTTGTTTGTTTTGAATCTAAGAATGAAGAATCTAGCTCTTTTGCTCTCTCTTGCCCTCTCCCTCTCCCTCTCCCTCTCCCTCTCCCTCTCCCTCTCCCTCTCCCTCTCCCTCTCCCTCTCCCTCTCCCTCTCCCTCTCCCTCTCCCTCTCCCTCTCCCTCTCCCATCTCTCTCTCACTGGCTTTCTCTCTTTTACTCTTTCTCATTCTGTAGACCAGTGGCCTTGAACTCACAGAGATCCTAGGATTAAAGGCATGCTCCACCACGGCCAGGCAAATAGTCTCTTTTCATACCTGTTTCCAGACTTGGTTTGACCAAATATCATCATCATCATCATCATCATCTTGAGTGTGTGTGTGTGTGTGTGTGTGCGTGTGTACACATGAGTGAGTATAGACGCCACAGTGTGCATATGGAGATCAGAGAGAACTTTGTGGAGTTGAGTCTCTCCTACCTTTCTGTGGGTTTGAGAGTCACACTCATGCTGCTAGGCTTTCATTGCAAGTACTTTACTGTCTGAGCCACCTTTTGGGGCCCAACTGGTATTTTTCTAGAGCTTTCTGCTAGAAGCTTTTGGACAAGTAAATACAGAACTCTTCAGGGGTTTTGCATAGTCAAGTTTGTCCTTCCTTCCTTCCTTCCTTCCTTCCTTCCTTCCTTTCTCCCTCCCTTTTTGGTTTTGGTTTTTGAGAGAGGGTTTCTCTTTGTAAGAGCTTTGGCTATCCTGGAATTCATTTTATATGCCAGGCTGTCGTAGAACTCCCAGAGACCTGCCTATCTCTGCCTCCCAAGTGCTGGGACTAAAGGCCTGTACTGAAGCACATACTTTCTATTGCCAGTGAACTTTCTTTTTGTTCTTTAGTTATTTAAATAATCACTATGTTTCCCTAATAAGAGAGTATAGTCAGAACTAATTAGTTCTGCTATAGGGCTCATTTTGTAATACAGCATGAGGTTTTATTTATTTAGAACAGGGTTTTATGTAATCCCTGGATGACCTTGAACCTTCTATGTATCTGAGGATGATGTTGGGCTCCTGGTTACACAGCACCTAGCTTAACAGGAATTTTAAAGTGTGTGTGTGTGTGTGTGTGAGGGTGTTTATATGGACTTCAGAGGACAACCTCTGGTATGACTGCTTGATTTCAGCTGGCTTGAGTCACGGTCTCTTGTTTGCTGTTTCATATACTAGGCTAGCTGTTCCACAGGCTTACCAGGATCCCCCTGTTGTTTCTTCCCATCTCCCTTTAGGAGCTCTGGGATGACCTAGCTTGTGTCAAGTTGAATAAAACGTAAATATGCTTAAGCACTTTCCCATCTCCCCAGCCATCCATCTCCTTTATAAACTGTCTTGATGCTGGGGAAGGAACCCAGACCTATATGTGTAGATAACACTCTACCTTGGTGTGACATTCCAGCCCCTGGTATTGTGCTTCTTTATTCTTTGTTGTTGTTGTTGTTTGTTTGTTTCTAGACAGGGTGTCTCTGTGTAGCCCTGGCTGGCCTGGAACTCACTTTGTAAAGACCAAGAGGCCCTTGAACTCAGACTTCTCTGCCACCTGAGTCCTGGGGTTAGAGGCCTGCACGACATGTTTGGCTCCTTATTAATTTTTAAGAGAATAGGCTGCTGGGAATTATTCCTTCCATAATTCTTAAAGAGTATCTCTAGCTTGCTTAGCTTTATCTTAAAAAAAAAAAACTCCAGGCTCTGGCATGTCTCCTTAATTGGCATCCTTTCTCAATCAGCATGGAATTTGTTGGCCTTCTTCATTCTGTTCATGCAGATGAAGACCCATACCTGCTTCTTACCTGCCTGCCCTGTTGTAGCTTCCAGAGGACAGATGGTACCTCCTTTCCATCAGTACTCATTCCTCCCTGCCCTAGCTCATCCCACACTGCAGGGTCCTAAGCACGGTGGGGGTGAGGTCTAACTACCCTTGCTTGTCTTTTCCAGTCATATTATGTGTTTCTGCCCCACCAACTTCCCTTGTTTCTACCCCTCAGTTTGGATGTTTGGCTCTCCTTGCTGCCCAGTTCCTCTGCTCTGCCACACCCAGGCATGAGACAAGCTTCTGGAAGTTTCTCTAGCTGCCTGCAGGGTATCTAGGTCCCCAGCCAGCCCTAGAGGCATTTGTCTTTGTTTCCACAGGTACTATTGCTAAGCTCGGGTCATTTGTGGGGAGTTGGGAAGAGGCTGTGGCAGACTTAGACCCTCTTGGGTACCCTTCCAGGAAGCTGCCTTCCCAGCTTCTCCTTTTCAGTGCCTCCAGCAGACAGGTGGTCCTTCCACTGGTAGTAAATTCCTGGGTATTTTTACCCAGTGCTCCATAAACAAAAAGACACTGTTATTAGAAATGTCACTGTAACCAGGCATATGAGTCATTTTCCCCATTAATCATTTTGCCAAAGAAAACAAGTTGCCATCCAGGCTTGTTTGGAGAGATGCTTGCTATGCAAAGGGAAGAAAGTTCAAGCATCTGCCTGAGGCTCCTGTCAAGGCTGGAATGACATATAGCCGGTGCTCTGGTGCGTCTGAAAGCAACCCTTCCCTGTGCAAGCTGCTGCTAGCTGTGTAGTCCACACTGAACGAGTCCATACAGGAATCTCAGTGCCAAAGCCTTGGAGAGTGAGGCCCTTCCACAGGGACTCGGAGTTAAAGAGAGGTGCAGCTTATACCTAGCTTGTCTGTATCAAGAAGTGTCATCACTACAAAGACATCTTCCAGGGCAGGCAAGATGGCTCAGGGAGTAAAGGTGTCTGCTGCCAAGCCTGATGACCCAAGTTTGTTCTCTCCGACCTACATGATGGAAAGAGAGAACTGACTCCGAAAGTTGTCTCCTGACCTCCATATGTGCACTAGAGACTGGAGGATGGGGGTGGGGTGGGGGTGGGGAACGGGATAGAGGTAGGGAGAGAGAGAGAATACATGTGCATGTACACCCACACCAATAACTGAACACTAAACTGGGTCTCTACCCTCAAGGAGCTATAGTGGGAATGTAGAGATTCCCTTACATTCTTATAAATGAGTATTTCATGAACAGCTGCAGGATAGTGTGTTAAGATGTAATACAGCGTAAAGAAAATAGAGAGGAAACACGGCAAGTTCAAAAAAGGAATACAAGTTTGTTTGTTTGTTTTCAAGCAGGTAGGTATAGAAATATTTGTAAAGGCACAGTGGATTGGAGTAGAGTGGGGAATCCCAAACAAGCAGGTCTGAGTGTAGCAGACATCCAGAGGTAAAAATCAGTCAGGAGGTAAAAATCAGTCAGGAGCTAAGGGCAAAGAAGTGGGCAAGTGACCGGTGAGGAAGCACTTTGAATGGTCAGCTTAGGAGAGTGTATGTGGTTTGGGAGCCACGGTGGAATCAATCGTTTCACGTGTGCCCAGCATTCCATGTTTCACTCAGGACAATTTTTTGAATTATGTTTGACCGTATGTATGATATGTATAATACAGAAACAAATGTTAAAGTGCGAGGGCCTGCTGTATATTAACCTCTTCAATAACCCACACCTGTGCGGGAACTCTGACGT
Organism: Mus caroli; assembly: GCF_978045245.1. Classification (NCBI taxonomy): domain Eukaryota; kingdom Metazoa; phylum Chordata; class Mammalia; order Rodentia; family Muridae; genus Mus; species Mus caroli. Next base: position 14,842,285 of record NW_028227262.1, read on the forward strand.
AAGTCTCACCCAGGCCAATGACTTACTTCCTGCCAGGCACTCTCTGCCCGATGGGAGCAATAAACCACAAAGTAGATATTGAGATAGCGCCCCAGATAAACAGTTTGGCTACCTGGCAGTGCCCAATATATGTTTCCAGATATTTGCTTAGCTCTCCCTTCACCTAGAATTCTAACCTACTCTATTGTAATGTCCCCAAAAAGGAACAGGAACTGTGTGTGTGTCCTTGTGTGATGGAAGTAGAACCTAGAGCCTGGGCAAGCTAGGCAAAAGCCCTTGGTCACTGAGCTACACTACAGTCATTTTGGGTGGGTGGGAGGCTGAAGGAAGAGTCTCCAGGGTGGCCTCAGATTCAGTATGTTGCTGACTTTGGATTCTTGATACCACATACCTGCTTCTCAAGGGTTGGGATTACAGACACATACCACTATGCAAAGCTTCTGACTTTGTGTTTAGTCAATCATATATATTAGATACTGTCCTGAATCTGTGGGGTGGAACACCATATGTTCCCTTTTTTTCCTTTGAGAATTCCTGCTTTCCTTTGTTTTATTAATACAAACATGTAGAATTTCAATGATATATCCCCGTTCTTGTGTGAATTTATGTGTAAGATAGAGTCCTAGTGGAAGAATTTCTTGATCACACACACACAGCAGAGTTCTGCAAATATGGCTGTTTTGCTGTATTTAGATTAATTTTATTATCTTGTGTGTGAGGTTTTTTGCTTGCATGTATGTAAGTACATACATGTATGTATGTATGTATGTATGTATGTATGCTGTAAGTACACTTCTGTGGGTACCTGGTCAGAAGAGGGTGTCAGGTCCCCTGAGACTGAAGTTACAGAGTATTGTCAGCACCCACATAGGTGCTGAAGATGGAACCTGGGTCCTCTGTAAGGGCATCAAGTGTAAACTAGGTGTTATGGAGAATGCCTAAAGTCCTAGTATTGGTAGACAGTGACAGCTGGTCTCTGCGTTCAGGGTCAGCCTGGTCTACAAAATGAGTTCCAGGACAGCCAGACCTTGTCTTGGGAGTCTGGGCAAGAGCATCTAGTGCTTTTAACCACTGGGCAAACTCCCCAGTCTGCTCTTTTCTTTTATATGCATCAGGAATATGGTCTTTCGTCGATATCTGTACAGTGTCCCATAGGCTTATCCATGTTTGTGGAAGGAGTATTCCAGTTTTTGTGACTGGGTCTTGAGTAGCCAGGTTGGCCTTGAACTCACTCTGTATTCAAGATTGACTTATGATATTTCTGCCTCTACCTCCCAAGGGCCAGGGTCCCAGGCCTGCTCTGTGTCCCGTGTCTGCTTAATGTGATGCTGAGGGAACCCAGTGCTCTGTGCATGCTGGGCAGGCAAGCCAGTTCTACCAACCCAGTTACATCTTCAACCCAGAAATTTACATTTTAAAGTCATGCTTATTAACAATTCCTCCATGGAGACGGAATCTTACGTTTTACTCAGAGAAAGACTTTTCCATCACAAGATTATACTCAGAGACTATACATAAATTGTTTCATTTCGATAACTTTATAATTTCATTTTTATATTTAAGTGTTTACCTGGCACTTATTTATTTTGAAATATGGTTTTACTATTTATCTTAGGTTGGCCTTGAACTCGTTATGTAGCCTAGGTTGGGCTTGAATTTGTAACAATCCTCCTGCTTAGTTTTTCAAAGTGCTGAATTTATTTTTTTAAAGAGAAAAAAAGTACAGATTTGCTATCCTTCTGCTTTTAAATTTTTTTCATAACACTCCATGAATATTCTTCCTACAGATTTAGAACGGAACACACTGCCCTGCGCATAGACAGATGCTCTGCTGCTGGGTTACCCACCAGCCCTGAAATGCTCCTTTTATTATAGACCTATTCTGTTGGTCTGTGGGTTCATTTGTGGATTGTCTCTGTCTTCCCATTGATATGCCCTGTCTGGTTTTGTTTGTAACAGCTGTTTTAATTAGTGTAGTTTCAGAAGATATTTTGAAATCTGATGGAACTAATTTCCTTTCATCACTCTCTTCTTGTTTATATTTCCAGATGGTCTATACTCATATTCTAATATAAAATTTAATTGTATGCTTGTTTGATCAGAGTTACAATGGCTACTAAGACAATTTCATGACTCATAATGGCCAGTACCATTTTGGATGTTGTTTTCGTTCCCAGCATTACAGTGTAAACATTCTTAATGAGACTTTTAGTCCTTCCTGTTTTTCTGATTTGTTCACAATTATTACAAGTCCCTGTGCTCCCACAGAGTAAATGATTGGCTGAAAACCACTGGGACAGTGCTCTCCTGTTGACTCAGCCACCAAACTGAGGCTTCTCAGGTGCCCGAGAGCAGGTGGCACAGTGCCTGTCAATGTGGCTGTGAAGCCTTACATTTGTCCTGGGTTTCATCCCACAGTCCCAGGAGCGTCAGGGTTCTGCAGGCAATCTTGCTTGACTACTTTCCCTCTCTGTACTCTCTCCCATATATGCGTGTGGTTCAAAGAAGCAAATTTTCAGCCTTACAAAAAAGTACAAAGGAAAACATTTAGAATCCTAGTAACTGCAGATTTGGCTAAATTCTGTTGCATGTGTGGTTTATCACAGACTATGACTCTTCTGTCTGCCTTGGCCTCACACTTATTTTTTTTTTAATTTTTAATATTTTTATTACGTTTTCCTCAGTTACATTTCCAATGCTATCCCAAAAGTCCCCCATAGCGCCCCCCCACTTCCCTACCCACCCATTCCCATTCTTTTGGCCCTGGCATTCCCCTATATTGGGGCATATAAAGTTTGCAAGTCCAATGGGCCTCTCTTTCCATTGATGGCCGACTAGGCCATCTTTCGATACATATGCAGCTAGAGACAAGAGCTCCGGGGTTCTGGTTAGTACATCATGTTGTTCCAACAATAGGGTTGCAGATCCCTTTAGCTCCTTGGGTACTTTCTCTAGCTTCTCCATTGGGAGCCCTGTGATACATCCAATAGCTGACTGTGAACATCCACTCCTGTGTTTGCTAGGCCCCGGCATAGTCTCACAAGAGACAGCTATATTTGGGTCCTTTCAGCAAAATCTTGCTAGTGTATGCAATGGTGTCAGCGTTTAGAAGCTGCTTATGGGATGGATCCCTGGATACGGCAGTCTCTAAATGGTCCATCCTTTCATCACAGCTACGAACTTTGTCTCTGTAACTCCTTCCCTGGGTGTTTTGTTCCCAATTCTAAGAAGGTGCACAGTGTCCACACTTCGGTCTTCATTCTTCTTGAGTTTCATGCGTTTAGCAAATTGTATCTTATATCTTGGGTATCCTAAGTTTTGGGCTAATATCCACTTATCAGTGAATACATATTGTGTGAGTTCTTTTGTGATTGTGTTACTTCACTCAAGATGATGCCCGGCCTCACACTTATTGAAGTCCACACAAGCCTTTCGGAACATGTGTGAGTCACAAGTAGGGGGTTCAGAAATGAAAAGACCAAAAAAAAAAAAAAGTCTGCAGTTAAATCCAGAAGGAAATGATCAGGAGCTGGATGCCAAGCTCTGTCCTTGCTCCTCCTCATCCTTCCCACCTCCAGCCTCTCCAGACATCAAGCTAAATGGTCAGAGCTAGCAGTCCTCTCCACAGAACTTACCAAGAGAACGGTTTAACTAGGCTCTGATTCCTAACTCTCTATCCACCTTGAAGCTTAAGGTAAGGGCTCCCGGACTTTAGTTCTTTTTACTTCAGGTGAGTGCTATTTATTTTCATGCTAACCACTGGAGTGGGGGAAAGAGGAACTAGTAGATCTACAATGAAATAGAGCTAGGAGGACAGAGCAGGACGCAGTGGCACAGCCCTTCACTTACGGCCCTTGGCAGAAGTAGGAAGGCTACTGTGGGTTTGAGTTTACCTGCTCACATATCAAGTCCACCCCCACCCCTATCCCCCACCTTTTCAAGACAGGGTTTCCATATGTAACCCTGGTTGTCCTTGAACTCTCTGTAGACCAGCCTAACCTTGAACTCAGAGAATGGCCTACCTCTGCCTCCCAAGTTCTGGAATCAAAGGTGTGCAGGAAGAAATGAAGAAAACACAAACTGAGGGAATCCTGGAGATGGAAATCCTAGGTAAGAGAACTGAAACTACAGATGCAAGCATTACCAACAGAATACAAGAGATAGAGAAGAGAATCTCAGGCATAGAAGATAGGATAGTAGAAATTAAAGAAAGTATTAAATCTAAAATGTTTCTGACACAAATTTGGGACATTATGAAAAGATCAAACCTAAGAATAATAGGAATAGAAGAAGGAGATATACAGCTCAAAAGCCCAGAAAATATTTTCAATAAAATCACAGAAGAAAATTTCCTGGGCTGGAGAGATGGCTCAATGGTTAAGAGCACCAACTGCTCTTCCGAAGGTCCTGAGTTCAAATCCCAGCAACCACATGGTGGCTCACAACCATCAGTAATGAGATCTGACGCCTTCTTCTGGTGCATCTGAAGACAGCTACAGTGTACTTATGTATAATAATAAATAAATCTTAAAAAAAATACTTAAAAAAAAGAAAAAAGAAAATTTCCTTAACCTAAAGAAAGAAATCCCTATAAATATACAAGAAGCTTATAAAACACCAAATAGATTGGGCCAGAAAAAAAAAATCCTTCCACCACATAATTGTCAAAACACTAAATATACAAAACAAAAAAAGAATATTAAAGCTGGGTGTGGTGGCTCATACCTTTGATCCCAGCACTCGGGAGGCAGAGGCAGACGGATTTCTGAGTTCGAAATCAAACCAAACCAAACAAAAACAAACAAAAACAAAAAACAAAAACAACAAAAACAAAAAACAAATATTAAAAACAAAAACTATTCCATAGGTACATAAAATGCATCTTCTATCATGGAGCAGGTTTCAACAAAGAAGTACATTGAAAGCACTCATAGGGCCCAGGAGATGCTCAGCATGTAGACACTTGACAACAAGCTTCAGGACTTAAGCTTGATTCCCAGAGCACATGTAAAAGCCAGCTGCAGTGGTACACACTTGTGCACAAAATCAATGGACTGAATTCCCCAAAGAAAAGATACTATCAGAATGGATGCAAAAACAGTATCCATCATTCTGTTGCATACAAGAAGCGTACTCCAACATCAAAGATAGATATTACCTCAGAGTAAAGAAGGGCTGGGAAAAAAAAAAAGGTTTTCTAAGGAACCAAATCCAAGAAGCAAGCCGGAGTACCCATTCTAATATCTGATAAAATAGACTTCCAACCAAAAATTAACAAAAGAGGTAGACAAGGAGACTTCATACTTATTAAAGGGAAAATCCACATGAAGTCTCAATTCTGAACATCTATACTCCAAAAGAAGGACGCCCGCATTTGTAAAGGAAACATTAGTAAAGCTTAAGCCACACATTGAACCCCACACATTAAGAGTGGGAGACTTCTGTTGGAATTGCCAATTAACCTCTCAAACCCACTCAGCAGCATGTGTTCTTGCTACCTACCCTAGTTCCTGTTGTCCTGAATGAAAGACACACAGACATTCAGCCTTATATTTTATATACCTTAAACAGCTCAATGGCAAGGCCACTCCCAACTCTACACAGACGAGGCTAACATCTTCCCTCCGATATTCCTGAGTTATTACTTACTAAAATCTATATTCCATCTTTGCTGCCCTAGACCCAGTTGGCAGTGGAGGGACCCTGGGGCCACTCTTCCTTGGCTCTTAGATGACTGGCATCTCTCTTCTGCACCTCTCAGGCATGGACCTTAATCCTTTTTTTGTCATGGTGGATCTACATCTTTTCGTCCTCCCTCGATCCTCTTGCCCAAGAATTCTAAAGTCCTACTTCTGTCTCTCTGCCCAACCTTTAGCTGCCAGCAACTTTATTTACCAATCAGAGCCAAATGGGGGCAGGGAACCTTGGCATCTTACTTTCAGATTCTTATGCAATTTTGGGAACCCAATTAACATAATACAAGCATTAGGCCAAATCCACATCAGACTTCAGCAGCCCACTCTCACCAATGTCATCAAGACAGAAACTAAACAGAGAAATAATGGAACAGACAGAATGACTCAAATGGGCCTAACAGATATCTACAGAACATTTCATCCAAACCAAAGAATATACCTTCTTCTCAGTACCTCACAGAACCTTCTCCAAAACTGACCATAAAATCAGTCACAAAGCATGTCTTAACAAATATAAGGAAGTTGAAATAACCTCTTTTATCTTAACAGACTACCATGGATTAAAGCTGGACTTCAACAACAGAAAACCTACAAACTCACGGAAACTGAACAACTCTCTACTCAATGTCAAGGAAGAAGTAAGGAAAGACATTAAAGACTTTCTAGAATTCAATGAAAATGAATTCACAACATACCCAAACCTAAGGACACCATGAAAGCAATGCTAAGAGTTCATAGCACTGAGTGCCTTGGAAATTAGTGAGATCTCATACTGTCCACTTAACAGCACACCTAAAAGCTTATGAACAAAAACCCAAAGGCACTCAGGAGAAGCAGACAGCAGGAAATAATCAAACTCGGGGATGAAATCAATAAAATAGAAACAGAGAACAATGCAAAAAATCAATGAACCAAAGAGCTGGTTCTTTGAGAAAATCAACAAGATAGACAAGCCCTAGGCAAAAGTAACTAAAAGGCAAGAGAGAATATCCAAATCAACACATCAGAAATGAAAATGGGGCATAACGACAGACACTGGGGAAATCCAAAGAATCCTTAGGTCTTACTTCTAAAACATGTACTCCACAAAATTGGAAAATATACAAGAAATGGACAATCTTTTGCAAGATTGAGTGAACAATCTAAGTGGGCCTATAGCCCATAAGTGTATGCACGGAGTCACCAAGTCTCTCAATCAAAAAACCAAAGCCCAGGGTCAGATGATTGTAGTGAAGAATTTTACCAGACCTTCTGAGAAGAGCTAATACACCAACACTCCTCAAATTATTCCATAAAACAAAAACAGAAGAAGCATTGCCAAATTCATTTTATGAGGCCAAAGTTACCCTGGTACCAAAACCACACGAAGACTCAACCAAGAAAGAGAATTTCAGACCAGTTATGAAACATTGATACAAAAATACTCAATAACATACCTGCAAACCAAATCTAAGAACACATCGAAAAATATCATCCACCATGATCAAGTAGGCTTCATCCCAGGGATGCAGGGATTGTTAACATACAAAAAATCCATCAATTTAACCCACCATATAAACAAACTGAAAGAAAAATAATCCCACATGACCATCTCATTAGATGCTGAAAAAGCCATTGACAAAATCTAACACCCCTTCATGGTAAAAGCCTTGGCGATATCAGGGATACAAGGCACATTCCTAAACACAATAAAGGCAGTGTATAGTGATTGGGATGTAAAGTGAATAAATACTTAGTTAAAAAAAAAAAAAAAAAAAAGGCGTGGTGGCACACGCCTTTAATCCCAGCACTTGGGAGGCAGAGGCAGGCGGATTTTTGAGTTCGAGACCAGCCTGGTCTACAGAGTGAGTTCCAGGACAGTCAGGACTATATAGAGAAACCCTGTCTCGAAAAAACAAACAAAAAAAAGTACAAGATCTCTTTAAAATTCAAAATTTCTTTAAAATACTCAATGTCTTTTAACTATGAGTTCCTTAAACTTAAAGAATAAAATAAAAGTGGAAAAAAATAAAGGCATGTGCCATCATCCCTTGGCACATACCACATTCTTGATCACCTAGGGCCACATAGAGAAAAGCTGTCTCAAAAAACAAGTGGTTGTACACTGGAGAGAAGGTTCAGCAGTTAAGACCACTGGCTGCTCTTCCAGAAGACCCGGGTTCGATTCCCAGTATCCACGTGGAGGCTCACAACTATATGTAATTACAGTTCCAGGGGATCTGATGCCTTCTTTTGATCTACACAGACACCAGGCAAGCAGGTACTTCTCAGGCACAATATGCTGGCAAAACACCCATACATACACAAAAATTTTAAAAAGCTGTTTTTAAGTGGTTATGATGGACTTGCATGACTATGAGGTATAGCTGGCTATCTTATTCAGTCATAAATGACCCCCTTCCCGGCTCTCTGCCCGTATGCCTTAGAGAGGTTTTCTGAATTGGGCCAGGGATTGCACTAAATCATCTTTGGACTGGGATCTATATGAACTCTGGAAAGATGGTAGCCACGCTGAATCTGAAATAGGATTGACACAGGCACAAAGGCAGAGGAAAAGGAGAAGACATTAAGGCCTTCCAGGGAAAGGGAGAGGCTGGAGCATGGCCTTGCAGAAATGGTGCTGTGTTTCTTTTTAAGTGTTCTGTGTTCATGACTTGGCCCTTTGAGGCTAGAAGAGGGCACTACTGAAAGATTGTAAGCCAACATGTGCATGCTGGGAATTTGGGAACTGAACCCTGGTTCTTTCTAAGAGAAACAAGTGCTCTTAACCATCTCTTTGGCCTTTTGTGTTCTTACATTTGAGGAAGAGAGGAGTTGACTCCTTGGAGCTGGAGTTACACAGGCAGTTGCAAGTGCAGTTCCTTCTGCTTCTGAAAGAATGCTGAATTACTGAGTCAGCAGAGATGGTGAGCCAAGGCTGTTTCTGAGGAATGAGGAACAACAGTGGTGGGCAGAGTTACCTGTAATGTGAGTATACTGTAGCTGTACTGGTGGTTGTGAGCCTCCATGTGGTGGCTGGGATTTGAACTCAGGACCTTTGGAAGAGCAGTCAGTGCTCTTAACCGCTGAGCCATCTCTCCAGTCCTGTTCCTTTAGTCTTAAAAAGCTCCCTTACTACAGCAGTGTGATCTGAGACTCTTCCTTATCATCAACCTTTTTCTCTCCCTCCCACGTTCCTTTCCTCCCGTCAGGATCAGACCTACTTGACGATCCAGTGGCTCTCTGAGGGGACCTGGACTAATACATAATAGTGGGTGAGGTTTTGGCCTTTAGCGTTGTTGTGGATAGCCCTGGGGCTAATTATATTTGATGTTAATTCTGTTCTCCAGTGAGTGGTTGTGAACAAGGAAGGAGTCAGCACTCAGGTGATTTCCTGTAAACCTGCTTCTCACCTTAATTTCTAAAATAAAGGAGAGCTGATGATTGGGCAGATAAAGGGAAGGTGAACCTGAAGGTGGGGAGAAGGAGAAGGAGAAAATGGAAGAGGGAGAGGATGCAGAGGAGGAGGAAGAAGAAGAAGAAAAACGGAGTAGAAGCACATGGCCTGGAGAAACCACAAATTCTAAGGGGTCTCATAGATGTGGAAGATGGTAGTGTAGCAGTAGATCTGCCCAATCTAGGTGAACAGCATGTATTCATATTAATTGAGTTGTGTTTTCATTGCTAGGGCATATTTGGGTTGGAGATTTACCACAACATGGAGTCACAATAATTTGGTGGGAATCAAGATCTGTCTACCCTGGTTATGGGAGTTAAATCAAGCAAGAAGTGTGACCTGTTAAATATAGTGCTCAGCCAGTGATGTGTGTGGTTTGTGGAGTTTATTCAACATGCACAAAGCCTTGGCTTTGAATCCCAGCACTGCAGAAACTGGGTACAGTTGGTGCATGGCTATAATGTCAACACTTGGTCAGTAGAAGCAGGAGGATCAGAAGTTCAAGGCTATCCTTGGCTACTGTGATGGTTTGTATATATTTGGCCCAGGAAGTGGCACTATTAGAAGGTGTGGCCTTATTGGAGTAGGTGTGTCACTGTGGGTGTGGGTTTTAAGACCCTCATCCTAGCTGCCTGGAAGTCAGTATTCTGCTAGCATCCTTCAGATGAAGATGTAGAACTCCGAGCTCCTCCTGCACCATGCCTGCCTGGATGCTGCCACGTTCCTGCCTTGATGATAATGGACTGAAGCTCTGAACCTGTAAGCCAGCCTCAATTAAATGTTATCCTTATAAGAGTTTCCTTGGTCATGGTGTCTCTTCACAGCAGTAACACCCCAACTAAGGCAGCTACATAGGCTAGCCTGGGAATACATGAGACCTTGTTTCCACACACACAAAGGCTGGGGGAAGAGTTGAGAGTAGAATATTTGCCTACTATGAATGGGACCTTATGTTTAACTCTTTTTTTAAAATCATGAAAATTTTGAGGCTTAAGTTAGTAACGTTCATAAAGTGCTCTGCAGAGTATCCAGAACATCATGAGTCCTTGATAAATGTCAGCCACCTTTGCTAGATATGAAGAATGAAGAAACAGGAGTTAGAGATTAGGTGTCGGGCTGTTTGCAGTGTATAATGTCACCCAGGTTTCATTGTTCCTTTGCATGTACCAGATAGCCTTGAGGTGTGAAGAGATTAGGAAATCCTTTTTGTCCTACTTCTGAAATTCTTGAGGTCTCCAGGTTTTATGACTAGTGGAAAATAAACTATTAACTTATAAACCAAACAAGAAATACATACATGGTAGGACAGTGGTGATGCACGCCTTTAATCCCAGCACTTGGGAGGCAGAGGTAGGCAGATTTCTGAGTTCGAGGCCTGCCTGGTCTACAGAGTGAGTTCCAGGACAGCCAGGGCTGCACAGAGAAACCCTGTCTCAAAAAACCAAAACCAAAACCAAACCAAACCAAAAAAGGAAATACATACATAAATCCTTCAGGGCTGGTAACAACGTGCTTGGTATGCAAGCAAGAAGACCTTAGTTTGACCCCAGCACCCATGTAAAAACAGCTTGATTCCGAGTGTGCACCTGCCATTCTGGTGCTGCAGAGTGCCAGCAGGAGGTCCTGGGGCTTGTTGGCCATCACTATAGACTCACCTCTACCCCAGAGTCGGGAGTTCTAGAAGGTAGCTTTTTATAACACTTCAGTCACCCCTACTTCCTACAGGAATATTCCTCTCTTTGCCATGTAAAAAGAAAATCAGCCACCCTTAAAAAACTAGGCGAGTGGAATTCTAAGTTATATCATTTCCATAAATAAAAACTTAAAAGGTATGTGTGGGAGGGGGAGGAGGGTTCTGGAGAAATGGCTCAGAGGTTAAGAGCACTGGCTACTTTTCCAATGGAGCCCAGTTAAATTCCCAGCACTCACATGGTGGCTCACAATAATCTCTAACTCCAGTTCTGGGAGATTAGATGTCTTTTTCTGGCCTCCATGGGCAATGTATGAACAGGGTGTACAGATATACATGCAGGCAAAACACTGATACAGATAAAATAAAAATAAAAACTTTTTTTTTGGAGAGAATGCTTTAGCTATTAACATGAGATTACAGCATTCTGTAAAGTGTACACTACAAGTGACTTTCTCTTTTCTCAAAAATGTTAGTAAAATTAAGATGTTCCAAATTCAACTCTAGACAGAAATATGGAGTTAAAACTGACAAAATGGAATTGAAAAGCAAAATATAAGTTGAATAAAAATTTAAAAAATTTATTGTGATGGAAAAAAAATTGATCCAAGCAGTGGTTTATATGAAAAATATTATGGGTTTTAGGTTAGCCACCAGTCCCACCAGAACCAAGGGTGCAATTTTAGCTCATAGAAAAATGAGTGTACTCTAGTCTAATAATGAGAAACTTATTTTCCTCTCCTGCTAAGTTAGGGCTATCATAGATGATTTGCAAACTCCTTTTAGAAGAATAATTTTATATCTAGAAGTTCTAACCTTGCAGGAGGCAGGAGAATTGCTTGAAATATAGCCTTATCTACATAACCCGGGCTACAGGAGCACCTGCCTGGGGCTACAGGAGCACCTGCCTGTGGAAAAATATGTTGATTTCATGAAAGCAGGTTTGTCTGCTTAACTATACTGCTGGGGACAGGGAGGGTCTGTTTGCGATGCCCTGACCTTAGATCCATTCCAAATGAGTGTGGTGATGATGAAGGGCCTTCCTTACGTCTGTTTTACACCATGGGAAGCTTCACACAAAGCTGCGTTTCCTGGGTGATGAGCAGGAGCGACCAGTTTTTCCTGAAGTTTGTCTGCTGAATACATTTTTGATGAGCTGGCCTGTCATTTCACTGTCTTGCGTTAGCCTTGCAGGACCGATGATCCCAAGCCAACTGGCTGCCTGTTGACGTTTGGTAATCAAGGATTTCAGAGGAAGGCATCAAGGTTGATGTGAGGCAATACTGGAAAGGCCTAGAGAGGCCTGGTATTCAGGGTCCTCAATTATGCCTTGCCAGAAGAAGGCTGAGGGCGGGCATAGATCCCAGCTTTGGCCACAGGGTAATAGGCTGGCTGACATGGTTTGTGGGTAACCAGTGAGCCTCCTCGCTTCACCAAGGCTGTTCCTAGTCCCTTCTAAACTATAAACTGGCATTTTCAAACATTATAAACATCTTGTAAGAAAAAGACTGTAAAAGAGAACAAATCTTGGGGGAAAGCTTCATCAAAAATAGAATTCTAAACTGTTCACCCAGTGTCTTTATCTAGCTGACAAAAATTTGTAGGTTGGGTCAGAAAGTCTGTCTCTCGTTTGTTCCCCTGTGAGCCAAGTGTATGCTCTCGGGTGAACCAGTTAACAGGCCTGGGTTCCATTTCCTTTCTTCAGGACGAGGAGGAACCCAGCCTGCTGCTTCAAGACAGGAGGGATATACTTAGGCTGTCACGGTTTGTGGAGGACCCTGACTTAGAGGTGAGTTACGTGGACTGCGGGGAAGCGGAAGAAGCCTTGATACGGGTTTGGAGGTGACCTCTGTGATGTCAGTCAGAGGGTGGGGCCTCAAACCTTAAAGGACACATTCAGAAGGCACCAAGCAGGAGCTGAGGTCACAGAACTCCCACTTCTTGTCTTAGGCAAGTCCCTTCTAGGTGTTGGCTGAAGTGCTTAGTCACTTTCTTAATTCTGTCAGGCACAAGAGGTCAACAGAAGGTGGGGTACTGGCCAATGTGTCATGTTCCTAATGGTCTGAGAAGAAACGGACAGGGGGGAGAAAAACCAGAAGAGGAGTTGAGTTTAGTTTTTTATTTTATTGTATTTTATTGTATTTTGAGACAGGGTGTCACCATCTTGAGACAGTGTTCTTACACTTGTGATCCCCCTGCCTCAGTCTCACGTTCCAGGATTACTGGTGAGTAACACCACACCGAGCTTCACAAGAAGAGTCTTTGTAGCAAGTTACTGCCAACTGATGGCCCTGCTTTCTTTCCACATTAAAAACCCACAGGAGCCAAGGACATCTCAGCCTCAGCCTTGCAGGCCCTTTCACTACCTCAGCCCCACAGCTGCTGGCTCCAGTAAGGAAAGAAAAATGTTTTTTAAGTTTTTCTCATGTAGCCTAGGTTGGCCCCAAACTTGACATATAGCAAAGACTAGAACTCCTGACTCTCCTCTAAGGCTGCCTCTACTTCCCAAAGGCTGGGAATTTAAATATGCAACCCCACACTTGGTGGAAGGAAGGTCTTCAATGAAGAGGACAAGTGGAAGAGATGCTAAATTTGAAGTTTTCATAGAAGATTTAAGGGGATATACAGATACTTCTGTTGGGGGGAGATATTTGTTATTTTAGGTCTTCCTTCGTAAGTGTACAGTGGTAAGGCCATTTCTGATGACTCCAGGTCTGTCTTTGTGCTGATGTCCACACACACACCCCCCTCACCTCCCCCCTTCTCTTATGGGAGAAAGTTCCAGAATATTCTGTAGGGCCCATCTGAGAAGCTGCATTCAGCTCCTCTAGGAAATACCCTAGATTACCAGAAACACAGGAAATTCTGTGGTCATCGCTCTCCCTGCTGTCATTTGCCACTGTGTCTCTTTCGTTTTCTTCTCTTTGGCTCTGACCACTGGCCTCGATTGTTGTGTGCCGACTTTTGGCTCATTGCAACCTTTCTTTTTTTTTTTTAGTTACCTTTTAGACAGGCTCTCCTGTCACTCAGTTGGCCTCAGACTTGCTATGGAGAAAGTACTGACCATGAGGGGAGTTTGTAAAGGTTTAAGAAACCTTTGTATTTTCTGTGCGTGGATGTTTTGCCTTCCCATGTGTCTGTAAACCATGTGTGTGCAGTGCCCTTGGATGGAAGAAAAGGACATTAGGTTCCCTGGAACTGGAGTTACAGATGGCCGTGGGATACTGATGGGATTCGAACCCAGGTCCTCTGGAAAGAAGAACAGCTGAGCCATCTCTCCAGCCCTGACACTGGAGCTCTGGATTATTCAGGTCCCACCTCCTCAGCTCCTGGATTATAGGCATTAGCCAACATGACCAGTTTATGGCAGGGACTGAGCCCTGGGCTTGGGGTCTGCTGGGCAAACACTCTGCAAATGAGCTGCAGCCCTGGCTGCCACTGTAGCCTTTCCTCCTTCACTGGCCTTTTTGGGTCAACTGTGGTCAACACCTTCTGTTGTCTAGCATTTGCTTTTTACCTGAGTGCCAATCCCCAAACCTGCATTCCTGGACTACTTACCCATCAGTCTTTTAGGCCATTGTTTTATAAAACAAATAATATGTTCAGAAACCTTTTTTTTTTTTTTTTGTCACAAACCAGGTCCTTGTATGATGTCTCTGTCCCTGTCAGTAACCCACTGAATCATTTAAACTCAAATCCTCTTTGATCTCTCTTGTTGCTCTCAGCCAATCAGCCCCCCAAACAAACGATCAGATTTTCCTGCACATTTTAATCTTGTCTGCCTTCCTCTCTTCCTTGTCCATTTCTAGGTACTTAGCATCTACGATGCTGTGTCTACCCTTTCCTCAGTCCATTTCCTGTGACCAGCTGAAGCTAGACCTAAACTATCCTCATTAATTTCATCATGCCTGTTCAAAATCCTCAACTTCTTCCCTGTTCAGGTCAAGGCTTTTTGCTCTTCTTAGGCTGTCAACATTTTCCACAGTTTGATCCTATCTTGACCATACCTCTGCCAGGTGGCTCTATTGTGATGGAAAGTTTAATGGCTTGGGATAGAGCTGCTTTCAAACTGTAGCCTTGTATTCAGTGGAATGCCTTGTGTAATTGGTTGACTCCGGGTGTCTCTGATCCTCATTTGCAAAATGGGGATAACAATGCCTATGTCATAGAAAACTTAATGAGGGTTTAATTAGATAATCTGCGTGGAGGCTGTGTAGCATTGTGCTCAGAGCCCACGTCTGAAATGACTCACTTGGCTTACACCCAGACTTTCCCACTTAATTACGTGACCTCGAGCAAATTCCTTGACCTCTCTGGACTTTGTCTTTTTCCTTTGTAAAGTAGGGATTCTAACTGTGCTAAGACGAAAGGTCTGTAGTAAGGATAAGGTGATTCATATATGCGAAGTGCTTAACATAGTACCTGGCACACTGTACATTTTAGCAGGTTAAGCTATTGTTACTTTGTGGCAAGAAACCCAGTCTAATGTTTGGCATATAATCAGCATTTATATGTTTACTGAGTTTGTTAATAAATCTTTGTTTTTTTTGTTTTTGTTTTGTTTTTGTTTTTGATAAAAGGTCTCCTGTAGCCCATCCTGGTCTCAAACTCCCTGTGTAGTGATTGAAGTGGAACTTCTGACCGTCCTCCCTCCACCTTCAGTTGCTAGGAGTACAGGCATGAACACACCATGCTTGGTGCCTGTGGAACTTTGGGAAGAAGCCTAAGGCCTCATGAATGCTAAGCATACACTACCTCCCTAGCCTCTGAATTAATAGTCCCGTGCAGGTAGGTGTTTTAACTGGTCCTCTGTATAAGCTGGCATCCTAAAGAAGTAGGTTCCAACAGATGTGCTGGCAGGTAAGCACAAACAGGCAAAGAAGGAAGCCTTCCCTTTTCCATTGTCCTTACGGAGGCCTCCAGCAGCAGAAGGTACAGTCCAGATTAAAGGTGTGGACCACCTTGCCTGAGCCTAAGCTTTTCATGGTTACTATGCCTCAAGATCTGGATCACAGGTGTGCCCACCATTTCTGGATTGTAGTTCATTGTCAAGTTGACCATCAGGAAAAGCCACCACAGGATAGGATTTGATACTTTTTTTTTTTTTCAAGAAAGAGTCCAGAATTCTGGAATAATTTTTCAGATCTACTGTCTTACCAATGGGTTGGCGTGTGACAGATGCAGATTGCTTTGGCTAAGTAGTTCCTTCTGTATAAGGCAAGGGCTGGAGCCTCTGGGTCAGAGGGTTGGAGAAGGGCTTAAGCCTAGGTGCCCTGCAGGTGGAGGGCCAGAGACTGACCCTTGCTGATGCAGACAGGGAAGTGTCCCCGTTTAGAACTGGTTCTTGCCACAACAGGCTTTGCCTCTCGAACTTTCTCAGGCTCCTTACACCTTTACACAACGTTTGCCCTATTGAGAAACTGGTTCTGCTTGAAACTTCCCATGGCTTGAAGCAAGTAACCATGACGGTGTTTGCATACCAGTGGGGTTTCACCCTCCCATAAGTGCCAATAAGGATGAAGTGGTACTTAGATGACGTGATATGAAGGACAGCGTTGCAGCCTGCACAGCCCAGAATGTTTGAACTATGTGAAAGGTTCATACCAGATTTCACAATACACGGGCGGCCAAGAAAGCCTAGCCCACGGTACAAGGTGAACAGCACCCTGTCCCAGTTCTCATGGGGTTCTCAGCTCCCCTCACCCCCCTTTCTGCACTCATGCAGTACCTGTGGTCTGGACCACTCAGCTCAGTTTTGCATTAGGCTTTTTTTTTTCCCAAGGTAGCTGTGTTTCTCAGCTAGCTGTAATTTCCCTAAGAACACAAACAATATCCTATACTTTTTTACTGCCTATCAGAGCCTCAACTATAATTTAACTAGAGGACACAATAAAATATCATCAATAAATGCTGCTTGACTTGAAATGAACATTCATTAAAAAAAAAAAAAAAAGGAGCCGGGCGTGGTGGCGCACGCCTTTAATCCCAGCACTCGGGAGGCAGAGGCAGGCGGATTTCTGAGTTCGAGGCCAGCCTGGTCTACAAAGTGAGTTCCAGGACAGCCAGAGCTATACAGAGAAACCCTGTCTCGAAAAAAAAAAAAAAAAGGTCCACGAAAAGAAGGAATCAGAAGATTAAAAAAATTGTGGGAATGTTTGCATATATGTATGTTAGAGACAGGATCTCACTCTAAGCCCAGGCTGACCTGAAACTCACTATGTAGCCAAGGCTAGCCTTGGTTGAAGAGCAATGCTATTGCTTCAGCCTCCTGAGTCCTGGGATTACAGGCTGGAAGCAGCCATCATTATTTGTAATGGGAACGACAGTGGTAGCGTCCTTAGACATTGTATTGGTACTTTCCTAGGTAAGGGAAAAAGAGGTTCCACCCCATGCCCAAGGCCCCTTCCATGTCTTATGTCCCCTTTCCAACCACAGAGGTTAGAACTTGAGGAGCTTCAGAGACTATTTAATTCAAGTCTCTCATTTCATAGCTGGAATCAAGGAAGAGCAGCTGGTTGGGGTGGAGAAGGTGTGTCTAGGCTTCACTGTAATGGTGGGATATCTCTCATCTTCAGAGCCTCAGCTCTTCAAGTTTAAAGTGAGGATAGTGAAGCTTATATCTGCGATTGCTGTGGGAATTAAGTGATAGGCACACAAACAGGGCTGGGCCCCAGTAGATGCTCAATAGGTGCTGACCAGCTCTTCTTCTTTCTCTGGAGTGTCCTTCCCAAAGGCAGAAAACAATGCAGCATTGTCCTGCCCTGCTTTTCAAGCCAGTTCCCCCTTTGATCTCCTGTTATCCAGCCTCCCAGCCACTAGAAAACTGGGTCAAGCATTAGCAAATTATTTTCACTGGATATTTGTCTAAAATTATCTTGAGTGCATCTGTATAACTTGAAACAAAGGAATTCAGAAGACAGGAGTACTCAATTCTACAGAGAAATCAAAGGTCTCAAAGTTTGTCCTTTGTTAACTACAGGGTTTGCTCCTGATGGAGTGTTTATGGCCTTTTACCCCCTCTTTTTTTCCTTTTGGAAAAAAACCCACCTCTGATATATTTATGCGATTGGCCTTGCAACCTGATATTTTTCACCCGTCTGAGGACAGACTCTGCTGTTTATTCATCAATCAACTGAAGCTGAACTGAAAACATTGCTGTTGAGGTCGTTAAAAGAACTGTGATGTAATGGTGATGCCCACTGAGCCTTTGTAGTGCTGTTTAGTCTCAGAAACAACATCATCATTAATAAAAATGAGTGGCTAATGGTAAACCTTCCTTTCCCTCACTGGACAAGTTTTAATGGGATAACTGTTTCTTTAGAGATTTGTTGTTAGTTAACATCACTGTGTTTGGTTGTGAATGTTTTAGTATCAAGCAGAATTAGACTATACCAGAAAAAAAAATCTTAAGTATAAGAATTTTCAAATTGTAATTGACCAGTCATCATTTAGTGAATGCAAGGCAGAGAGATGAAGCAGGGGCCAACTTTCTAGGTAATTTCTTTGTAGAGGATGTAGGAAGTAGAACACTGGCCTTCCAAAGTATTTATGTTCTAATCTTCAGATGCTGGACAAGGTTACAAGGAAAAGAGATTTAAAGTTGCAAAGAGAATTACAGTTTCTGATTGCCAGGGAGAATGGCAAAGACAAAGACAAAGACCCAAGTTTGAACTCCCAGCAGAGGCCCAAGCCTGAGATGACTCAATGAAAAAAGCTCTTGATGCACAAGTTAGACAACCTGAAGCCAATCTCTGGCACCTACAGTAGGAGGAGAGACCCCACTTCCAGAAGTTAACCTTTGACCTCAACTCAGTAATCACGTCATTGGTGCATGAGCAGTTACTTGCACATATGTGCACACAAACACAGCACACCAAACTAAACCAAGAACGCTGGTTATATGCATCTGACAGGCAGATCCCCAGAGCTTCTTGGGCAGTTAGCCTGGGGTAAAGTTCAGAGACAGTAACAGAACCTCTCTCCCCGAACAGGGTGGGGAACAGTTGAGGAAACAAGCACATAAACACACATGCACACAGTCACACACACACACACACACACACACACACACACACACACACACACACACACACAGAGAGAGAGAGAGAGAGAGAGAGAGAGAGAGAGAGAGAGAGAGAGAGCAGGCTAATTAGCAGAATAATTTAGATTTTCCAGGTAGAACAAAATAAGAGCCCTTAGCACAGAGGCTCTCAGCCTCCCTAACAATGCAACCCTTTAATACAGCTCCTCATGTTGTGGGGACCCCCCAACCATACAATTATTTTCATTGCTACTTCATAACTGTAATTTTGCTACTGGTATGAATCATAATATAAATTGTCTGATATGCAGGTTATTTAAGATGTGACTGAAGTGAAGGGATAGTTCAACCACCCCCCCCCCACCTCCCATGGGTCTCCATTCACAGGTTAAGAACCACTACCTTCACAGAAGTAGGCAAAACAAGAGAGAACCTTGGGACTAGAGTTATAGGCAGTTCTGAGCTGCCGTGTGAGCGCTATCTGCTCTTTCAGCATTGAAAGAGTGGTAAGTACTCTTAACCATGGAGTCATAGCTCCTGCCCCTAGGTTTTATCCTTAATTTGTCATTTAGTTTCAACATCTAAGAACAGTAACAGCTAGCCAGGCGTGGTGGCACACGCCTTTAATCCCAGCACTCGGGAGGCAGAGGCAGGCGGATTTCTGAGTTCGAGGCCAGCCTGGTCTACAAAGTGAGTTCCAGGACAGCCAGGGCTATACAGAGAAACCCTGTCTCAAAAAACCAAAAAACAAAAAAAAAAAAAAACAAAAAAACCAAAAAAACAAAAACAAAAAACAAAACAAAACAAAAGGCAAAACCAGAACAGTAACAGCTAATATTTCATATGAATTATTGCTTGCATTCCTGCTCTTTTGCTCAGTGTTCTCCAGGTCTCCATGTTTGATCCTCCCACATTGCTGATGCCATTTATCAATGAGGAATTTGGGGCCTGTGGAAAGTGCTAATGTGCAGGGCTTTCATTACTCATCTTCGCTGCCTTCCGTGGCGGATGTCACCAGTCCTCTCAGTTCTCTTTCTGCAATGTGTCTTGGGTTTGTCCCTTTCTTTCATGGTCACTGCCACTGTGTCAGTCTTATTTCTTTTTGATTTATGCCTGAGTTGTTGCCATAGTCCAACATGGTGTCCCTTGCTTCATAATTCCCTTCCTTAGTTTCTCTAATATGCTCTGGTCAGACTGAGGCAGCCCAATTTCTGCTTTTATCACAGGAGTGTTGACATTCACACTTTTTTTTTTTGATTTAAGTTTTATTGCATTATGAAAAAACATAATTTCAATTTATCTGCATTTGTTAACATTTAAAAACATATTTTGAGTAAATAGACATATCACATTCTTCTTTCCCTTTTGTACCCCAACTTCTCCCAGAGACCCCCTTCAATTCCTTTCATTTTTATCATATTCTTTAAAATTTATAAAATATTATAACAATAAAAATGAGTATTATAAAAGTTGTTTGATATAAAACAATCAATTGAACAACCTTATGTAGATGCTTGTCTACAGCAATACTGAAAATACATACATTTTTCTCAATATAAATTTTAAGTAACTCCAAATATATTATCTGTATGATATTTTAAAATAATCTATCACTATTAGTTTTTTTAATGAACATAAATAGATAAAGTCTTTTTGTTTGTTTTGTTTTTAGTAGAGCTTAAAATCTTGGCTCTTGCTGGGCGTAGTGGCGCATGCCTTTAATCCCGGCACTCGGGAGGCAGAGGCAGGCGGATTTCTGAGTTCTTGCAACCACAAGAACGCTCACAGACATCTGTAACTCCAGTTCCAGAGGACCTAATGCCTTTCCTGACCTTTGCTCCCACCAGTCTTGCATGTGGTACACCTATGTACATGAGGCAAACACTCATAAAAGACATTACGTAGTATTTCCATTATTTATAAACTTTATTGTGACTACTGTAGTAAATGACTATACTATGATAATTTTAAGAAGAAAAGACGAATACCATGAGAAGATGGCTGCAGTGGTCATCTTCAGTGCCTACCCTTACCAAGTCCTGACACTGGGAATCTTGACTGTTCATCATTCTGTTTGTCACTTATGCCTCAGTGAAGTTGGAGATGGGGGTAGACAGCACAGCAGGAAAGCTGTGACCACTGAATGAGGTGGCCCTTTCCCACGGCTTTGAGACAGAGTCCTGATGTGTACTCAGGCTGGCCTCAGCCTCATTTCAAGCCACTTGCCTCAGCCTACTAAGGACTGAGTGTATGGGTAAAGTCCACCAGACCAGGTAAAAAAGAGTTTTATTTTCTTCTTCTTCTTCTTCTTTTTTTTTGTTTTTCGAGACAGGGTTTCTCTGTATAGCCCTGGTTGTCCTGGAATTCACTTTGTAGACCAGGCTGGCCTCGATCTCAGAAATCCACCTGCCTCTGCCTCCCAAGTGCTGGGATTAAAGGCATGTACCACCACGCCCGGCTTACTTTCTTCTTTACGATGCGTACAACTTAACTTTCTGTACTACATATGTATAGTTTTATAATTTAAAATTATATATACTTTTATGATAAAAATAAAATTCCTACTATTTCCCGTTACTTACAGTATGTAAATTCTTTGGCTGGGTCCTAACGTAATCTAACTCTAAATTGTTTCCCAGACTTTATACTATTGCAGTCAAATGCTGTTTCAACACACATTACTTCTGTTTCTCCAGTTGTACGTGTTTCTTCTTCCTGGAATGAGCTTCCTCATTCTCTGTACCCCAGTTCAGTCTGTGGGTCGTCATCTAGGTCGGCTCCATATGAGGGTTTCCTAAGGCAGGAGGAGTGGGGTGAGGTGGTTACCATGGCACCGGACAGGTACTCGGCGCTTTACTTGGCACAGGATTTAAACCTCACGGTAACTCAGAGGGGTTGGTGTCAATACCTTGTACCTGTCCACTATGTGCCCCTGGACTCTGTAGCTGGCGAGTTCCAGCCCCTCTGCAGCTTATATTTGAGTCACAAGCTCCACAGAAGTGTATGCTAAGAGAAGCGATATTGCTTCAGTGTTATTCGGAACTCATATTCTGTATTTTCTCAACAAATTGGTCTCATGGGGACACTTGAATTTAGTTTCAACTTCTTATTACCACTTATGTGTCCTTGCAAAGCTCCTTGATTTTTTTCCCAGTCTCTGTTTTGTTCAATGTAAAAAATCATAAAAATAAGCTGTGTCTGGGGACACATATCTCTAACCCCAGCATTTGGGGGGAGCTGAGATAGGGTGACTACAAGTTTGAGGCCAGCCTGGGTTACATGCGTCTGAGAATAACCTGGGCTTCAAAGCCAGAATCCCTTTATAAAGGTTGTTATGAGGATTAAAAATCCAGTATAAGCCAGATGTAGTATTACACACATTCCAGTAGTTGGGAAGTGAGAACATCAAAACAGGAAAAAAATATTTTCAGCATTTCACCATGTATGTGTGTATGTATGTATGTGTATAATATATGTATATATATGTAATTTATATATATGCACATATATCATTTTACTTGCCAGAAATGCTCTTGGCCAGAACTCCAAACTTGGATTCTACATAATATTAAAAATATGCTAAGCTGGGCGTGGTGGCACATGCCTTTAATCCCAGCACTCAGGAAACAGAGGCGGGCAGATTTCTGAGTTCGAGGCTAGCCTGGTCTACAAAGTGAGTTCCAGGACAGCCAGGGCTACACAGAGAAACCCTGTCTCGAAAGACAAACAAACGAATGCTTTAGAGGCCAGTCATGGTTGTCATGCCTGTAATTCCAGCAATCTGGAGACTCAGATAGCAGGATTAATGAAATTCCAGGCCAGTCTGGGCTACAGAGTAAGATTCTGTGCAAAACATGAAACAAACATACACGGAGCATGTCTGGTTAGGTTTGAGGCAGGTAAAGGTGTGAGCTGCTAAGTCTGCCGACCTGCGTTTGACCAACAGGCCCCACGTGTGGACGCTAAGTCGTTTGGCAAGTTGTTCTCTGACCTTTACAAGTGTACCGTGGTTCACCCCTAGTATGTAAATAAATAAATAAATAAGTGTGAAAACAAACAAGCACACAAAACACCCACAGGATACGATCAGGAGCAAGATGAACCTGAGATAGGCTGCCAGACCACTATGACCTTGTACGGTTTAAATGTTCTACACTTACGCTTTACTGGATATTTCCTATTTTTCTCAAGCCTTTTGAAAGGATGGTATCTCATCCTTTCCTCTCTTTCTATTTCTAGCTCATTGAAATCCTGACCAGGTAAGACCGTTTTTTGTGTGAAACACCGGCTGCCAGTTCCTTGTTAAACCAAAGACAGCCATCTTCATGAAGGGGACAGTTGCACTTGGCTTTGTTGCTTGAGACAGTCAACCTTTGTAGCCTAAGTTAGCTTCTAGCTTTCAATCCTCTTGCCACAGTATTTTAAAGTGTGTATGTGTATGTGGTGAGTGTCTGCACAGACATGCCTCATGTTTTTAAAGTGTGTATGTGTATGTGGTGAGTGTCTGCACAGACATGCCTCATGTTTTTAAAGTGTGTATGTGTATGTGGTGAGTGTCTGCACAGACATGCCTCATGTTGGCTGTGGAGACCAGGAGTCCTTGTGTATCCCAGGATGGAACTTGGGTCCTCAGGCCTTTTACCCAGAGAGCCACCACGCTGGTCCAGCCAGTGTCCGGAGTGCCAGAATTGTCTTGTGTACCTGTGTACCATCACACCTGGCTAGACCAGAACGTTTAAAAAAACAAACATCTTTTTCCTGAGCTAGGGGACTCCTTACATAGCTCTCACTGGCCTACAACTCTCAAAATCCTGTCTTGACTTTTTGAAAAACAGGTGCATGTCATAGCTTTCCATATTTAATTCCAACTAAATATTTTGGTGCTCCTATTTTATGCTAAGAACAAGAGTAAACAGACATGTGCTGAAGTGAAAATGGTTTCTTTCATGTTATCTGGTTTTTAGATCGAGGAACCCTTGTTTTTCTGGTCCAGTAGGAGTATGAGTTCTTTGTTGGGCTTTAGGAATCCAGCACTAACTTAGTCCTGTTTGTGTGGAGATTGTTGTTGTTAATTCTTCCTGGGATTTTGCCGGGAATTGTTTTAGTTTTGTGGCTGCTTTGGAGAAGAACTGGAGGGCAGAAGATTTGGAGAATCGCTACGCTTCTTAAATATCACTATGTTGGTTCTTCCAGTCCCTGCATATGGCAAGTCACTCTGGTCAGGCCTTCATTAGATATTTTTCACGAGGATCTTATAATCCTGAGAATACATCTTGTACATATTTTTTCATGTTCTATTAACTTATGTTTTAAAAGTTCATATTCTTTGTTCTTGCCCACGACTATAATTCTAGACACCTGGGGGCTAAGGAGGTCAAGGTCAGCCTCAGTATGATGTTTGAGACTCTTATTTCAACACAACTACCAAGAGGTTAGTATTGTTGGTATCTCTGTGTGTGTGTGTGTGTGTGTGTGCATGCACACACACACACATACACACACAGTGAGGGAGGAAAAATGGAGAAATGTTCCCTTCAGTAAAATAAGTTTGTTCAATGGTTTTTCTTTACCCCACTGGTCTAGTGTTCATCCTACCATTCAAGTGCCTCTATTATGTGCCTCTAGATCTCTTTAATTTGACTTTATATCTAATTATATCTACTATGGGAAGGGCCTACTCCTTTGTCACCTGAACACACCTTATTCTTGTAATTTCCAGTCTCTGCCTATGCCATCTCCCCTGTAAAATAGTTCTTTCATAACCCAGTGCTCAGAAAGCTGAGGCAGGTCTGCTATGAGTCTGAGACCATAGCAGAGACTGGACTGTATAGTGAGTTCTAGGCCAGCGTGTGAGAACCTGTCTTAAAAAATAATCTTTTTATTCAGTTTTTGTTTTTAAAAGCTTTATTTATTTATTTTATGTATGTAAGTACACTGTAGCTGTACAGATGGTTGTGAGCCTTCATGTGGTTGTTGGGAATTGAATTTTAGGACTTCTGCTCGCTCCAGTCATCCCTGCTCACTCTAGTCGGCCCACTTGCTTCAGTCAGCCCAGCTTCAGCCCAAATATTTAATTATTATTATACATAAGTACACTGTAGCTGTCTTCAGATGGGCCAGAAGACGGCATCAGATCTCATTATGGGTGGTTGTGAGCCACCATGTGGTTGCTGGGATTTGAACTCAGGACCTTCAGAAGAGCAGTCAGGGTTCTTATCCGCCGAGCTATCTCGCCAGCCCCGAGGTGTTTTTTTTTGTTTTTTTTGTTTTGTTTTGTTTTTTTTTTCGAGACAGGGTTTCTCTGTAATAGCCCTGGCTGTCCTGGAACTCACTTTGAAGACCAGGCTGGCCTCGAACTCAGAAATCCGCCTGCCTCTGCCTCCCGAGTGCTGGGATTAAAGGCGTGCACCACCACGCCCGGCCGAGTTTTTGTTTTTAATCACAAACTAAACCTTAATTATTCTCTAAGGAGGTTAGAACTGTTCCTGAAATGCCTTCCCTTAAAAACAAACAAACAAAGAAACAAAGGAAAAACCCATAGCTGGGCATGGTGGTGCACTCCTTTAATCCTAACACTTGGGAGATAGAGCCAAACAGATGTATATGAGTCCAAGGCTAGCCTGGTCTATATATTGAATTCCAGGACATCTATAGCTACATAGTGAGACCCTGTCTCAACCTCCTTACTCCCAAACTGTTCTTTTTCTCTCATCTTTTCCCCTCTAGATTCATGATGATGATGATGATTTAAGACTAGTCAAAATGTTGCCATATGTAGACTAGGCTGGACTTGAACTCACAGAGATCTGCTGGCCTTTCCTGCCTGAATGCTAAGATTAAAGGCCTGCACCACCATGCCAACTTAATTTTTATTTTCTAATTTTCATTATGTAGTTTAGGCTGCCTCCACCTTCTGACCTTTAAACTCTTTAACCCTCTTGTATGCCACTCAGTCATTAATGCAGTCCTCTTGTCTCCCTAGTTAGACCGTACCCAGAGAAGATGCCCCTAGAATGGCTCTCATAGTACCACACACAGGGAAGACACTGCAATTTGCCTAGATAAAGGAAGAGGCAATTACAGCAGAGCCGTTGGAGTTGTTCCGAGTCTTATCTTGGCGAGTCACACTCTGCACCTCTACTGCACGGACTCTCTGTTCCTCCTTTCAATAAATCCCAGCACCTCTCCCTAGGAAGCCTGAAGATGCATGCATGCTCCTTTTCACTTAACCCACTCCTCTCCCAACTTCCAAAAGCTGGCGTCTTGGTGGTTGTCAGCTCGGTGACGCTGCAGTACCGCGTCCTGCCACGAGAGGACAGGGAGCCGCCTCCACTCAAATCCGCAGGAGGTCAAAGGCACCTCTCCTCTAAGCTGGGTCTGCATCTGCACGCGCAGCTTGCAGCTTCTGCGGTTCTCACCTCCAAACGGGCTCCCTTTTTCACTCTGAAAGATGACCTGCAAGTCCCCGGAGGCATATTCCATAATGGTTACCTTAAATGATTAATGATTGCCAGCCTTAACGGGTGCACCTTTGTTGCAGGGTTTAAAGGTGGGAGAGGACTAACAGAAATGTTATCTTTCTAACCCACTCCGAACGCACTCCTCAGTTCTTTTGCCAGCTTTAAAAAAGCCACCTAGGCGGTGTCCACATCGATTCACCTCGACATACTGCTTGAAGGCCAGAATCCTTACTTCAGTACCCTGCAGATGGCGTGTGTTGAGGGTAATACACAGGACTCTGGTTCTTGGGCCAGTCCACTGGAAGTGTGCTTTTCTGTCATTGATCTCATCTTTGTTATGTGATATCCACGAGAGCCCTTTTTAGTAGAAGCTTCAAGCTCAAATGCTCAAAGAACACTGGAAGAAAGCTTCGATTGTCCTATTCAGTTGCTGAGAGTGGTTGTCGCCACCTCAGGTCTCTCATTTTCCAAAGTATGTAGTGTCTCAAAACAAAGCTACTTTGAAAAGAAGGGAGAAAAAAGCAAAAGCAAAAGCAAACCAAAACAAACAAAAAACCCAAACCCATGAAAGGCTTGGCGTTAAAGTAGGCTCAAGTAGGTCTTCCATCTCTTGAAAGCAAGTGAACTCTGGTTTGACTTAAAGATGATGCTGTACTACCGATGTTGAGACTACTTACTTGATGTGTAAGGGCGTTTTGCCTTCATGTTTGTGTGTGCGCCCCATGTGTGCTCGGTGCCCATGGAGGTCAGCGGAGGGCATCAGATCCCCTGGAACTGGAGTTACAGATGGTTATGGGCTGCCATGTGGGTGCTGGGAATCGAGCCGTCAGTGCTCCTAACCACCCTAAAATACCTTTAACGTCTTATTAAATTTTGTGTGCGTGTGTGTATTACATTTTATTTATTTGTGTGTGTGTGTGTGTGTGTGTGTGTAGCGGGGTGGGGGACGGCAGGTGGACCGAGGACAACTTTCAAAGGCGGTTCTCTCCACCGCATGGACCCTTGTTGAGCCATCTCGAGGGCACGCAGAAAAGATTTTTTTAGAAAAAAATAATTCTTGTCTGAGTTTGCCCGCACTCGTGTAGGGTCTTTCAAGGACGAAGACATAGGTGAATGTGTGATATCACTGGTGCAGTTTTCCTTCAAGTACCTGTAACTTCCCTCTAAAGAGAAAAACCCCGGATTTGGGATTCCGGAACCTTCTTACAAAGTGATTGACTGCAGCACTCTCAGATCTCCTTGTTTTCCTTCCCCGAGCGTGGGGGCATTGGAGCAGCCGCCTCCGTCGGAGGAGAGACCCCAGCGCGGGCGGGAGGCGGGCGGGCCACAGACCCAGGCTCCCGGGCCGCGAACCCGGAGCGCCGAGGCGCAGCGAGCAGCTGACCGGCAGTGAGCGAGCGGCCAGCGCGCGGCGCTGGGCTATTCGTCCCCGCGGAACCGCTCGGTCGGCCCGGAACGCGACCCGAGCCCGCCTCCCGGAGACTCCGGAGGCTCCGGCCCGCGAGGACGAGCGCCGAGGGGCGGGCGATGCGCGGCCCCGGCCGGCGACCCCGCCCCCCGCCCCGCCCTCGCCCGTCTCCTCCTTTCCCCCCCGGGCTCCGCTGAGTTCATTCACTGGGATTGGTTTCAAGTGACGCCATCTCTTTATTTTTAAACCGATGACCTCATCCGCGCTTGAAGTTTCCTGACCAGCGACTCTTTCTCTCTCCCCAACCCCCACCCTAGCCCCCCTGGTCCCCTCCTGCGGGCATCACCGTTTGGGGGGGCTCTCATCCCGTTTCCAACCATTTACCCTCCCCCTCTCGCTTTTCCCGCGCGGACCCCCAACTTTACCTCAACTTCTTCATCCCTGTCGACATTTTTTCCCCCTCTTTCGGGGGGCGGTGGAAGAGAAAGTGAAGAAAAGTTGCAAACGCCCGGGCTCTCGCTAAGCTCTCCGCCCACCCCTCAGAGGAGAAGCCCCGGCGGCGAGGAGGACGCGCGAGCGACGGCTGGGCGACGCGGTGACAACGCTCGCTCCCCTCCGCGAGCCTGGAGCCGGCGGCCCCTCAAGTAAGTGTTCGCGGCGGGCCGCGGGCCGGCTGGGAGGCGCGTCCGCTCCTCGTGCCGGCCGCCGCGCGCTCTCCCCGGCCGGGGGCCGGCGGGCCACGGCGGCCCGGAGCGGCGACGGCGGCGGCGGGGGGTGTGTAGGCCGCGCTGGGGGTCGGCCCGAGCCGCGGGGGCGCCCCGGCCTCGCCGCGCCGAGCGGGCGAGCGAGCGAGCGAGCCCCGGGCCGCGGGTCGCCGGCACCTGGGCGGGCGAAGCTGCTCACTTCCAGACTGTTACACAACACGCCTGCCAAGTGGGGCCCCACGCCGGCCTGACTCTTTCCATGATCCCAAATTCACCTTGTGTACAGTGTGCAGGCAGCCAGCGAGGCCACCTGGGGAGCGACCGTGTCGCTTCCTTAAACAAGGAAAAAAAAAAAAACCCACCCCCAAAACTCAACTTTCATTCCGGGGCTCCCGTCAAGGAGTTGGAGGGAAACGGTCCGCTGGTGACTCCTTTATTTACAGTAGCTGTAAAATGTGAGACATGAAAACGGGGAAACAACGGACGGGGTGTGTGTGTGTACGGTGTAGTTTCACGTGGAAAAAAAAAAAACCTTAAGGAGGACATACATGCAAACGCTTTAAGAGCGACGGGTTGTTTCCTACAGAAAGCTGACAATACACTTGGGGAAAGTACAAGGAGATCTTAAAATGAATGGCTACTGCAAAATTGGAAAGAACTTTTCTTAACCGCCTGTTGCAAAGATCCTTGGTGTTTTGAAGTCCTGTGTGTCTCAGATTGTTTGGAGAACGCACACCTCTAATCAGCCCATGATTAGAGAGGAAAAACCTGTTGCATAATCTCATTTGCTGTGGGGTTGGCTGTGCCGTCCCCTTGAACCAAGGGGAAGTGAGTTAGGATGAGGGTTTTTAAACCTCTGAGGTTTCTATTTACACAGTGCGCTGGGTGCCACTTTGCTTTTAAAGATTGTAAGTAAAGCTTACAAGTGAATCAAACCTATCGAACCTGCTGGGAAAATGACCAGGTATGTGTTCTCTCTTGCTCACGTTTTCTCTCTCTCTCTGAAATGAATTATCAGGGGGAATAAGCCTCTTTGGCCACTCTGTGGCGCTTGATAGTACATACAATTAACAAGTACTTCCTCCAAAAACCTACACTTTTTCATCTCTCTTAAAGAAAAGACCTTGAAAGGTAAATTTCAGGAGAAGGGGAAAGAAGCTTAACAATTGAGATAATTTCTTTTTAATTACTCCAGAATTAGAAATATTAGTGAGCACACCGTGGGAGGCTGTAATTCAGATTTATAGAATTCTCTATTTGGTGAAGACCAGCCGCTTGGAGAAGTAAATTGAAAACTGAAGTGTCTGTGGCTTTGTGTATTCTAGTCAAAATGTGACCAGGCACTGCAAAAGGGTTTTGTCTTTATTTAAAAAATAAAACTGTGGAACTTATTGTGTTTAAAGACATTGTGGAATGTTGATATTTTCATAACATTTACCATCTTAGGGACAAATTCAGAACTTCAGCTTGAATGATTAGTTTTTAGGTGTAAGATTTTGTGTTTATCAGAGTTCCAAATGGGGAGAAAATTAGAAGTAAGTTTATTTTGAATTTTAGTACGTAGAGAATAAGTTGATGTTTAAAAAGTATAAACTGTTGATAATGATATTTACAACTTTTTGTTTTATTTTACTCTCTGGTATCTTAGCAACTCCAGTGAAATCCTTATCCTAGAATTGTGGTGATTTTAGTGTTTCAGATGGTGAGTTTAGTAGACAGGGCCAGGAACAGAAGGACACAATTACCCACTCCCTCCCCACCCCTCACTCTGTTCAGTTTGGTGACTGTAATTGAGTACCTATAAAATTAAAATGTTAATATGAAATTGGGGGTTCCTGGTCTATTTGAACAGAGGTTTAATTATAGTAATTGAGAAAGGGGTCAAAGAGGAAGATCCCGGTAACTCAGTTCCCCTCTCTTCTGCTTTCTTACACACTGAAGATTTATTTGTAGAGTGGAAAAGAGGAGGCAGAGGTCAGCTGGTTTAAGAGTCTGGCAGGGGTTAGGTGAGGTCCTAGGTGTAAACTATGTCCCCTCCCACATAGAGAGAGAGTAGGTCTGAGAAGTTTGAAGGAAGCTTGGCTCGAGGTAGAGAAGAACAGGAACAATGTTGGAGTGTTAAAATAGCCTTTTTTTCTCTGCCTAAATTAGGAAATTGAATTTCATAGAATTTTCATTATCTGGACTTAATATATTAAACAAACAAGTTTATATACATGTTCATTGTTAAGCCTTTTCTATTTTCACCCAACCATAAAGTCCTGTTAAATATAACTTGATATAATTTACCAGTGTAACTTATCCTAGAGTCTTATGTGTTCCTGGTATTTCTAACAAAGACAGTTTTCTGTTGTATCTTATTGGACTAATAACTTCATTGGGCACTAATGCTTTTTAAGTGCCTTGAGGTCTCAAACAGAAGATACAATAACTTGAAGAAGTAGATTAATATAGGTAAATCTCACTTGGCTTAAAACTCCCCCAGAAGATAACCAGGCATAACAGAAAACAAGTTTTTCAACATATTTCAACAGATTATACATGTTAAAAAGACTTCATAGGAAACAAAATATACTTGATGCTTGATTATCTTTAAAGTAGTAATTATCAGATTTTAAAATTAAAATGTCTCATTTTCATACATTTCTTTTATTTAGATAGATAAAGGGTTGGCTTTGTGAAGGAAGGGGTCAGAGAAGGTAAAGAATCAGGGTTATGCTTTAAGAAGAGGTCATTCTTTTACACTGACTAAGCTAGGAGGCTAGGAATTTAATCAAGAGTGGTTCAAAAGAAGAATCTAGTGTGTGTGTGTGTGTGTGTGTACGTACACATGCCAGTATGTGTATGCCAGGGGAATGACCAGTATAGGAGGAAATAGGATGCATCTTGGGATAAAAGGAAAGAGGTATAAGTGGAAAAATATCCCTTGATACTTCAACAAGAAGAGAATAATAAATTGTCATCTTCTTCCTGATTGATATTGGTTAATTATGTAGGTCTCCTGTCATCAAAAAGTCAGATTTCTGTTTTGTTTCTTTGTTTCTTTGTATAAAAACACAATCTAGTGGTAAGGAGATGGAATTTTGTGATTCTATAACTATATGTAAGCATAAAACTTAATTCCCAGAGTTAAATTTAAAGTAGAAGGATTCATGTTACAGTTTCATGGCCCATTTGATTCGGGAGGGATAACTCATAAGATGTTCAAGTTATCAACTAAATTTCCAAATTGACTCACATGGAAATCAAAAAAACATTCATTAAAGACATACTATTTCTTTTTTTTTTTTTTTTTTTTTTGGTTTTTCGAGACAGGGTTTCTCTGTATAGCCCTGGCTGTCCTGGAACTCACTTTGTAGACCAGGCTGGCCTCGAACTGGATTAAAGGCGTGCGCCGCCACACCCGGCAAGACATACTATTTCTTTTGTTTTATTTATTCATTTATTTATTTATTTATTTATTTATTTATTTATTTATTTATTTTTGGTTTTTCGAGACAGGGTTTCTCGGTGTTGCCCTGGCTGTCCTGGAACTCACTCTGTAGACCAGACTGGCCTCGAACTCAGAAATCTACCTTTCTCTGCCTTCCAAATGCTGGGATTAAAGGCGTGTGCCACCACTGCCCGTCTTATTCATTTGTTTTTGAAACAGAACCTCACTTTGTATCTGTGGAACTCACTATTAGTTCTGGCTGGCGTCAGACACACAGAGATCTGTCTGCCTCTGTCTCCGGAGTGCTGGCCTTAAAGGAGCGCACACCACCCTGCCCCAAGATAAGGTGTGCTATTTACATGGATACTAAGTTTTGGACCCAGGTCTATACTCTTAAGGGTGAAAGGTTGTTAAGAATTTTAAGGTGTGTGTGTATGTGTTGGTGCATGCAGAGATAAACAGTTCTTAGACAGTAGCAAGGACCAGATTCACTGTGTAAGGAGAAAGGGAATAGGACTAGGGATGGCTGTGTATGCTGTGCGTTGATAAAGGGAGACTGGGGAGGTGGAAGAGTAACTGCTTATCCTTCTGCTCACTCAGCAAATTTATGGCTGACTGCTGTCAACTGAAAATACAGTGTTTGCCCTCATGAACTAAATTTATAGTCTGAGAAGACAGAACAACAGCACAATTAGGACAACAATAAGTACCACAAACAAGTAAATAGTGGAAAAGTCCTGTCAGATGACTGCAATAAGACCAAGATGTAGGAAGTTATAGAGAGCTACTTCAGTTCCCGTTACTCGTCTATTATTATTCTAATTCACTGAGGTAGGGTCGTATGCATCCCAAGCTATGATGACATTGAACTTCTGACCCCCCCACCTAAGAGCTGGGATTGCGAGCCTGCACTATTGCCCTCTGGGTGGTACTGGATAGTGATCCCAGGGCTTCAGCAAGTTAGGCAAGTATCCACCAAGTGAGGTACATGTTCATCCCATCCCAGTTATTCTGAATAACTTATTTTGGTTATGATATTCTAATGATTTTTTTTTTTTTTTTGAGAGAGAGAGGGTCTCATATAGCTTAGGGTGATCTAACACTCAGAATGTAGCTGAGGCTGGTCTTGAACTTGTGAACCTGCTGCCTGTAAAGTACTGGATTACAGGTGTTGCCCCATCCTTTTTTTACTTTTTTGTTTTTTAAAGATAGTGTCACAATACTGTAACTTAAACACTCTACTAACCTGATTTGTATGCTTTGGAAATATCTATTTAGTGTCTCTGTATAGTAGTGGTAGTTGATTGGCACAGTTTATAGGAAAGGGTTTACCATATATGTTGTAATATAGCAAGACAATTACTTTTAGGGCTGGAAGACTGACTGCTCTTCCTGAGGCCCTGAGGTCAAATCTCAGCAACCACATGGTGGCTCACAACCATCTGTAACAAGACCTGATTCCCTCTTCTGGTGTCTGAAGACAACTACAATGTACTTACATATAATAAATAAAATAAATATCTTTTTAAAAAGATAATTAATTTTAAACATGTTCATTCCCCCATTCATATTTACGGGCGATACATGCAGTATGTGCTTCTTGCTGTCTGCCTTCTGTGTCAGTTTTGGTGAGTATTTTCAGTTCTGTTAACATGCATACTACTAGTTAAAGCACTTAACCAACCTTCTTGGCCTTGTGTGTATTAGGGTTTTTATACATAGCTCATATCCTAGGATAGGACCTAGCACCACTACAGTCTTTTGCTGAGAAACATTTGCTGAATCAGTTGAGGTTTTGCCCTGTTGTGGACCTGACCTCATCCTTTTCGAACCGCCAGGTGGTTGATTTTTTTTTTTTTGGTTTTTCGAGACAGGGTTTCTCTGTATAGCCCTGGCTGTCTTGGAACTTACTTTGTAGACCAGGCTGGCCTCAAACAAAGAAATCTGCCTGCCTCTGCCTCCCGAGTGCTGGGATTAAAGGCGTGCGCCACCGCGCCCAGCCCGGTGGTTGATTCTTGTCACCTCTTTCTTCTCACGGTTGGTTAGCAGTGCTTTCCCTCACTGAGCAGCGAAGCTACGTCCTTTTCTAGTCGCTTCTCAGAATCCTCAAGTGCATGTGTCACATGATGACCTATTTTATAGTGTATTTGGGTTTCTGTTGCTTGGTTTTGTGATTTGGTTGGTGGAGGGGCACATTCAGGAACATAGTTCTTGACTTTACAAGTTGTCTGTGGTATAGGAAACAGAGAGATGGTATTGTTTCCTTTTCCTTCTTAGCCTTAGTGAAGTCTGTTGATGCACTTGAAAATCAGCTAGTGAGTAAGAGTGGTGCGTTGGTAATACCAACCAAGTAAAAGCAAAGACCTTTTTGAGACATTCAGGAAAATTGACCATTGTTATATTAAACTCTGGCCTATTAAAGTGAATCTAGAAGTATGAAATGATGCATGTCTGATGTTTGTTTGAAAACTTCTGGATAGGCACAGGTACAAGCAAGAGATAAATAAAACAATTTAAATTTGCTGAAGCTTGGTAGTGGGTATTTTGGGATTTATTCTTTTCTGTATATTTGCATGTATATGGAAATATACATAATTGTGTGTTGAAGTATAGACTACCAATCACTGCTGTGGAGAAAGAAACAGAATAAAATGAGATGTCTTGGCATTTGAACTATTGGTCAATGAGAGATTTCTACTTTGTACTTTTCTGTAAAGGTTTTAGTAACAAAATTTAAGATAGGGAAAATTTTATGGAAAGGTAAGACGTTCTTAAAATTCAACTTTGATCTCTTAATGTAAGTAATACCTTATAGTTTATTGCATGTTTTGACATAGTCTGTGTTTTTTGTTAGGAATGTTCTATTTTGTAGATGAGATAACTAAGACCTCAGAGACAGACACTGAGTAATTTAGTTGAATTACAAAGTAAGTTTTGCTAGAACAGGAGTCAAAATGTTCAAATTTATATTTAATATGTGTGTATAAATACAAAGACTACATTTTAAAGACAGGGCTTCTGCTGTGTTGGGCCCGTGACTCCTGTTTCTGGTTCCTTGTGTACTTATGTGTGTCACCATGCTCAACTCAGTGATCTGTTGCTTTAGTTTTTGAGGTGGGGAGTATAGTGACTCAGCTCAGTGGTTTTCAGACGTATCAGTCTCGAGGTGCCTTTATACTTCTAGAAATGTAGTACTCCAAGTATCTTTGTAGGGACCGTGTCATTATTAACATATCAGAAATTAGAATGTTTAAAATATTTATTTACTTAATTAATATTAAAAGTTAACGTTAAAATGATACGAAAAACTAAATGTTGTTTCCAAATTTAGTGAAAAATGTATTACTTTGCATTTTTCTATTCTTTTTAACATATTGACTAGCAGGACAGAATGGGATGGCTCATTTTGCATAACTGTAACTTGTAAAAATTCAGCATCTGACCTGCTGTTGTAGGTAAAGTATATAAAGTAATTAGGTTGCACTCAAATACACAGTTGAAAAAGATGGACTATTTAATGGTCTTTTCATATAAATATGGATATTTACCTAATCTCAGCACTATTGGAGCCTTAAAGAGTAGTTGCAACATTGAATCTGAGACTACATGATTTTTTTGTCTTCTATAATATTAACTATCTGTTGATCCACCTTATGATTCTTATGAATCTTGTGATTCTTATGGGTCTTTGACCCCTGTCTAATTTTGTAATATGCACGATCATTTGGAAAATGATGATTTACTGAGTTTTACGGACCTTTTACTCAAAATTCACATTTGTTTATACATTTGATATATATTTGATAAGTAAGCGCTATTCCTTATTATGACTGTTAGTCTTATCCAAAAGTCTTTAAGACTCTGAAAGGAGTCAAGATCTTGGTAGTTAATTTATTTTCCCAAATTCTGAATTTTATTATTGGCTATCCATGTTGTCAATTTTGAAGAGAGAGGCTTCACATCATTCATTTTGGATAAAATGAATAACTCCCGTTATCTGCAAGTTATTTTTTAAAACCAGAATGGAGTTCTTTGAGAACCACGCATAACTCAAACAATTGCCTAAGTGTTCTCCCTGAAGTCAGGCATTGTGCTCAGGTGTGAGGGAGAGTGCTCTGTGTTCTTCTCATTTCAGTGCACACAGTATTAGGCGCACCGTGCCCACTTCACATGTTTATACTCATTTTTAAAAATCCGTACTCAAAATCACTGATCTTTCTCATACTTTAGTGTTACTTTGTCTGTTCTGTTGATTTTTTTTTCCCTGAGAATTCTGAAGGGTGACTGAAAGCAGACATTAGAAAGAAGAAATTATGAGATAAGATTAAATATCCATATCTTAATATTCTTCTGAACTGCTGGGTTGTGGTCAGAGAATAGGTCTAAGGATTGCAGGATAGGTGCTAGAGGAAGACTGCAGGTTATGCTTGGATACTGGATTGGGACACAGCAGTACAGGGATGGGTATATCAAGAGTCAGAGATAAACATCAGCATAGGTTAAAGGTTAAAATGAATGACTAGTCTTTTGCTTTCTGACCAGTACTCAAATTTTGTTTTATCCCCTGTGTTCAGTTACAGTGGGGGAATCACCAGTGTCACAGTATGAAGGGTCTGGAGAATTAGGCTACAGTCATCAGTGTGTGCAAATAGGAACCAGGCAAACTTTGGGGATCCAAATTCAAGAATGAAATTTTTTAAAGATTTATTTATTATTGTATGTAAGTACACTTTAGCTGTCTTCAGACACACCAGAGGAGGGCATCAGATCTCATTACAGATGGTTGTGAGCCACCATGTGGTTGCTAGGAATTGAACTCAGGACCTCTGGAAGAGCAGTCAGTGCTCTTAACCGCGGAGCCATCTCTCCAGCCCCCAGAATGAAATTTTAATGCTTTATTTATTTATTTATTTATTTTCTTTTTCTTTTTCTTTTCTTTCTTTCTTTTTTTTTTTTTTTTTTTGAGACAGGGTTTCTCTGTATAGCCCTGGCTGTCCTGGAACTCACTTTGTAGACCAGGCTGGCCTCGAACTCGGAAATCCACCTGCCTCTGCCTCTCAAGTAATGCTTTATTTTTTTGATAAGTTAATAAAACTAAAGAAGACAGGAGTTTAGTCCAGATAGAGAACATTTACCAATTTGTTATTTGTGTGGTGCTATTCCTAAAAAGGATTTGAAATGGCAGAAGGAAAGGCCAAAGTC
Organism: Mus caroli; assembly: GCF_978045245.1. NCBI lineage: Eukaryota > Metazoa > Chordata > Mammalia > Rodentia > Muridae > Mus > Mus caroli. The sequence continues at coordinate 14,879,355 of NW_028227262.1, forward strand.
AGTACTCACGGCCACACAGGATTCTAAGAATCATTTTTATCCTAGGTTTTTTTCCATTGACAACATTGATTTAATAAAGCCATATGGTCAAGCTATCGCCACTGCTAAGTAATTAAATTGATCTCCTGTACAGGAGCAGTGTATCCTCACCCCCCACCCCTGCGTGAGCGTGTATGTGTGTGCGTGTGTGCGTGTGTGTGTGTGTGTGTTTTCAGTTGCATGTAGTATAAGCAGAAAATATGTATGTATATAAGTGAGATTAAGCAAGAAAATCCCAGCATGCCATACAGGGAATTTATAATTCAAGTCTGCCTTCAGCTGTACTAATGAGACTTAAACCGTAAGCCATTTATAATTTACTTAAGCAGTTCAGGGTTCAGTCAGGTTCTCAGCATCACTTAAGCTGCTTAGCAGTGTCATCAGGCTTTCTAGTTCTCTCTAGTCATTGGCTCTGTCATCTTTTCCTGCTTCCTTAGTATCCTGACCCTTCTTGTTGCCTGGTCACAAAATGGCTGCTTTAGTTTAGCCTCAAATCCTTTTTCAAGGCAGGAAGGAGGAAGAAAATAGAGCAAGTGGTCCTTTCTGTTACACCTGCCTGATTAGACTCCTAAGGCTAGTGGTTGGCACGTGCCTAGAGTCCTAACACTTGGTGGGCAGAAGTTAGGATTGCAAGTTCAAAGACAGTGTGGTTTATATAGTGAGGTCTAAGCTAGCCTCCGTTGAGGCCCTTTCTCACAAAGCCAAAAACCAAACCGTACTAAAACTCAACAACGCTTCCTAGAAGTTTTTGTCTGAGTTCTTCACAAGTCTCATTTGCTTGGATTATTATACATGATTGCCCCCACTCACCTGAGAGATGTCAGCAATGAATGTTGAATAATAGAAGGGTGTGGCTCAGTGTGTATGTACCACTTGCTGAGGCATACAGCTTTTCAGCTTGACACTGGGATTCTGTTAGCATTTGGGAGGGGAGGGAAGGTCTGTTGAGTAGCTGTGTGTTTGCTGCAGAGAGGAAGAAAGGAAAGCAGTGGCCACTTGTTAAACAACCGCCTGTCTGCTGGACATTGTCTCTATCATCCCTCCTAAAGCACTGCATCCATTCTTCTTTACTGTAGGTTAGGTTATGCAGCCTTCTAGTCCAAGTAGTTGTAGGGCTAATTTAGAGGCACTTGAGCATTGATTTTTCTCAACTTTAGGAGAATTATACTTGATAATCTCTGAGGTAACTTTTTACCAAATTTATTTATTTTTATCATTGTGTGTATGCACGTGCTTGGGTCAGCATCTGTGTGTGATAGTGTCTGTGTATATTTGTGCATATGTGTGTGTGTTAGAGTTAGTGTGAAGTGGAAACTGAAGGGTTCTTTGGAAAGTTGGTTAGATGGTGTTTTGCTGGGGCAAACACGTGAAGGAATGGTTAGCTGAAGTGGACACATGTGAAAGGAGGTTCTGCTAAAGCGTGCACGTGAAAGGACACATGATGAAGGATTCTTCCCTGACGACATGCATGTATTGGTCCACCCTACACTGTGTAGTTAAGCTGCCTTTATAGGGACTCCATAGAGAGAAACGCATGGAAAAACCTCTGGTGGTGTGCTGCAGTTTCTTGCTGCTTCATGGACTTGGGCTGATTGGCAGAGTGATGCCAGCTGAGACAGACTCAGGCTGAGCTACATGATGTTTGGAGGGAGTATAAATAGGACCTGATGGCCAGTGACGGAGGCTGAGCTAGGCTTGTGTATAGAGTTGGCTGTGGCTTGTTGGTTTCAGTGAGAGGCCCAGCTGAGAACTTCTCCTGGCATTCCTGTTGACCCTGGTCCCTCCTGCTGATTTGTGCAGAGGCTAAGGCCTCATTGTCTCTGCTAGGTAGTGATAACCTCTGCTGATTTGTGTTTGCCTCCCCACTTCCAAACCGCACTGCTGGTGTATTCGTGCTGCTGCCGCCTCCTCCTGTGAACTGAACTGCCAATTTCCAGACAGAACAGAAGGGAGTTGTTCCAAAGAGCCATTACTAAACAGGTCCACTTCCCCTCTATCTTTTCTTTTCTACTACCTCTGGCGGGTGGTGGGCTAGCAGGGAGATTAAAGCTTTTAAGAGTCATTAAAAATAGGCATTGAAAAAAATTAAAGTTACATCAGTGTGTGTGTTGGAGTCATTGTGTGTGTTAGTGTCAATGTGTATATTAGTCATTGTGCGTGTGTTAGAGTTGGTATGTGTGCTAGTGTCAGTGTGTGTGTATGTTAGTGTATGTTTGCCATTGCTTGTATATGGTTCTCTGTGGACTTGGTTCTCTCCTTCCAATTTAACATGGATTCTGGGGTCAAACTTGGGTCAATCTACTTAGAAACCTTCTTCTTCAATACAACTCTTTCAAGAGTATGTGACTAGCTCAGGCTTGTGTGGTAAGCGCCTTTACCAGAGAAGGTTGAGCTATCTTGCCAGCCCTGAGATAATTCTTTTCTCTTTTGTTCTTCTGACCACTTAAAGCATTTTATCATCAGAAGAGTAGACAGGATTTGAGAGGGCATGGTACTGTGTGGTTATTTGATTGCTGGATAGCATCACCAACAAAGGATGGTAGAGAAGTTTGTAGTTCTTAACTTTAAAGGGGATTTGGCTTTTGATAGTCATTCTAAATTTTTATTGAAAATAAAAAGTAATTACATTTAAAAATTAATTTTTTTGACTTTGCATGCTATGTAAGTGCTATAACTAAGCTATAACTAGGCTTCCATATCTTTATTTTAGGAAAGGTATGTGTGTATAGTCTATAAATACTTGAGTACAGAATTCTGAGGAAATGTCTTCCTGTCCAACATAAGATGTATTTTAGGAATCATTGTGGGAAACCTGGTCTACTCTGGCCTTTTGTTGGACATTTGTTATTTGGTGCTAGCAGTCAGGCTGCATATTTGCTTGGGTAAATTAAAAGAATAAGGCCTTCTGTATTAAACAATGGCACTTCAATGAAGCAGGACATTTGGTACATCAGGTACCATATAGTAGCTTCTGTTTTGTTTTCATAGAATGAACCTGGCTCTTCACGTGGAGTTTTGTCAAAAGCTGTATGAATTTGGATAGTATATTGTGAAACACTGTACTGTTTGAGAGTTTTTAAAAATAAGACCCCCAAACTTCTAATCTTATACTAAAAACAATTTTATAGAAGTACATTTTATTTAATACATTTTATTAATACTTGGGTTTGTGTGTGTGTGTGTTTGTGTGTTGGGATTATTTCTAGGACTTTTCGATGTAATCCCGTGTTCTACCACTAGGCCTCATCTCACCCATGTTCCTCTACCACCCCCACATCTCCTCCTCTTCCTTCTCTTCCTCCTCCTCCTCTTCTTTTTCAATGGAGACAAGGTTTCTCTGTGTAAGCCTTGCTAACTTTGATCTACTGAGTTATATAGGGCTGAACTATTTGCCCAGGCTGGCCTTGAATAAGCTATATAGCTCAGGCAGGCTTGAAATTTGGGATTCACTGTCTCAACATCCTGAGTAGCTGTAATTTCAGGCAAGTATGTCTGATTCCCTGGTACATTTTGTTTGCAGTTTATCAGTACTGGGAAAACTTTAGGCTGTATGCCATTAATTTAAGTGTTTAAGAACCAAAAAAAAATTGCAATTTGAGTTGAATTATTTATTTTTATTGGCTATATTATTTACATTTCAAATATTATCCCCTTTCTCAGTTTTCCCCTCCACAAACCTCCTTATCCCCTCTACTCTACCCCTGCTTCTATGAAGGAGCTCCTTCACCCACCCACCCACCCACTCCCACCTCAAGGCCCTAGTATTCCCCTACACTGGGCATCGAGCCTCCACAGGACCAGGGGGCTCCCCTCCCATTGATGCCAAATAAGGCCATCCTCTGCTACATATGCAGCTGGAGCAATGGATCCCTCCATGTGTACTGTCTGGTTTTTTTGAGACAGGGTTTCTTTGTGTAGCCCTGGCTGTCCTGAAACTCACTGTGTAGACCAGGCTGGCCTCAAACTCAGAAATCAGCCTGCTTCTGCCTCCCGAGTGCTGGGATTAAAGGCGTGTGCCACCATACCCAGCTTCCAATAACATTTTTAATAATAGAAATGTGTAGTTTCCATTCTAGACTCAAGATTTAATCTCCAGAAGTAGGACTAGATAGGTAGTTTTTTTTTTTTTTTTTACCAGTTTTCCAAGTAATTTGTGTGATTAGATGGAAGGAGAAAGTATAAGTTATTGGATACATAGTAATCAATAAATGAACACATCTGTATTCTTAACCCAGACATTTTTTTCTTCTTAGGCTTTTACAGATTAGCTAAGGTCAATAACCTCAGAATTAAAGAAGAATGAGCAGTTCTCAGGAAGGAGAGAAGACTGAACACTTACTGTGTATCACACTTAAAACACCTTTGCGGGGCTGGTGAGATGGCTTAGTGGGTAAGAGCACCCAACTGCTCTTCCAAAGGTCCGGAGTTCAAATCCCAGCAACCACATGGTGGCTCACAACCATCTGTGATGAGATCTGACTCCCTCTTCTGAAGTGTCTGAAGACAACTACAGTGTACTTACATATAATAAATAAGTAAATCTTTTTTTTTTTTTTAAAAACAACAACAACAAAAAAACACCTTTGCTCTTTCACTTAGTGCTATGTGATGTTCAGGTGTTGGTAGCAAATGATGGTGTTTTCTTTGAACCTAATTAAGAGTTGGCGCAGAAGGATTAAACAGTAGAGCTTTTGTGAATATAATTCTTGGGCTCTAACTATGCCACTCACTACATATTAGATGACATGGTGAACTCAGGTAGTTTAGTGTTAAGCCAGAGTTTCATGGTGGATGACCTTATAATCTGCTTTGTTCCAAATTTCCCTTATGAAAACTTAATGTGCTTGTTCTGCCTTTCCTATTAACTTTACACATGGAAAGGAGGCACTACGCACTACCTGATGCCTGTCTTCTTGTTTTGCTTTATGTGACATACACACTGTGCTAGAGCGACCGACCATGTGAAGGACGGATTTACTTTGGTTTAAAGCTCCTTGGTTGACCATTGCCATCATGGTTGGAAAGGTGTGCTGAAAGAGTTGCTTGCTTCATGACAGCCACAGACCACAGAGAGACGGGAACAGGCCAGCAGCACATTGTATCTTTCAGGGTCTCTGTATAGACTAGGCTAGCTCTAAACTTGTGGCTGTCCTCCTGTTTTGAGATCTGAGTGTTGGATTATATATATGCATGAGCCACCATGCTGGAAAGTATTTTTTGTTGTCTCCTTTACATCAGTCTCCTCTCCAAGTCACCATGTAGCCAAGCGTGCCTTGAACAGCTAATGACTCTCCTGCTTTCACCTGACTAATGGGGGGGGGGGTCCAGTCACTTCTCACTGATTGTATCCATATCCATCAGCCTTAGACCAAGTCTCTGAGGGGCAGGTCGAGGGAGACTGCATTTCAAATCATAGTATTGAGTATCTTGCATCTTATAGCATTATTGACATTGAAATTTTTTTTTTGTTTGTTTTTCGAGGTGAAATTTTTAATTAGGTTGGTTTTTGTACTACCATTTACCACTGAATGAATTCTATGATACTACAATAAAACGGATTTTGGATAATGATGAAAAATAATAACAGTTTATTGAGAAAATAGAGCTCAGTGCTTTAGTTTCAGCATCTTTCTTCCTTTGACCATTCTTAGCATGGCATGAGCTAAGACCAAACCAAAAATGCTCTGTCTCTCTGTCTCTAGTGTGTGTGTGTGCATTTAACTTACAGAAGAGAATCATGATATCCGCCTTCAATTCCGGATCCCAGTGCGTCAGTCTTCTGAATGCTGGGATTTATAGGTGTATAACATCACCATACCTGGCTTATTTTAACCCTTCATTATGCCCAGTTCACTTTATTTGTAAGCAGAAACTTGAACCTGGATATAATGCTCATTTAATTTTATATTAGCTCATATGAATCGGTGACAGATTAGAGTACCCAGATCTTTCAGATGTTATTATAGAATACTTTAATGGTGTAGTCCAGATGGCCATTTTCATGAGCACTGTCAGTGAGAAAATCTGTAAGTTAATGAAGGTGTATTTTAATGCCAGGCTCGCTGATTCAGCCTTACCCCCTCAGCAGTCTTTCTGATGCTTTCTTTTTATGTCAGACCATTCAGTAACTGTTCTAGTCTGAGCCCATCTTTACACATCTAAAAACATGTGGAATGTATCTAAGGTCCCTTGATTCAGTTTTCTGGTCTGTCCATTGTAAATAGTTACCAAGTGAAATTTATCCAGTGATGTTTTCAGGTCATTTTTCTGCAGCTTATGGTGGGTTTGACGGCACGTGCCTTCCAGGATGCTCCTTCCTTCTAACTTACTTTGTCACATACTGGTATAGTCTGTGCTCCAGCCAGGAAAATCTGCTTAGCTCTTTCATTGAGTTCATGTATTTATTTCATTTGGAACTTTCTTCTTCATTTCTCTCTGGGTGTTCATGTCCCAATTTTTTCCTGAAAAGTCATCTTGAAATTTAAATTTTTCTAGGAAAGCATTTTTTATATTTCTTCAAAATGTCATTTCAACTATACTTAATTTTTTTTATACTTACATGAAGTTAGCCATCTCTTCTGTTTTTCTCACACTGCCTTTTATTAGCTTTAAGATAAGCCAGTGCTGCCGGGTGTGGTGGCGCACGCCTTTAATCCCAGCACTTGGGAGGCAGAGGCAGTCGGATTTCTGAGTTTGAGGCCAGCCTGGTCTACAGAGTGAGTTCCAGGACAGCCAGGGCTACACAGAGAAACCCTGTCTCGAAAAAAACCAACCCCCCCCCCCCCAAAAAAAAAGATGAGCCAGTGCTGACATTGATGTTTTTCAGTCAGAAATTAAAACTTGGACAGTATCTGCTGTATATGGCATACCTGAACCTGATATCACCTCTGGACTATAGAGGGCAGGACCATCCTCCTGAAGGTGGCAGATGATCTCTTAGAAAGGGAATAACCTGAAGAATAGCAGGCAGCAATGACATCTCATCTCAGACTTGCATTGTTGAATAGACGTTTTCTGTATAATCTTTTGTTTTTAACTTTGTGGTTATTTTTTATGGCTTGTAGTTCAGTTTTTTTTATTTTTAAATTGTATTGTTAAGATTGTATTTGAGCTGACATACAAGGCTTGTCATATTGTCTTTGACGTTCCTTCTGGGTCACGTTGTGCTCAGTTGAAACGGATGGCTTACGAGAGGTTGGAGGGTCAGCCAGCCACAGGGCCACAGGTGCCATGGCACCCTTGATGGAGCTTGTTTGTGTCCACACATGCTCAGGTTACTTTCTACTTCACCACATGAGCCCCTAGGTTGTAAAGTAATCCATATGTTGTTATTTTCTACATATCCAACTGTGGAAGCCTCAAGAATCTGTTTCTTTTGAGGTTTAGGTTGAGGCCTAGCCTTCATATCTAGATTCACAGTATTTAAGACAGTGAGCCAGGTGTGATGTTCTAGACCTTTAATTCCACCACTTGGGAGGCAGAGAGAGGCAGGTAGAGGCCAGCCTGTTCTACAGAGTGAGTTCCAGGACAGCCAGGGCTGTTACACAGAGAACCCTGTCTTGACAGGAAGTTAATGAAGTTTTCTTTGTGGAGCCAGCTATGTATGAAATGTCAAGCTGGGTGTTTTGTTTTGTTGTTGTTTTGTTTTTTAATTTCTCTAAAATAAAATTTTACTTTAAAATGTTTTATCTTAATAGGTTATTTATATTATTATTATTGTTTTGGTTTTCAAGACAGCGTTTCTCTGTGTAGCCCTGTCTGTCCTAGAACTTGCTTTGTAGATCAGGCTGACCTCCAACTCACAGAGATCCACCTGCTTCTGCCTCCTAAGTGCTGGGATAAGAGGTGTGTGCCACCACCACCTGACGAGAAAAAAAAAAAGAATTAATGTTGATAGAACATGGAACTCATTGGTAACTATGTCAAAATGGTCGTAACAGTTGTGCTTTCTTGATATAATAGCAACATATCAGACCTTGGCAGATGCCCCACCCCACCCCCAAAAGGAAACACCACAGAAAATGAATTAATAGTAAAGGCTTAACCTTAAAATGCTAGAGGCCCTGTTTTTTTTTTTTTTTTTTTTTTTTTGGTTTTTCGAGACAGGGTTTCTCTGTATAGCCCTGGCTGTCCTGGAACTCACTTTGTAGACCAGGCTGGCCTCGAACTCAGAAATCCACCTGCCTCTGCCTCCCCAGTGCTGGGATTAAAGGCGTGCGCCACCACGCCCGGCCAGAGGCCCTGTTTTTAATTGTGAAGGGAGAACTATAAAGAGGAACAAGGGAGAGAAGAGGAGACAGCGTTTTAGAACAAAGGGAAAACACAGAAACTAAGTTTGATGAGAGGATGGAAAACATTACAGGAAAGATGAACAAAGACAAGGAACCAAGAGCCCAGGCAGCATCCTGCGCCCTGCCAGGGTCTGCTCTCTGCGTCTTGTGCTGTCCTCTTCTTCTGCCCTGGCCCTGCCACTCTATGGTTCTCCGGTGGTGTAGCTTCCTCATGTTATTAAATTCTCAACACCCACTGCAAATGTGTGCATGCATGCGTGTGTGCGTGCTGCTTGTGTAGATAGATGTAGTGATGTTAGAGTTCGTATAGCCTAGGTTCCTGGGGTGGGTGAACAGTGGTGCTGCTCATCTTTCTCTGCTACATGACCTCCTTTTATCCTGAGACTTGCAGAGAAATGGCAATAGTTATTTCAGATCAAGCCTTGGGGATCTCCAGCCATAAAAGGGATGATTTGGCTTGCCTGTTGTGGCCCCAGAGGATAGATATGTGAGGATATAAACTGTGACACTTACATGACTGCTTGGTGATCAGTACATTTCTGGCACCTTTCTGTTCCAACACTTTTTAAATCCTAAGATATACTCACAGTGGCATCTTTATGTTACTAGTGAAAGAATCTTCGATGTCACGCAGTTCCTCACTTCACCCGTTATACAAACACAGGCGTGGGAGTGTCTATTGGCATGTTTTATATGGCCTTCTGAGCAGTTTGGTAAAGTTGAAATTAGGAACAAGGTCTCCTGAGTCCTGTCCATTTTTTTTCCTTTAAAAACAATACATCATGAAATCTCACATTTATTTAATTTTTTTCTGAATTCTTAAGATTCATTTTGATTGGAAGCTGCAAAGAAACAGAGTCTGCCTGAGTTGTGTGTGCTTGGTGCAGAAACCTAGAGAAGGGAATTGTGAGTGCTTGTGTGTGTGTGTGTGTGTGTGTGTGTGTGTGTGTGTGTTTGTGATAACAGTTTTTGTAGCTTTCACTGCACAGAGCTGAGCGAGGGGCCAACAGTTACCCCTGGGCCTGGCTGACATCCCATTTTTTGAGGCCCCAGAGTTATTTTTAGCCCCAGGGCCTTGGAAGCAGGTGTGGTCTGTGCTTGAAGGCCACGCCTGGAACCTGTTCAAGCCTTGTTGTGCTTGTCATTTTAGGAGCTGACAATGGTGACCTAAGCCTACTGCTTTACCTTGCCAGAGGAATTTGCATCTTTTTGGTGAGGAATGAGAAGTCATACTTTATTACATTTGTGATTATTTAAGCAGGTTTGCTTTGGAAACTTTTAATACTTGAAATATATTTTAAGAGTAGTAGTACAATATTAACTAACAAAAATATCAGAATAAGTCCCTTATATATAGAAGGACTCTTTTTGTATTAAAAAGCATGCCCCAACTGATATGTTTTAAAATTCAGGTTTGTAGACACAAGTCACAATTGAACTTTTAATTTTCTAGGCATCTGAGATATAGTTCAGTGCTATAGATAATGTGTTTAGCATGCATAAGGTTCTGTCACCAGTAAGCACACACACACACACACACACACACACACACACACACACCTTGAGGATGATAGGCAAATGCTCTTTACCTTACTATAATTATTCTTTTTTTTTCTTTTTAAAGATTTATTTATTTTATATATGTGAGCACACTGTTGTTCTCTTCAGACACTCCAGAAGAGGGCATCAGATCCCATTATAGATGGTTAAGAGCAGCCAGTGCTCTTAACCTCTGAACCATCTCTCCAGCCCCACAGTAAATATTCTTTTTTTTTTTTTTTTTTTTTTTTTTTTGGTTTTTCGAGACAGGGTTTCTCTGTATAGCCCTGGCTGTCCTGGAACTCACTTTGTAGACCAGGCTGGCCTCGAACTCAGAAATCCGCCTGCCTCTGCCTCCTGAGTGCTGGGATTAAAGGCGTGCGCCACCACGCCCGGCTCTGTAAATATTCTTTACAGGCTCTTTTATGAAGCAACAGCTGGACTTTCACCTCTCAGAGATTAACCTCAGTTTTCATATATATATAATCTTCTGTTCTGCCGCTCACTCCCCACTTTTTTTAAAAATCAGCCCTGCCAAGAAATATTGCAAGAGTGTTTGTGTGATATCATTTGCTAACGTTTCTCCCCTCCCTCCCTCCCTCCCTCCCTCCCTACCGGCAAGTTCATGCATATCACACAATCGCCCCAACACCCCTTTGCAGCCAAGGATGACTCTGAGTGTCTGATTCTCCTGCCTCTATCTCCCAAGTGCTGGACTGACTCTCAGGCTTGGGCCAGCATAACTGCATTTCACTGCATGCTCCTAGGGCTGCTGATGGTAGAAGTTAAGTCTGGTTCTTCCTCCCAGCCCCATGCTCCCAGAAATGTCTCATACTCAAGATATATTTACAGATACCTTGGACATAGAGCTAGGCTCTTCTAGCTAGCTCTTCTCTCACTAAATTATAATTTAAATTAAACCATTTATTCTAATCTACATTCTGCCACATGTCTCATAATCTGTGCTCAGGTACCATGCATCCATCTTGTCACATCTTCCCAGATGAATATCCTGTGCCTTGTTCTATTCCAGAATTCTCTCTGCCTCCTGGATGTCCCACCTTCTATTCTACCCTTTCCTATGGCCATAGGTTTTTTAAATTGACTGGCAATGCATCCATACAATACACAAGATATCTCTTAAACTGATAGTCTCTGAGAAATTAAATTGTAACCTTTCTTTCATTAGACTGCTTCCAGATTATCCACCTGTGCCCTGTCTTAGTACTTGTGGTAATTTAACTTTTCTATCAGAAACATATGTCCCTTCTTTCTCATAGTGGATTTTGTCATGGCAGTGAATTGGCCAAGGGTACAATATACAGATAAAGATTTTGAAGTTATTTTTACCAACCCCTTGACTATAAGTTCTTGAGTTATTTGATCCATTCTTTGACGAGAAGAACATCTTGAAAACATTTATTTTAAGGAAAAGATTTTTAAGGGGGCTGGAGAGAGAACTCAGCACACAAGAGCACTGGCTGCTGTTCCAAAGAACTAGGGTTTAATTCCTAGCACTTACATGGCAGCTTATAGCGGTCTGTAACTCTAGTTCCAGGGGCTCTAACACCCTCAACACAGACACATGCACCAGCCAATGCTCATAAAATAAAAATAAATGTTATCTTAAAAAGGAAAATATTTAAAGAATACTTTCCTGTATAGATTTTTTCATACTTATATTTTGCTTACTATGTCTGTTATATTTTACTTCATTCCTTGCCAAAAAACAAAAACAAAACCCTCCAGACTCTCTTAGTAGTTATAAACATTTGTGCTCTAAGCAGCAGTATACTGTGTGAACATTGTAATCTTTTCTGTCACAGTGTTGGTGTTTCTTGGCTAAGACAAACACTAAGGAACCACAGCACTTTCCTTTGCACCTTCCTTCCTTTGTTAAAGGAAGAAAATGTACTAAACTTCTTTAATGTGTGTGGACTCACCTATATACATACTTGTATATATTTCACTCTAAAGTTGTTTAAAACCTCAATTGCTTGGAAACGTGTCATTTCTAGTAGATATAACCATAATTCTGAAGGAAGACTGAATATCTGCCATATCTTTTATTAGAATTTGCCTAATTCAGGAGTTTTTGGCCAGTCTCTTCATGATTTTCAATCATGCTTTTGGCATAGAGCTTCAGTCTTCAGGCGACTTCTTAGCTTGCTTTCTCACCTCCTTCATGATTTTATTTTTGTGATTCCTTTGGAGAAAGGCCTTTGACTGGTCAGTTTGAGCCTCCTCTAGCATCTCTTAACTCTGCTTCATTTATTTCTCCATAGCACTTCTTCACTGGCATAACATCTTATTTTGTCTATTTTATGTACCTTATATTTTACATTTTGAAAGTCCCTTCAAGGTTCATCTATTGAAGACTGAGTCCCCACATTAATGTTATTGGGAAGGACTGGAGTCATTAGGAGGTAAGATCTTGGGAAGATTTTAGGTCACAAGGGGCAGGGCCTTCAAAAGGGAATTGTGTGCAACTTCTTTTTTTCTACGCCAGTTTGCTATATGAAGAGTTGACTGACCTCCCATTCTTATTTGCTACTTGACATGCCCACAAGAAGTACTGAGAGCATTGGATCTGCTCAATTTTGGACTGAAGTGTCCAGATCTCTAAGCCAAATATCTTTTTTAGGGACTGGGGAAATGAGTTTTTTGTGTCAGCTTGACACAGCTAGAGTCATCAGAGAGAAAGAAACCTCAGGTGAGGAAATGCCTCCGTAAGATCCAGCTGTAAGGCATTTGATCCATTAGTGATCAGTGTGGGAGAGTTCAGCCAATTGTGAGTGGTGCTATCCCTAGGCTGGTGGTAGTCCTGGGTTCTATAAAATAGGAGACTGAGCAAGCCATGTGAAGGAAGCCAATAAGCAGCATCTCTTCATGGCCTCTGCACCAACTCTTGCCTCTAGGATTCAGCTGTGTGAGTTCCTATCCTGATTTCTTCCAGTGATGGACTATGATCTGGAAGTGTAAGCCCAACTTACTTTTTGGTTGGTGTTTCATCATTGCAATAAAAACTCTTAACTAAGTTAAATGCAGTCAGTAAACCTCTTGCCGTTTAGTTAGGAGACCACTGCGTTCAATACTCAACACCCAGATAAAATGCTTGTTATGCTGCAGCCAGACATTATGCAGAGTGAGAGACTTGGGAACACTCCACTCTAAGTGGGATGTCTCTATCAAATCCCTCCCCTCCCCTCAGAGTTCAGGGACCTCCCACCCCTTCCTTACTCTTCCACTCTCATAGAAGGGGAGGTGGGAAGAGTGTAAGAGCCAGAGGGGATGGGGAACACCAAGAAAAGAAGATGCTCTAAATCAACATGAGTAAGGCTCATATGAACTCACAGAGACTGGAGCACAGGTCTGCACTGGGTCCTCTGCATGCATATATATATATATATATATATATATATGTGTGTGTGTGTGTGTGTGTGTGTGTATGTGTATGTATGTATGTATGTATGTATGTATATATTGGCTTCTAGGTTAGTGTTTTGATGGGATTCCTGAATGTAAGAATGTGAGTAGGTCTCTGAATCTTGTGCCTTCTCTTGGGCTGTCTTCCTTCTGTTGGTTTGACTTATCCAACTTCAGTGTGATACATTTTGTTTTATCTTACTATATTTTATTTATTTATTTATGTTTAAATGAATGAAAACCTAGCCATGGGGCTGGAGAGATGGCTCAGCAGTTAAGAGCACTGGCTGTTCTAGAGGAGCCGGGTTCAATTCCCAGCACACACATGGCAGCTCACAGCTGTCTGTACCAGCCAGGGGGATCTGACACCCTCACACGGACACATATGTGTACGCAGGCAAGGCCTATGTACATAGATAAAAATAAATAAATCATTTTTAAAAAGAAAGAAAGAAAACCTAGCCACTAGGTTAAAGGTTAACAACTGAACTGTCACATACCTGCTGGAAGAGGAAAATCAGTTTTCTTCAACACTAGGTATATCAACCACTCCAGGACAGGCCTCCTGTTTAGGAGTAGTTAGCCAGCATATAATGGACTCCAGAGTTTTATTTGTTCTTATTTGGTTACAGTTAGGTGTTTTTTGTTTTTTGTGTAGGAGGGGCAGGAGTATGGGGTAGGGTGGAGTTTTGCTTTCTTAATTTTGGAAGGGGTTTGTTGTATTGGGTTTTTTGAGAAAGAACTTAAAGTTGGGTATATAGGGAGGTGGAAAGGATCTTGGGAAGAGAAAGAATATAATCAAAATATATTTAAATTTAAAAATGTTTTAAATAATAGTAATAAAAATGCTGCTGGGTAAGGTGGTACTGGTGCTTCTTCCTACCTTTGGGAAGGCAAATTCCAGCAAGACCCTCTGCTTGCTGTTCAGCCGGTCCGTCTCAATCTGCAAGCCTTACTGCAGTGAGAGCCCCTGTCTCACAAAACCAGTGAATAGCAGCTGAAGAATGGCAGGCACCTCAGGTTGACTCCGGGGACTCCCGGGACACCCAGGAGCTTGTACATGAACACACAATGTTCTCTCTCAATGAGTTAATTGTTTCAGATTTTCTTAAAGTAATGGGAAAATGACTAATTCAGTATTGTAGTACTAAATTCTAAGAGAGCAAGGATTTTTTACTTTTACAATACATTTACACTTATAATTTATAATGAATAGTTAGCATTTGTTAATGCATTTTCAAGGCAGTGTTTGGCACATCCTAGGTGTCTGATAATTACCTGCTAATTGACTGGGAGATGCTCAAGAGTACCAGGATATACATCAGTCTCACTTGACCTTGGCTTGTTGTAAGTCTCTCTTTTCAACACCAGCTTACTGTTGTCATGAGTAGCCTTATAAAAACGTTTTCTGTACTCTCAGGTTCCCTACATTTCTTCTTGCCTGGTGGCTTCCTCTTAGGGATCCTTGCATTCCCACCCCAAATGGCCACCCATATCCAGGATCCTCTTCTAGTGACCTGAGCCCTTAGTTTTCTGGCAAGGAGCTAGAGGAAACATGAGGTGTGGATCAGTGAATGAGTGGAGGTTGCAGGGGTGTGTCTAATAGACTCATGGAATGGGGGAAAAGGGAAGGTAGGTAGTGTAAGAAGAAGAAATCAGGGCTCAGGGAGAGCAGGTAATGGAAGCTAGCTGTTGGCAGGTGAACATCACAAACAGGAAGCCATCTAAGAAGAAAGACACGATCTTTAACCCAAACGGTGTCAAGTGTATGCTACTCCTGGCCAGCAGAAACTCTATGGCTGCTCATACATCTGGCCCCACCCATGAGTTGGTTGGCCAGTGTCTTAAAAGAGAGTTAATCTTTGAAAGTTAGCTGCTATTGTAACCTTCATTTGTAGTTCCCTGGAAACATGTAAACGATCTAACTGTGATGAGTGCTGCCTCTCAGTGAGGCTGGGCTTTCCTGAGCTTTTATCTCCTTGTCTAATTCTACTCGTCTAGAAAGACTTTCTTCAAGCAGTCTATTCTGTTATTATCACTTGTCAATATTTATGTCTTATGGTTTTGGGTAGGAAAATGTTTTAAGTTCATGGCTATTTTGGTGAGGATCTGTTTTTTGTTTTGTTTTGATCTCTGAATTTCTGTCAGTTTTTTTTTTTTTCAATTTCTGACAGTTGGGGGGGGGCGTTTGCTCATGTTGATTAGGGCGCCTCACTCTATTAACCACAACCTCAGCCTTCCACTAGTTCTGTTATCCACAGAATCTTAGACAATAGCATTAATCCCTGTAGAACTACAAAGGTCAAAGCCTAAGATGTTTTTGCTTGCTTCCTCATCTGGTCCTTCTTCCCTTGCAGCAAATCTAGTCCTCTCTGTAGATTTGTACAGTTTACCATCATTACCATCCGATTAGAGCTTCCCTAAAAGTCTTTTATTTTGTAGCTTGTTTTATCAGTCTTTATTGAAGGGGAGCTAAGTATCGCTGTAGTTTAAACTTCATGCCTGATTCTATCCTTCCCATGACCTGCTGAGAATTTGAGCTTATGCTGTAGACCTGCGAATCGTTTTCTTCAAGAAATGAGGATACAGTGGGAGCTCCTGCCTTCTCAATTTCCAGACTGTCGTTTGAAATGTTGGTGGAGCCTTCCTTACCCTGCCTGACTTAGGCCATGTGGGTGCCTAAGCAGTGTCTAGTAGTTGACAACTATTGTTGTTGGCATAGAGTAACCATGAGGAGAAGGAAAAAGGGACATTTTATTCTTGTAGCTGAACATATCCTTATTACAACTGACCTCGGAGCCATCGTTGTGTTATTGGGATGTTTCAGAGAAAAAAATACTTCATCTGGGAAGATGTTTAGTAGAATCATTTAATAGTAATGTGGTGGGAGAAGGGAAGTCCTAGAAGGATTGGGTACAGAGCTGTCATCTTATTCACTGTGGAGGCTGAGACATGAGGGTAATGGTCAAGGCTGCCTAACCTATAGAGCAGGCTTAAAGCTAGTGTAGAAAACTTTATAAAGTCATCTCAAAATAAAAAGTAAAACAAAACAAACAAAAATCCAGAATGGGCAAGATACACAGCTGAGTTGAAAATGCTTATCTCATGTGTGTGAGGGTCTGGGTCTAATCCACAGTACTCCAGGAAAAATATCTAGCTGGGTACACTGATGGCTGCAGGGACTGAGGAAAGTGGACCTCGATGTCTTTCCTTTTAATTATTTTAAGGACAGATAATTGGTATTCTTATAATATTAGTCTTTATATTGTTCCTTTACTTAAAAAAAGCTCTACCTTAACAGTCTTCACACATAGCAAAATTAGTAGCATCTTTCACTGATATAGTTTCAAAATTAGATATAGAGTGAATTTTGATAGATAAAACTCCAACCATTTCTTCTATTATGAAGTCCAGTATATCTTCTCATTGAATCTAAAATCTAAAATGTTCAATGTATTACATATAAAAACAATTAAAAGATAAATTTAAGGAGGAGGTTACTATACAATTTTTGTTAATGTTAGAAGTCACAGCATATAAAGCATGAATCATTTGATTCACGTACTAGGAATGGCATTTCTATATGTGTATGCTGTGTGTTTGTGACTCTGTGTGCATGTCACCAGCCACAGGTCAGATGTAGAAAATAGCCGTAGGTGTCGATACTTGGTTTTAACGTGTAAGAGCCAAGACCTGTTGTGAACCTCAGTTGGTTGGCCTGATAGTTTGTGGGGGTTCTCGTGAGTCTGCTTCTGTCTTACTGGAGGGACACTGGAGTTACAGTGTGTGTGTGCCTTATGGAGGTGCTGTGGATCTGGACTCGGGCCCTCATTATAGTGGAGCAAATGCTTTACAAATGGAGCCATTTCTCTGGCCCAAGAAATGGTTAGTTTGCCTGCCTGCTCATTTCTAAATGTAATGTTTTTTTTTTTTTTGTTTTGTTTTGTTTTTTGTTTTTAAATAAAATTGGAGTATTATGAATGGAAGAAAAAGCAAGATATAAAACTGCATATTCCATGTAATATTTGAACAAAGGAGAAGACAAATAACTTTGTGTTTTCTATATTTATTTTAAACAAGAAATTAGAAGCTACTTATTATTAGCAGTGGTTACCAGGTGAGGGACATCTACAACATATGAATTTAAGAAACTTCAGTACAGTGGTGGAGTTTCAGTATCGTGGCAGTTTATATATAACACCTGGCACGGAGTGCTAGGGATTGAACACAGGTCTCATGCATGACAAACAGGTACTCTATCTACTGATATACACCCTCATCCTGTTGGGTAGAACCAGACTATGGGTATTTAATTTAAAACTTGTACTTATAAGACACCCAAGTGCTGGCCTGGCCACACTGATGGGGGTGGCCAGAAGAAAGGCACCCAAGTATCTGCTGTGGGTGCCACTAAGAAGGACGAATGGAGAGATGGGAAAGATGGTATGTGGTGAAGAGATGCAAGAAAAAGTGGAGCCAAATGGTTTGTACACTGTGGAGAATGGTGGTGAGGAACAGGCAAATATGAGGAGGCCATGGTGACTTGAGGAGGCTTGGGTTGTTACCAACGGCCATGTCTGGGTCCATGGTTCAGCTGCAGCTGGGATCTCTGTTGATCTCTGTGGCCCTGGTTACCACTAAAGGCTAAGCAGATATCCATGATCTGGGCTGCCACAGGGACACATTCTGCTCTGAGTGGCCTGTGTTACCACCCGAGGCCATGGGCACATCTAGGCCCAGGCTGCTGCTAGGGGCCATGTCTGGTTTGTGGTCCTGTGGCAGCCAGGGTCTGTATTGATGTCCTAAGCCTATGTTACTACTGAAGGCCATGCAGATGTCTGGTCTGGACTGTTGTCTTAGGCACTATGCTGAGCTGGCCCTGGCCCTCACCAGCCACCACACGCAGGAGAGCTGGCCCCAGGGTCATGAGAGCAGGAGAGCTGTCCTTGCCCCTCACCTGCTGCAGCACTTGGGAGAGCGGGCCCTGTACTTCACCTGGGCAGCACAGTAGTTTGCCCTGGTGGCGAAGGCATGGGTGAGCCAGCCCCAGGACATGAGAACAGGAGAGCTGACCTTGCCCCTTGCTAAGCTGCAGCATTGGATGAGCTAGCTGGGGCAGTGCTGGAGAAATCTCCCTAGTGGTGTAGGCTCAGGAGAGCTGTGCGCCCTGCACCCCCCAGGCTCAGATCCAGGACTTTGAGTTGGCTCACCCAACTTCTATGCTAGCTGTGAGTACATGAAAGGGCCAGTTCTTCAGATCCAAAGCTGCAGGATCGCTATGACACAGGACAACAACAGGATATCCAAGAGGAGTCCCGGTGAAGATCCAGTATTGGTAGTGTAGCAGAAGGCAGAGACCTCCAATCAGACCAGTGACTCATTGCAGTGAACATTTACAAGCAGACTATGTGGACAAAAGTGTATACTGGGTGACATGCTGCAGTACACCACAATTTCCATGCCAAGATTTTGTTTTAATTCCATCTTTATTTTCTTTGGAGGGAATTTTATTTTATTTACAGGGGTGGAGGGCAGATACGAAGGGACAGGGAGATGAATGTAAGTGGGGTGCATGATACGAAATTCACAAAGAGTCAATAACCCTTGGAAAAATTTCTACTTATAAAGAAATGAGTACTGGGAGTGGGAATAATGGCTGGCTTGTAAATTAAGTAAGTAAATAGAAAAGAAACGAAGCCAGGCGGTGGTGGCACACGCCTTTAATCCCAGCACTTGGGAGGCAGAGGCAGGCAGATTTCTGAGTTCGAGGCCAGCCTCGTCTACAAAGTGAGTTCCAGGACAGCCAGGGCTACACAGAGAAACCCTGTCTCGAAAAACCAAAAAAGAAAAAAAAAAAAAAAAAGAAAAGAAATGAGTTGGAGGTCATTCGTAGTCACTCTCTATTACCCCTTGGCAGGGTTCTGCCACATAATCCAGTCAGGACTAAGAGCATCAACATTTTGATATAAAGGGACAAGAGGACTTGAGCTGGTTTCAGTACAATACTGAACGTGTACAAATTTACTTCACTCTCATCCTTTTGCTAAAGTTACATCCCCTATTGGAGTGACTGAGCAGAGAGAGATCCTTTCTTGGTTAGGACAAGAGTCTTTCTGTGTCTGCAGCAGCCAGCTTGGGCCTTTTCATACCTGGTAGAACTGTCTGCTGAAGGGAAGCAGCTGAGTCTTCTAATTTAGCTTGTGCATATTTGCTATCTTCTCCCCCCTTTTGTCTCTTGATCTCCTAACCCAGATCACTGCTTTTTGTCTCTTCCTGACTTCATCCTTGAACGGGGCCAACCACACTTGGTACTGTTGTTGGAATCAGCTTGCTCTTGTTCTCAGATTTCTGCTTTCTGTGCCATCTGGGCACTCTTGTGGACAAGTCACATCATTCTTTCCCAGTCCAGTTCCATTGTGGAGCAGGTGCTGAGGGAAAACTGGGTAACCTAGTAGTAGAAGCTCTGGTTAGGAAGTGAGACGTTCTCTGTGCAGGACCTCACAGTGGCATGAGATGTGCCACTGAGCAGTCAGGACTTAGAATAAAGTGCTGTGAACATGCCGGATACTTTGCGAAAGTTTGTTGATTGCCAAGGCAAATCTGCTCTGGCTTCTTCAGTGAAATGAGAGGTGACTCTTATTCCTCTTTGATACAAAAGTTTATTGAAGATAAACACAATGTAATGAAACCTAGTGCTTAGAAGACAAGACATGGCCATTTAATACATTAAATGCAGGGTTCATAAAATAAGATTTCCCAGGTGCATCTATATCAGGCTTTGTGAGAAAGGTGGAGGCTGGACTGTATAGGAAAGTAGATTGCTACTGCTTTGACCTACTCAGTAATGTCTATTTAAAAGGAAAATACTTATGTTATGTGCATCAGTGTTTTGTCTGCCTGTCTGTCTATGTAATATGTATGTGCCTGGTACCTGAGAAGATCCCAGAAGAAGGCATTGAATCCCCTGGGAATGGAATTAAAGATAGTTGTATTGTGTGGGTGCTGGTCCTCTGAGAGTGCTGGAGGCTTAACTGCTGAGTTGTTGCTTTAGCCCTCATAATGTCTTTATGGTTCTAGTCACGAGTGAGCTTTGTTCACAACACTGCCCTCCCAGCTGAGACAGAGTCTGACTATATAGTCTAGGCTGGCCTACAATTTAAAATTCCTTCCTTTTCAGCTGCTCGAGTCCCAGCGTTAAAGGCAGGCGCTGTTACGCCCAGCCTCACCTGTGCATCCAGCCACCAATGCAGTCCCCTCCTCTCTCTGACTGATCCACTTCCATTTATTAATTTTAGATAACTCAGACAGTTTTGTTCTCAGACAAATATTTATGAAGAGATAGTCATTGCTGTGTGTGTATTTTGTAGAAGATAACCAGTAAATTCTAGGCTGCTTCTCTTTATAGCCTGATGCCTTTTCTCCATGCCCAGGGCTTTTAAAGTTTAAAAGTAGAGAATATGACCCTAAGATGATTGACAGCTTTACCATCTTGTTCTGAAACCAGGCAGTCAAGTATTTATTTATAATCATAAATTGTTTTTGGAACAAGAAAAGTTTTGCTTATTATGAAAGTTAAATCGAGCATCTTACCTATAAACGAGTGGAAGTGAGAAACTAATCAAATATTTCCACCAAGTGCTGATCCTCTAAAAGTGAATGCGAACAGCAAATGTCTGGTATTAAATAAAGCATGTCTCACGTAAGGAAAATGGACCAGGTTAGATACAAATCTAAGAATGTTGAAGGCTAGGATCAGGCTCAAATTGTGGACTAAACTTCAATTAGTGTTGCTCAGGAAATGGTTCCTTACAGGAGTCTGGTGAGATCAGAAGGCATTTTAAGGGCTCTGCATGCTGTCTTCAAGTCCCAGGCTAAGGGATGAAACTCTAAGTCAGCGATGCTCTTGAGAATGTGCTATGAAAGCTGGAGGGGAAGCCTATGACAGGTCAAGGAACATGAGGTGGAGAGGAGGGCTTGGGATGGAGACAGACCACCTGCTGGAGCTGGGTCCTGTTGACAAGTGCATCAGCCATTTTGTCCCCTTTCTTCCTTAAACAGTATTTGAGCTTTGTGGAACCTTGTTTTCCTGTCCCTTCTCAAGGGGCTGCTGTTTGCCCACTCACTCATCACAGGAATTCTTAAGCCAGCAGCAAAGATTTCTTTTTCTCCTAATATAATCTGATTTTTTGCTATTCTGTGTACTGTTTTCAAGGCATAAATAAGTAAAATGGAAGAAAACCATTTGGAATATTAATACTTCGAGCTGCTTTTTCAGACTCTGTAATTTCATACAAATTATTGAATTTGGGATCTCAGATAATTATAATTATGAATGCCTTGTTTTGTTTTGTTTTTTTGAAGTTTTTATATTTTGAGGTTAGTATAACCCCTTTTTAATGAAACCATGTCTAGTTATTCCTTCTTGTTTGTTCAAATGAAACAGTGCATTAAGTATGGAATTAGATTAATGAAGTAAATATTATGAATCATACACTCGCTAGTCTGATACTCATTTTTCTGACCCAATGTTTTGTTTTCTGTCTTTCTTTCTCTCTTCATATAGGTTGTCATCCCAGTGTAAAGCTGTTGGAGTGAGGGCAGAAAGGTAAAGAATGATGTAATGCCTGGCTGCCCTAGAGCATCCTTTGTTGTGGGATGGGTATTCCCATCATCTCTATGAATCTAGTGTGAGGGGCTGCTTTGTGGAAGGAATCCTTTGCAAGAGCATATCAAGAGGAAAGAGAAAGAGACATTCAGTTGGAGGGCTCTTGCTGAAATGGATTTAACTCTCCTCTTGCCAGTCACCACTAGCCTGACCTCATACATTTTTAGTACAATGGAGTGGCTGAGCCTTTGAGCACAGCACCATTACATCATCGTGGCAAATTAAAGAACGAGGTGGGGAAAGAAGACTTATTGTTGTCATGGCCCATGAGATGATTGGAACTCAAATTGTTACTGAGAGCTTGGTGGCTCTGCTGGAAAGTGGAACGGAAAAAGTGCTGCTAATTGATAGCCGACCATTTGTGGAATACAATACGTCTCACATTTTGGAAGCTATTAATATCAACTGCTCCAAACTGATGAAGCGAAGGTTGCAACAGGACAAAGTATTAATTACAGAACTTATCCAACATTCTGCAAAGCATAAGGTAATTTCTTTCTTTTATGACTTTTTAAGTAAGCAGACATACTAATTCAGAAAATATTTTAATTGAAGCTTCTTTTTTAAGTATAGAAAGTAATTTGAGGAAATTTTGGTTGCTTTTTAGATTTGGTAATCTTGCAATACCTAAAAATATATTAACAATTATACTGTCACTTTAAGAATTTTTTAAAAAAGATTTATTTATTTATTTATTTATTTATTTAATGATATGAGTACACTGTAGCTGTCTTCAGACACGCCAGAAGGGGAGAATCAGTTCCCATTACAGATGGTTGTGAATAATCATGTAGTTGCTGGGAACTGAACTCAGGACCTCTGGACCTCTTACCTGCTGAACCATCTCTCCAGCCCCACATTAAGAATATTTTAAACTTAGTCAGGTGCTGTGGCTTATGCCTGTCTAGCATGGAAGGCTGAGGGAGAGGATTGCTACAGGTTTAAGGCAAGCTTGGGCTGCATAGGAAGACCCTGTCTCGAAAATGAAAATGCCATGGGGAGGAAAAAGACCATACTATACAGAATGGCTAACTTATTATAATTTGGACACATGCTGTGTTTCTTTATATATTAATATCTCAATGAAATTGTCTTATCAGGTTAAACAACATTTTGTATTCTATTATCTTCAAACACACTGAAAGTCATTCTTTTCAAGGTCTTTGAAAGTAAGAACTGATCATTAGAAGTGGAAGTAACATTAATGTGTGGTAATCTTGGCTAAGACATGTTCAGGAAAAAATTATTACTGGGATAATGAAGTATTGTGTATGTGTTAGGGGAGTCTGTCCCTCGCCCCCCTTTTGAGTAGGGTTTCATATGACTCAGGCTGTACTCAAAGTTGCTATATAGCGAAGATTGGCCTTGAACACCCGATAAGTGCATCTTTTAGTAAACAGCAGATTTCCTTCCTTTTATATAAGAAGTGTGTGTGTGTGTATAAGTGTAAGCCAAAAGGGTATTATCCTTAGAAATGTAAACAGCCTCCTTTTGAGGTATCCTCCTGGCTTGGAACTCAGCAATTAGTCTAGACTAGCAGGCCTGTGAACCTCAGAGATCACCTCCCCAACCCCGCAGACACAAACACACACACACACACAAGACACTATAATCAACTTTTTTATGTGGGTGCTAAGTACCAAACTCAGATCTTCATGCTGAGATAGCTCTTCAGTTTCCTATAGGAACTATTTTAACAAATGTTTCTTTTGGTAGAAGATTGTTTTTTTTTTTAAATTTTGCAAATTATGTCATTTGTGAATTTTACCATTTTATATTTCCACATTTTTAGCACATCTTAAAGTAGCATCAATTTTGCCTTTGAGAAGCAGCGTACAAGCATGTAACCAACCGCTTCTTTGCTAATTTTACCCAGTAAACTGATTGCATCTCAATTTTATTCAAGATACTAATTGAAATAAGAAGCCATTAACTGTTTCAAGACCCCTTGGCTGGAGAGATGGCTCAGTGGTTAAGCACACTGACTGCTGCTCTTCCAGAGCTTCTGAGTTCAATTCCCACAACCACACGGTGGCTCACAACCATCTGTAATGAGATCTCATTCTGGTGTGCCTGAAGACAGCTACAATGTACTAACATAAATAAAATAAATAAATCTTTAAAGAAATAAAACTGTTTCAAGACCAGTAAAATGTGAGCTCCTACAGAGTCAGTGACTTGCTAGATTATTTTCCTCAAACCATTCCCCACCCCATAATCCCTTTTTGAAACAGGGACACAAGTAGCCCAGACTGCTTTTGAGTTTGTGTTGGGTAAGCATGACGCTGAATTCTTGATTCTCCTTCCAACCTCCCCAGTGCTGCAAGTGTGCAGTGCCATGCCAAGCTCTCATCTTCCTTCTTAACAAGCTGCACGTTTGCATTTTAGGTTGACATTGACTGCAATCAGAAGGTGGTAGTTTATGATCAAAGTTCCCAAGATGTTGGTTCTCTGTCGTCAGACTGCTTTCTCACTGTACTTCTGGGTAAACTGGAGAGGAGCTTCAACTCTGTCCACCTGCTTGCAGGTGAGTTTGGGACCCAGTGGGAAGGGCTTGGACTGTTATGTCACTGTATGTAAGCAGCATCACAACTGATGTGTAAAGTGAGTTACAGCTTCCGATTGATAGAAAGGTTTCATTGATCTTGAATACTGTTATTCCTCCCCATTAAATTTGTGAAGTGGTATTTTGCTTTATTTTTTGTTTGATTCTTAGGGAGAATCTCACTATATATGTAGCCCAGGCTGGCCTCAAGTGTAAAGCAGTCCCTCTGCCTCAGTTTCCCTAGTACTGGAATTACAGGTGTGGACTTTCACACCTGGCTGGGTCTGTGTATTCTGATCTAACTAAAATGCCTCTTTGTGTCTTATTAGATGGCTTATAGCCTTGTATAGCTTCTGTCTGATGATTTTCTGTGTACCTGCTGTTTAAGAACACTGAGTGATTTAAATCTCAGCTCTTGTGAGTTCTTACCTTTTAGCTAGAGCCAGACCAGCATTACAGTTTCAAACTCTTACTTTATATACTTGAAGGAGACTCCAGAGATAAGCTCACCTTCTCAGGCATATGAACAGTGAAATAAAGAGCAAATTTGTAGACTGTTTTTTCTAATTGTTACGTAGACTATTTTAAAACTTATTTACTTATATATTTTTTGTGTGATTTTTGTTTGTTTTTTTATGCTTGGAAATAAGGACTTAATATATAAATGCTAAGCAACTGGGTAATTTTGTAAAGCATATGCGAAAGGACTAACTCTCTGAGAGGGAGCACAGTGTGGCAGGTGCATCTCACGGACTCCAAACAAATGGCTCATCCTTTGCTTACCTGTTGCAGACTGGCTCACCAGAATGGGAAGTACGTTGACCACTGCATAGAACATTAACTTAAAGTTGCTACCAGGCAGGTGTTATCTAGCTGTAATACCCAAGAGTGCTTTTTAAGATGTGACCTAGGAAAAGATATTAATAGGTATTATAATTTTCCACCTTTGCTATTTATTATAAGGAGGATACAGTAAGCTTGATTAGTTATTGGCAGTTAGTATTAGAAATATAAATGTGTTTTAAGATCAATAGTTTGTTCGTGTACAGACAGTTTTAAAATGTTAATACTTTGAAACTCCATACAGGGTTAGGTGAGATCCCCTATTTCCAGTTCTTTCACACGTTTTTGCTTCAGTTCTCTAGGAACAAGGATAGATTTTTGTCGTTGCCCCTCCCACCCCCACCCCAGGTTGTTTCTAATTACACCTTATGTCTGTGCTGTGATTCTCTCCAGTCTCTCTGTATCAGGAAGTGAGGCTTACTTTTTAGAGAATGTAGCTTACGTAATTCTGTATGATGACTATGATTATGTTTGTCCTGTCTCTTGATAGGTGTGTGTGTGTGTGTGTGTGTGTGTGATGCTAAGCAGATGTTCTAGCAGTGAGCTGCTCGACCCCTGTCCTCTCACTCACCCTGCAGGCACGTTTTAAGGGTGTATAGAAGTGGGTTAGATATAGCAACTTTTTGAGTTCCACTAAGAGTAAGTTTGGTATTCAAGTTTTTGTAGCCACTGTGATGGACTTTAACTTCAGAGTGCTGTTAGGGAGTTCAAGCTTTGTGCTCTCATTTCCCTAACCCCAAAATGCAGAGGCTCACTCATGTTGAGCAAGCACAGTATTAACTGAATCACACTTCTAGATCCAGTCTTTAAAGTTTGTACGTCAGGATACCCCACCTTGCTTTTTTTTTTTTTTGGTTTTCGAGACAGGGTTTCTCTGTGTAGCCCTGGCTGTCCTGGAACTCACTTTGTAGACCAGGCTGGCCTCGAACTCAGAAATCTGCCTGTCTCTGCCTCCCGAGTGCTGGGATTAAAGGCATGTGCCCTCACGCCTGGCTAAGATATTTTCTTTATTTACATTTCAAATGTTATCCCCTTTCCTGGTCTCCCTCCGAAAGCCTCCTCCCTTATCCCTTCCTCCCTCCCACTTCTCACCAACCCACCCACTCTCTCCTCCTAGCCCTGGCATTCCCCTACACTGGGGCATAGAACCTTCACAGGACCAAGGGCCTCTCTTCCTATTGATGACTGACTAGGCCATCCTCTGCTGCATATGCAGCTGGAGCCATGAGTTCACCATGTGTACTCTTTGGTTGGTGGTTTAGTACCGGGGAGCTCTGGGGGTACTGGCTAGTTTATATTGTTGTTCCTCCTATGGAGCTGTAAACCCCTTCAACTCCTTGGGTTCTTTCTCTACCTCCTTCATTGGGGACCCTATGCTTAGTTCAATGGATGGCTGTGAGCATCTCTTTCTGTATTTGTCAGGCACTGGCAGAGTCTCTCAGGGGACAGCTATATCAGGCTCCTGCCAGCAAGCACTTGTTAGCAACCACAATAGTGTCTGGTTTTGGTGATTGTATATGAGATGGATCCCCAGGTGGGGGAGTCTCATGCTGTCAATGATGTAGAGGAAGAGGAACACTCCTCCATTGCTGGTGGGATTGCAAGCTGGTACAACCCCTCTGGAAATCAGTTTGGCAGTTCCTCTTAAGATTGGACATATTACTACTACCTGAGGACCCAGCAATACCACTCTGGCCATATACCCAGAAAATGCTTCAACATGTAATAAGGACACATGCTTATTTATAATAGCCAGAAGCTGGAAAGAACCCAGATGCCCCTCAACAGAGGAGTGGATACAGAAAATGTGGTACATTTACACAATGGAGTACTACTCAGCTATTAAAGACAATGAATTTATAAAATTCTTAGGCAAATGGATGGATCTGAAAGATATCATCCTGAGTGAGGTAACCCAATCACAAAACAACTCACATGATATGCACTCACTGATAAGTGGATATTAGCCCAGAAGCTCGGAATACCCAAGATACAATTTGCAAAACACATATGAAGCTCGAGAAGAAGGAAGACCAAAGTGAGGATACTTCGATCCTTCCTAGAAGGGGGAACAAAATACCCATGGAAGGAGTTACAGAGACAAAGTGTGGAGCAGAGACTGAAGGAATGACCCACCTCGCTTTTTTGAAACACTTTTCCTGTGGAGGGCTCTGACCTGACAACTTAGTCAATAGACAGACATTCTGTAGGTGTGTTCACGTGAGTTTCTAGAGTAGGTGTCTTACTCGGCCCTCATTCCCTTTGCTGAAGGGCTTTCCTTTGTTTCCTGAGAAGGTTCTTATCAATCAGTCGAGGCTTTGGGAGCGGCACTCACTGGGCTACAATGAAGCATGCAGGTTCTCATATAACCATCTGGACCAGCCTTAGGACACACAGAGTCAGAACACCTCATTCCAATGTCATACAGAAATGTTTCCTACATGTGTGGAGTGCTGCATTAGTGGGAAGAGGTCCAGGTAAGGTGTGTGCAGAAGTGACTGCAGGTAGAGCAAGAGGGATGCCAGCTGCCCTGCCCAGTACTGGATCTAATGTGTATTCCTGAAGTTTACCCCACAGAAGTAAAACTCAAGCTTGTAAGGAAGGGAGGGAATACAAAGAACCATGTTCAGTGTTTGATAATGCCTTTAT
The DNA here is from genome assembly GCF_978045245.1 of Mus caroli. NCBI lineage: Eukaryota > Metazoa > Chordata > Mammalia > Rodentia > Muridae > Mus > Mus caroli. Next base: position 14,907,352 of record NW_028227262.1, read on the forward strand.
CAAACACTTAACAATATTATCTTTAATATAAACCTTAGATATTGACAAGAGGAAAGGCAAGAAAGAAGAAAAGCAAGGCTGCTCTGAAGGATTCAGGGTCTTCTGGTGGACTTGGGCCAAGACAAGCACTGGTGACCTAGGTTTCAGACATTTTTCTTGACATGCTCCTTGAAGCTGGAAAGGACAGGGACTGTGTTTTTTCTCCACTGCTCATGGCTGAATGTCTTTAGAAAAGTGATGGGACTGGACTTATGTTTTTTGGTTTTCTTCTTTCCCAGCTATCAAAAAATAGATATCCAAGGTACTCAGAGATTATTTTTTGTGAGAATCAGATAGTAATCAGTTGCTAACATTGACTTATGATCAGCTATTTAGGTTTTGCTAACCTTAAGAAAACTTTAAAAAGCAAACTTGTTTCTTGGCTTTCACGTTGCAATCTTAGCCTTTTTGCTGTGGTTCTTATCCAGGAGTGCTAGGTTTATTTCCCATAAATAAATAAATAAATAAATAAATGGAAAAAACCTTTCATCTCAGGCTTTTAATTTATATTAACATAGAAAAGATGTAGAAAAATACGTAATAAAAATATTTAAAAAGAAGAGAAAAGATGTAGACATGACTTACTTTGATAACAGGCAGGTTAAACGATAGCATCCAGATGAACAATACTATCCTCTTACCCTCTCTGAATCGCAGTTGGGATGGGTTTGGTTTGGTTTTGCCTTTTGGTTGACGGGGCCATACAGCTACACCTACCTTACGGTCTTCCTGCTTCCACTTTTGTCTTTATCACATTCTCCAGCATGTGCTAGCACGGCATTCTCAGCCTTCCTTCTCAGCCTCTTGAGTGTTGGAGCTTTGGGTGGCTGTAGCCATGCTCTCTTCTTCACTGCAGAAGGGCAGCCATGGATCTAGTGCAGTGGTAGAGTATCTGCTTACAGGTACGATCCGATCCCGAGCTACTCTCAACCTCCCGTGCTTCTAAAAGGAAGGAGAGGATCAGTCTACATACTCAGAGTCTGCCCTATTGTTTTCTGTGTATGGAAATCAAACACAGCTTGAGTGCTATGCCTCTCAGCTTCACACTAGCTTCTTTCTGTCCTGGAATGAGTGACAGGACAACTGGACGGCAGATAAAACTCAAGACAAACCACAGACGTTGGCTCTTTCACGTGCAGATGGTGATTCAGTGACTCTCCCATGTTCTCATGTGCGTACGGCTCCGAACTACAAGTGCTTCCAGAATCTTCTAGACTTTTCTTAAGCCTAGATAGGCTATTGAGGGTACTTTTTAAAAATTTTTTTTTTCTGTTTTGCCTCCCCCTCTTGAGACAGGCCTTTCTATGTATACCTAGTCGTCCTGGAATACATAGACCAGGCTGACCTCAGACTCACAGCGATGTTCCTGCCTCTGCCTCCCAAATGCTGGGGTTAAAGGCCTGAGTCATCATGCCTGGTCTAAGATGCTTGCTTGCTTTGTTTGTCTGTCTGTTTCTTTAACATACTTCCTCCAACTAGGCCACACCTACTCCAACAAGGCTTCACCTCCTATTAGTGCCACTCCCTATGGGCCTATGGGAGCCTTTTTTTTTTTTCTTTTTTAATTCAGTTGAACCAGAGTCCTCTGAAAGAGCAGCCAATGCTTTTAACCATTGAGCTATCTCTCCCAGGATGCTTATTCTTAAAGACCTTTTCTAGTAACTCTTTGTCAGTCTCTTACAGATTTTGGAGTCATGATCTTCACACTTTATGTAATGAAATAATGTATAAAAGTCATTGTACATAAAAATTCAAGTCATTAGATTATTTTAGCCAGAAGGAGTTTATCAAGTATATGTGTAACTACTTTATTCTATGGGAAACAGTAGGTTAGAATAATTATAAAAGAAAAACATTAAGTATTTTGTGAGAGATAGTCTTAAGTACATTGCTAAGAGTTTTTATAAACATTAAGTCTCTGAACACAGCTAAGACCTTAAATAACTGTTTGCTGTGATTAAAGGAAAAAATACTGCTTTTCTTGAGGTATTACATAGTATAGAGTGAAGTGAACAAATGTACATTGAGACTGCATTTTAAACGGGGTCTAGAGTGATTTAATAACTGTTAATAACTGTTAAACTTCTGTTTAACAGAATCAATTACTGTGCTTCCCAAGGAAGCCATAATGCAACTTCCCTGGTTACAGATTTTCTGTCTGTGCTGGTATCATCAATTCTATTGAATAGTTTTGATGCTGCTTCTCCTTTGAAAATGAAAGAACATTTTCAGTCATTCCATACCAAAACATGTAGCATCTGGTAAGAGATTAAAATAATATATTTCAGTAAAAGCACTCCAGTTATTCAGAATTGGTTGCTACTTGTCAAAAACAAACAAACGAACAACAACAGCAAAATCTCAAACAAAACAAAAGCCCCCCAAACGGACTCAGAGCCTCTGAAAATAGGTCTTTACATTTACATGTGCCATGGAATTATTTACCCGTAAAAAACAAAGAGCCGAGGGTTACAGCTCAGCTGTAGAACATTGCCTAACACAGATGAAGTTCTGGAGTTAATCTTAGGATGGGATGGGGGGTTGGGGGTGGGAACTAGGAAAGGGACTAACATTTGAAATGTAAATAAAGAAAATATCCAAGAAAAAGAGAAATCATGTTTGTTTGTTTGTTTGTTTGTTTGTTTAAACTTGAACCAGTAAACCATTATGTTGAGTGAGATCAGCCAGGTACAGAAGGATAAATGCTACATCAGATTCACTTATATGTTTAGTCTTAAAAGTCACCGAAATAGAGAATTGAAACCAGATGTAGTGCATGCTTGTAATTGTGGAAGCAGAAGCATCTGGAGTTTAGGGTGATCTATCCTGAGCTATATAAGACTGCTTCATAAAACCAGGAAGGGAGTGATGGGGCTGGTGCTGATCGGAGGATACAGGCAAACTTTTTTCTAGAGGTTACAACGTGGTGAGTATAGTTAATAACACATTGTATGCTTGAAATCTGCTAAGAGAATATAATGTTATTACTATATCCACAAAAAATACAAGTATAGTAACATTTCAAAATTTATATCAGATGGTTACTTATAAACATAAAAGTTTTACTTGAGGGCTGGTGAGATGGCTCAGTGGGTAAGAGCACCCGACTGCTCTTCCGCAGGTCCAGAGTTCAAATCCCAGCAACCACATGGTGGCTCACAGCCATCTGTAACAAGATCTGGCACCCTCTTCTGGAGTGTCTGAAGACAGCTACAGTGTACTTACATATAATAAATAAATAAATCTAAAAAAAAAAAAAAGTTTTACCTGAAAGTTATACTTCAAGAAGACTAGAAGAAAGGAAATTACTTTTGTGTACTTCCTGCCATGTATTTGCCTGGTGTTCTTTAAGTCTTAGTTTGCAGGAAACGGTTTAATCATATTGTCTTTCAGGCGGTTGTTACCAGTGACTAAGGCATCATGCATGAGACTGTCTTTTGATAAAATGGACTCTGGAGCCAACAAGTACTTACTTGTTTTCCTCATTCTGATATTTTCACAAGCCAAATACAGCTACGTGGAAGACAACAGTGACATCAGTCTTCTCTTGTCCCACTTGAGTCCTTGTGCTCTGGACAGATGCCAGGCCTAGGTGTATTTGGCCTTTTCACTGTGGGCCTTCAGAATTTGATGGGCACATTTGTGGTTGTGTTGTAGATTGGGCTCTAGGGAAGGGGCCACTAGGAGAGCAGAGGCTTGTCCCTGCCCTTGAGAGTCTCCTAGTTAATTTGGGAAACATGTCTAAGCAGGATGAAACAAAGGAAACACATGATCATGTGCTTTTTGATGTGTGATAAGAGATGATTCAATGTGTAGTCTGTAGAAATAGAGGGAGATTTAGTCACAGCAATGGAATTGTAGTTGAACCTTGAAAACAGTAATGTTTGAATGTGGAGGTTCCTTTGAATTCAGTGGGGGAGAAGTGTAACATTATAGTTCAGTGGGGAAAGGCTCCTACTATACACACAAGAAAAAGGTGACCTGAACTCAATCTTCAGAACCCGAATGAAGGTAGAACTAATCTCACAGAGTCTTTCTCTCACCTCCATATATGTGCTATGACACACTCCCCTTCTACAAATAATACATACAGCCAGGAGCTAGAGACAGAGCACAGGTGGCACAGTGCTCGCCCAGTGTCCACAAAGCTCTGGATTTAGTCCCCAATACCACATAAAATGGGTGTGGTGGCACACACCTACCTGTAATTCCAGCATTCAATAGGCTGACACAGAAGGGTTGTGAGGTCAAAGTCAGCTTGGGTTGCACAACTTGATTTAGAGGATTAATGAGGAGACTAAAGGGTTTTACTTTTTTTTCTGTAAGAAGGAAAAATGGGAATTTAGACAAGTTGGTAGTAAATTATACATGCTCTTTAAACATGAATTTATTTAGATGTGGTGGGCATTGTGAGCTGTCAGAGATTGGGCTGCAACGTCTGTCACCTCTCAATCACCACTAGATCTTTTGCCTGTCTGTAAGAAGTCTTCATCTTCTATCACCTCAATCTCTTTCAGAGTGCTCCAGGAGCCTCTGACTTGTCTCATATTCTCTGTCTTGCCACATTCCAGACCATAATGCACAGTTGGAGCATTTTCAGTTTGTTTCCCTTTTCAGTTTAATATGTGTCTGTAATCTTAGGATAAATTATAGACTCCTTAACTAACTCTAACAGTGGCTGACTTCTGTCTGTCTCTCTGACATTAGCTAAGCCACTTTCTCTCTTTTTCCTCCCTTTCTCCCCGTCCTCTCTTCTCTGTGCTCTGCTCTGCTCTCCTCTTCTATAGCATCCCTTCCTTCCTTCCTTCCTCTCACCCCCTCTTCTCCCTCCCTTTTTAGATGATCAGTCTTTATCCTATTTACTTAGAATCTGCAGCCTTATGGTCTCTGGACCTCCACAGAAAACGTTTTTCTTCTCTGCCTCTGAAACTATTTCTCTGCCACTTGTCTTGGTGTCTCCTACATTTAATGTAATTTTAAACCTTCTGATTACAAGGTACTGTTGGTTACCACAGGTTTTGTTTTGTTTTGTTTTTTGTTTTTTTTTTGTTTTTTGCTACCAACCATAATTAACTTAAGTTTTGATCTTATAATTATTTGGCTAAAATTTGTCTGACTAGATTGTCAGCTCCAGAGAGGGCCTCTGTCTTGGTCCACTGGTCCTTTTGCCTAGCACGGTGTCCACATTATAGTACATGCGCACTGAATACTGAATGATTTGTTTATTTTGGTTTGTTTTTTTGAGACCAGCCTCTGTATGTAGCACTGGCTGTCTTGAAACCCTGTGTAGACCAGTGTGGCCTCAAACTCACAGAGATCTGCTTGCCTCAGCCTCCCAAGTGATGGGATCAAAGGTGAACATACATACTACTCTTGAGTGACTTTTTTTCTTCTTCTTTCTGAACTCTGGCTGGCTGATTCAACTCAGCTGTTCTGGCTCAAACTCCTCTTGAAGCTGACTAATTCAGTCTGGCTTCTCTCTTGGCCTCTGACTGAATGCTCTGCTTGACCTTGTATCTTTGGCAATATGTTCTAATCTTCTGGCTCCTTCTCATTTTCTGGCTTGTTCTGTTTTCACCTGTGTCGAGCTTTCTCTCTGCAACCTGTCTATCATTGTCCTGGTAAAAATGCCTTCCTCTCTCTTCTGCCCCTGTTCTCTTAAGTAGTCTCTCCTTCCTGTCTCTTCTTGTGGGGGGGGGTATCCTATCTCTGACTCATTCTGTCAAATCTTTATCTGATTTGTCACTTTGTCTATCCCTCAATTAGACATCATTGTTTGGGATTAAAGGTGTGTGCTAAAACCGTGTCTGTATTCCAGCCAGAGGGATTAAAGGAGAGTGCTAAGGACTGAGCCACACCATACCTAGAAACAGGGCTTTTCAGTCAATAACAGTGTCAGGGTTCACAGTGTGATCAATATCCTCCAACAAAACTGTGTCCCAGTTGTTTTTGATTGTTGCCTGGGTTATCGAATAGGGATTATTCTCTTCCCTTGCTTTTTGAAGTCTTCTATAAAATTGTAAAGGCGGTCAGAGGGGGTGGGGTTTCATTGTTGTTTGCACTAACTGTAGAGTAAACCTAGGGCCTAATGCATAATGCTCTGTCACTGAGCTATACCCCTAGCTATTACCTTTTTAAAACAAGGTCTCATTTAATTGACCAGGCTGGCCTTGAACCTGTAGTCGTTCAGTCCCAGCTTCTAAAAAGCTAGGATACTGGGCCTGTTCCACCAGACCCAGCTAAAGACTGTTAATATGAGTAGAATACATAGATTGTCTAGAGAGCTTGCCTAAAGTAGATTAGGAAGTTTTGAGGTGCACATAGAAAGGTGCTAGAAATGTTTTGTATAGTGAGTGATTCTTGACTGTGTGTGTGTACTTGTTAGTAGATTTGAATGAGTCATTCTCTATCTGGAGTAAAGACTTATGCTTACCTTTTTTCTTGATTCATAGAGTTACCTTGATTTATAATTGTATTCCCATTGTATTTTGATAATCACTTAAGGTGCTTCCAGTAGCCACCTCGTTCTCTTTGGGGTGTGATTGTAACTGTTGTCCTAGAGGTTTGCGAAGGGATGTGTCTTTGATTCCTCGACCCACAAAGATAGGAATCCTGGGCCACTTAGGATGTCTGAGAAAATTTGTGTGTTAAGTGTTTGTAAAAGTTCCCTGGGTAGAGAAGTCGAAGGAGCAGAACTGCTTTTGGCTGATCAGAGAAGTGGCATTCACCAGAACTACCTTCTTTTCTCCTCTGGTAGCGGAAGATTATTTTCTTGCTCTGTGCCTTCTCTCCCATGCTGAGTCTCTGGGACATTGTAGTCTACAAATAGGAAACAGGTTTTGTGCCCCCACCCATGCCAGTGTAATTTTTGTCTTTGAATGGAATCAGGAAATCCGTTTTGAATACTAAAAATATACAAGACTTGTGGCCATCAACAGTTATTCATTGTAAAAAGGAAAGATTCAATAAACATTTGTTGAATTCTAATTATATATTAGGCACTATGTTAAATGGTGAAGTGATAAAAGAGTGTTATTCACAGTGAATTATAGTTTGAGAAATAAGACAGGACAATATACAAACATACACAAACATACCCGAATACACAAATTTGCAGTTATCAGATCATTCACAAATTCTCCTTAGTCACCAGTATGAATTTTGTATAACTCACTTTTCGTTTGTGTATGTGTTTTGTGGTTTTAAAAATCAGGTCTCAGGTGGCCCAGGCTGGCCATGAGCTTGCCATCCAGCCAAGGTGACCTCAAGTGGCCCAGGCTGGCCATGTGCTTGCCATCCAGCCAAGGTGACCTTGGGCTCTTGCTGCTCCTCCTCAGCCTCCCACTAAGTGAATTTTACACACTTACCACACTAAGTAAATTTTACAGAACTAAATGAGATGCCTGCAAGATAGCTCAGCAGGTAAAGGCACCTGCCAGGCAAGCCTGGCAACCTGAATTTGATATCTGGGAACCATGGGAAGGTGGGAAAGGAACCAACTCCAGGGTTATCCTCTGATGTCCTCTCCAATTAAATCAATCAAGATTTTTAATTAAAAGAAAGAGAACTTCTAAGTCATCAAGACCATATTCAGAGGTACTGTATATGAGGATGCATATCTTTATTGTAGTGAAATGAAATATAACCTGTCAGCGTTTAATACAGCAAAGGAAGATTATATTTTAGCAGTGAGTATATGCACGTGTTCAGAAGGTTTTGATATAAAATGTATTTTCTTGGCCAAAGTAAAAAGAAAAAATTGGAATATACTGTCGTAGAAGAGGTATTACTTGTGCTTGCCTATGGTTTTGAAGAATATGTGAAATGAATTGTAAGGATTGACTTGACAGGTACTCATCCAGATAGGAAGTACAGCTTTCTATGTTAGGTCCATATAGGATGGTGATGGGGCAATAGTCTGAACATTAGACTGGGATTATATTGTCCGCCTGAGTATCTTTAGATTTTATTTCATAAATAGTTAGGAAATAACATCAAAACATTATTTTGTAATTTTTATGTGGCAATAGAGTAGAAATAAATAATAGAGAAACAAATGGTTTTTTAAAAAGATTTAATTATTAATTTTATGTGTATGAGTACACTGTAGCTATACAGATGGTTGTGAGCCATCATGTGGTTGCTGGGAATTGAACTCAGGACCTCTGCTCACTCTGGCCCTGCTCGCTCTGCCCCTGCTCACTTTGGCCTAAAGATTGATTTATTTTTGTATGTAAGGTCACTGTAGCTGTCTTCAGACACCAGAAGAGGGAGTCAGATCTCATTACGGATAGTTGTGAGCCACCATGTAGTTGCTGAAAGTTTGCTCTCTCTCCTTGCAGAGAATTTACCTCCAAGTTGTTGACATCCATCATTAGTTTGGTTAAAGGGATATGGTTTGATTTTTAGAATTTGAGGCTTAGAAAAGTTGAGAAGGTAGATATGGGTGTATACTCCTTTAATCCCAGGACTTGGGATGTGGAGGCAGGGGGGTTGCTGCAATTTTGGGGGGGGGGTGCGAGACAGGGTTTCTCTGTGTAGCCCTGGCTGTCCTGGAACTCACTCTGTAGACCAGGCTGGCCTCGAACTCAGAAGTCTGCCTGCCTCTGCCTCCCAACTGCTGGGATTAAAGGCATGTGCCACCACTACCCAGCTGGATTGCTGCAAGTTTTAAGCCTGTATGGCCCATATGGAGAATTTTAGAACTGCTATACTTACACAGTGAGATCCTGTCTCAAAAATAAAATAAAAGTTAATTAGGCAAAAATGGAGTGTTATTGTGCTGTAGTAAAGTATCACTTTTGTTAATTATGTAAATATTTGTCTTTTAGAAAATAACTTTTACAGCTGATTACAAATGAACCAAGAAAGAGAAGTAACTGGAACTGTTTAGCAGAATCTTAAGCATTTTATTTTACTTGGCGTATTTTCTCCTACCACAATGCATTGATACTTCATAGTGATTTTTTTTTTTAACAGAAAATAATACTTTTGATTGGAGTTGTGAAGGAGGTACCCTCAGGGAAAAACTTTTTCTTGGCTGAGTTAGAATACACGGACATATAAATGATATATGCCTTTGAAGCTATAGCAAATGTATTCTCTGTCCAGAGTAATATATCTTATTTCTACACACGCATTCTTTTGGTTGGATGGTGGAAGATTAACAAGCAGCAGCATTGCAGTCTGTCTGTCATTCTTTCCATCTCCGCTTCTCTCCAGACCAGAAGGCTCGGAATGTGTCTACCTGCCTGGTAAACACTTGAGAACTCCAGGGAGTAGCGTACAGCTCTTTTGAAGTTCACTTGTGTATTAGGGACATACATTTGTGTTACTGCCATTTTACATTTTCTACATTCCTGCTGATAAACAGCATAGAATGTAGGGTAGAGAGAAAGTTGGTAGTATTCACAAGACAAGGCCATGATAACTTTTAAAATATGGCTTTCCACAAGGGAATGGGGCAGTGCACTGCTGGTACAGGTTTTGTAATACACTAACATGGATTGCTTGGGACAGCAAGCTTTATAACAAGGTCAGATAACCTTCTGCTTTTAGTTTGTATCTGCAGCTCGTAGGAACAAAGTATATATAAATGAGCTGTGTGTTCTTTTCTTTTGATGTAGATCTTGTTTGCAAGAGAATCTTTGAAAGGAAAAGGGGTCGTTTAGATATTTTGAAACTCATTTGCTGATGAGGCCACAGACAGTTTCTAAAGGTTCAGGGTAGATCTACAGTGTCTAATCTGTTGTTAATTAGTGAAATGAAACTGGAGTCACTAGAATACAACAGTGAATGAAAGGTCAGTGAATGGAAAACACTGTCAATGAAAGAGGATGTCAGCAGAGTGGATGTTGTCGTAGAGAAAGAGCAGGAAAATGTACTCTTTGGCTGATGTAGTATTTTCTGTAAGTTCACAGTTTGGGACATTTCAAGTGAGATTGAGCACTAAATGAAAGTTCCAATTTCATTGAAATCTATTAAATATTTTAAAGTCTGTTTGTACTAAATATTAGTTGAAAATACCCAACAAACTTACGTTTTATTTTGCAGCAAAGCCTCACTAGCAACCAGTTGTATGCAATTCTGCCTTAATTGCTTGCGGCTTCTGATCTCTGGGAAGGGCTACAGTATAGTTGGAGAAGGATTAGGGAAGGGGATATGAGGAAGAAATCAGCCATCATACAAACCTTCCAGTGTGGCTGCTTTTGGGCCATCCATGCTCCTTGCCATAATCCCTCACCCATTGCTCTGTAAATAAGACTAATAGACATTGTTTATGGAAGAGATTTTAGCAGCAGTTGTATTTAGTAAGTCTCTTATCTCTGGTCATGTTGGGTCCCCTTGTCTATCTTCTCTCTAATCAAATCTTCTCACACACACACTCCCCCTCCCCCTCTCCCTCTCTTTGGGGAAGGCAAGGCTCTTCCACCAGTTTTGTAGGATTGGTACTAAGAACTAGCAAATCCCTAGACAGCAGTAAGACTTTCCCTGCCCACAAAGGGAAGTTGGTTAAGAAGTAGACTCACACCTCAGCTCTGCTAAGTATTATAGAATGTGCTCTTGTATATAAACAGGAGTAGAAATGACATGTACTGCAGAGCATATTTGAAGACTGAGACGATGCCTGTAGAATCAAGGATGGTAGGCCACCCCTGTAGTCCCAGTTGCTTGTCAGAATTTGAGTTCAATATATTCTGTTGTTACTTTTCAGTATGATTATTTACAAATTTAAAGTGAATTCAAGAGGTTTTTTTTTTTTTTATTCTATTTCTCCGAGAATATTTTACTGGAACATGGTTCTGTTAGTTTTTAATGACAGACGTCCCATGAAACAATTCTTAAGTTAAATAGCAATGTATAGAAGTTAAATTTTTAATCATATAATTAATTATAAAATAGTACCTGTTGGTTGGTATAAGCTAAGCAAAGAAATGTGAGAACCTTCACTATGCTGCTGTAAGGCCCAGTTGCAGGGCCTTACCTAACAGCAACAATATTCTATAACCAGAAATCCTGAGAGAAATGTTAAACAGTGGACATCTGTGAGCCCATGCTGCCTGCCCCAGATCATCTGCGGTTACACTCGTAGGCCGAGGAAGTTGCAGTAGTTCCAGTCTAGCACTTGCTCGTATAGAATGCCACTAGCAGCTAACGATTTTAGAGGGATTGCCATGGTTCAATCAGCTTGGAAATGCTTATTTGACTTAAGTAAATTAAACCACTTTCTTTGGAGATAACATTTGTTGGAGTCTTTAATATGTTAATAGGAGCTGTGACACTCTCAGGGAGATGAGATAGGCAGTATTTCTGTTACTTTGTAGACAATTCCCCCCTGACAGCTTCTTTCAGGACGCCAGTGCTTTGTAGCTCCCTTGGGAAATGTGACCTTAGACTCTAAGGCTCAGTCTCTGCCTTTTGCTTTGTGTCTTAGGCGATCCTGAAGAGGTGCTAGGATGGAGGATGACTGCTGTCATGGAGTACTAGCTACTGATACATGCTTGAGTGTTTGCTGGGTGCCACACGAAAAATATTGTAGGCATGCCGGGTAATCCTTTTCGAATCCTTCTTACAGATGAGAAAACAAGGAGTTGGGGATTCAGTAGATTTACCACATCAGACTGAATCAGACTGTGTTGAGCAAGGAGTAAACTTGGACACAGGAACTTGCTCTCCCTACTTTCTTGGTCACTGGGCTCATGTGTGCATGTATGGTGCAGGGCAGAGTGGTGGTGTCCTGCAATATGAAATAAGAAGGAGCTCTTTGTGGTTGGAAGTCATGTTTAGAAGTGATGAAAATAGAGCACATACAGGTATAGATCTTGAGGGCCTTGCCATCATACAAAGTGACTGGTGATTTCTACAGTGGATCTGGCACACCTGTTCTGTCTGCCAGTTTAGCTTAAGACCTTTCAACTGCCCATGTGTAAGAACAGTTTTACACTTACAAATGCATGCACTGGGGGTAGGAATGTTGTCTTTTATTTTGCTGGTACCTTAGTTGTTGTTACAACTTCCTGCTCACTGCTTCTGACCCTGAACTGAGCATAGACAGAAATATGTGTCCAGTTGGGTTATATGTGAGTCGAGCAGGTATTTTCTATAATTCTAATCATCAGTGTTCCTGAGTTGAGATATTAAGAGGTAGCAGTTTGGGTAGTAAGGAATTTTATCAAAACCAGTATGGTTCCTGTGTTTTCATTTGGATAGAAATGAATCTTTATTGAAATTGGAAGGTCCTGTGAGACCTTAGCCACACTTTTCCCCTTCAGAGGCGCTCGGATGCTGCCTGATGTCACTTTTGAACTGTGGTGACATGATGACGCTTACTGAAGGCCGTGGGTCAGTTCGTTAGAAATAGAAGGATGGACTGGCATTAATGAGGTGGCTTAGTAGGGAAAGGCCTTTGCTGTTAAGCCTGATAAACTGAGTCCCATCCCTACAGCTCATGTGATAGAAAAAGAAAACTGACTTCAGAAAGTCGTTCTCTGGCCTCCATACCTCCCAACCCACTTTTAAAAAGAGAAAAGAGAGAGAGAGAGAGAGACTGAGGAAAAAACAAGCCCAAGTTCTAAATCTGAACCCAAGATTCTTGCCACAGAATTCTTGTACTCTGAATGATCTAGGATCCAACAACACTTTTGTAGTGTTTACTGAAAAGGAGTTGTAGAAATCAGTGACTAACTGCTACAGAACCGTACTGGCTCTGGACTGGCTACAGAGACATTTTTAAAGAGTAAGGTGTGTTTTTGATATCTTAAGAAAAATGTTCCTAGGCAAATGGATGGACCTGGAGGGCATCATCCTGAATGAGGTAACACAATCACAAAGGAACTCACACAATATGTACTCACTGATAAGTGGATATTAGCCCAAAAACTTAGAATACCCAAGATATAAGATACAACTTGTTAAACGCATGAAACTCAAGAAGAACGAAGACGAGACAAAGTTCGTAGAAGTGATGAAAGGATGGACCATTTAGAGACTGCCATATCCAGGGATCCATCCCATAATCAGCTTCTAAACGCTGACACCATTGCATACACTAGCAAGATTTTGCTGAAAGGACCCAAATATAGCTGTCTCTTGTGAGACGATGCCGGGGCCTAGCAAACACAGGAGTGGATGTTCACAGTCAGCTATTGGATGTATCACAGGGCTCCCAATGGAGAAGCTAGAGAAAGTACCCAAGGAGCTAAAGGGATCTGAAACCCTATTGTTGGAACAACATGATGTACTAACCAGAACCCCGGAGCTCTTGTCTCTAGCTGCATATGTATCGAAAAATGGCCTAGTCGCCCATCAATGGAAAGAGAGGCCCATTGGACTTGCAAACTTTATATGCCCCAATATAGGGGAATGTCAGGGCCAAAAGAATGGGAATGGGTGGGTAGGGAAGTGGGGGCGCTATGGGGGACTTTTGGGATAGCATTGGAAATGTAATTGAGGAAAATATGTAATAAAAATATTAAAAATCAAAAAAAAAAAAGAATGCTGAAAAAAAAATAAAGAAATAAAAAAAAAAAAAAAAAAAGAAGAACGAAGACCAAAGTGTGGACACTGTGCCCCTTCTTAGAATTGGGAACAAAACACCCATGGAAGGAGTTACAGAGATAAAGTTTGGAGCCGTGACGAAAGGATGGACCATCTAAAGACTGCCATATCCAGGGATCCATCCCATAATCAGCTTCCAAACGCTGACACCATTGTATACACTAGCAAGATTTTGCTGAAAGGACCCAGATATAGCTGTCTCTTGTGAGACTATGCCGGGGCCTAGCAAACACAGAAGTGGATGCTCACTGTCAGCTATTGGATGGATCACAGGGCCCCCAATGGAGGAGCTATAGAAAGTACCCAAGGAGCTAAAGGGATCTGCAATCCTATAGGTGGAACAACAATATGAACTAACCAGTACCCCGGAGCTCTTGACTCTAGCTGCATATGTATCAAAAGATGGCCTAGTCGGCCATCACTGGAAAGAGAGGCCCATTGGACTTGCAAACTTTATATGCCCCAGTACAGGGGAACGCCAGGGCCAAGAAGTGGGAGTGGGTGGGTAGAGGAGTGTGTGGGGGGGGAGTGTATTGGGGACTTTGTGGATAGCATTGGAAATGTAAATGAGGAAAATACCTAATAAAAAATATAAAAAGAAAAAAAAAAAAAGAAAAGAAAAATGATCAGGCAGGTAGTACAACCTGAACCCCAGTACTCTGGAGACTGAGGTCAGCGAAGTTCAACTTCACTCTCAGCCAGAAAGTAAGTTGGAAGGTTTCTTAAGGCCTTGTCTTATCCCACCACTACTACCAAAAATTCTTTTGTCTGCTTGAAAGACTTAAAGTTGAATTTCAGAAGAATTTACAACATTATTTGTATTCTAAAAAGTGACATTCAATTTATCACTTTTTAAAATATCCATTTGTTTACTATTATGAATAATTATTTTTTACTTCTTTGCTATTAAAATCCTCCTTTTATATGTCCCATAAATAACATTTTTAATGGAGAGAGAAAGGAGGGGCATATGCCGTAGAGTGTGTGAAGATTTAAGAGACTGTCAAAGAAAGGCCCTCAGTACCCTCAGAACTTGCACATCCATAATTCAGCCTTATAAGCTAAAGTTAGTGCTGGATTCTACATCAGTTTTAACAGCAGCAGCTAAAGGAAGAAATGTGTGCTTAGATAGTGTTACCTGCTTGCATCTGTACCATCTGATTTTTCTGTTTTAAATGGTTTTAGTCAAGTAGTTCCCAGAGGGCTGGTTTATTTGACTTTGTACATGGCATAACCTTACAATGTTTATTCTTAGGTGGGTTTGCTGAGTTCTCTCGTTGTTTCCCTGGCCTCTGTGAAGGAAAATCCACTCTAGTCCCTACCTGCATATCTCAGCCTTGCTTACCTGTTGCCAACATTGGGCCAACTCGAATTCTTCCCAATCTCTATCTTGGCTGCCAGCGAGATGTCCTCAACAAGGTGGGTGCTTCAAAACACCTTTCTTTGTGTCTGTCAGTAGCATCTGGAAAAGCAGCAGTTGTCCATTATCTGTCATGGAACATTCTGTGATCCCAGAAAGGGGGAAACATTGTCAGTGTGGCCCCCTAGCCACGTGTTGCATCATCTTAACAATATTACTTTGATGGTATTTATTGCCATATGACATCCACATTGTTTCTTGTTTTCCTTATAGTTCTAAGAAACTTGAAGTATGATGGGATTATTATGTTTTGTTTTTCATACTATTAGCCTTGTCTTCTTGGACTATTAATTGTTCTATTACTGTAATTGGTGTCCTACATTTACAATGAATTGGGTTTTTTCCCTTGTATCATACTAGAAAGGGGTTGAGGTTAGGCATTGGATTGAGGAAGGTCCTCATGATGACAGCTGATGGGAGAAGGGCAAGATGGTCAAGGATGGTAAGGACCGAGACTTAGACATGTGCTTTGTCAGTCTCACTATGTCTGCAGGTGGAACAGTCTGTGGAGAAAGGATTGTTTATTCCTGCTGAAAGGCTGTGGACAGCCCTGACCAGGCCTGCCCTGTTAGAGAAACGCATACTGGATGGAGGCATTTGTGTATAATGCCACAAACATAACAAAAATGGAACTTTAATCTGATTCTTCAGCTTATGTGCTCTTCAGCAGGAATGCTAAAAAAGAAAAGTGCTCTTCCTATTTGGAAAAGTGACTTTTCTCTAATAACCACTCCCTGCCTTGACTTCTAAATGTATAGTAAACAGACCGTGTAGAGTGTTTGTGGGAGAAGAATGGGCTTATAGAAGTTCATGGGACAGAGGCTCAGCCTGAAGCTGCCATGGAAGACTGCCACTAGGCTTCTCCATGGCAGCTTGGAGCGAGTGCACGAGAGACCACTAAGGATAGCTGAGCAGCTTGGAGACCTTGAACAGGACTTAGTCTTTGATGAGGAAACACTTGACTTCTGAGCCAAACATTTTAGAGATTTAGTTAACCACTTTTATTTTGCTATGAGAGAAAAATTTTATTCTGAAAATGTTAAATGAACTCACAACATAACCCCAGTTTGTTTTTATATTTTTGATGTTGTTCTTTGTGTTGTTTAGTTGTTTGTTTGTTTTGAGACAGGGTTTCGATGTGTATCAGACCCAGCTGTCCTGGAACTTATTTAAATTAGAGATCTGCCTGCCTCTGCCTCATGAGTGCTGGGATCAAAGGTGTGTGCCACCACACCTGGCTTCCTTTTTATCTGTTTCTTTTTTAAGTTTTATTTTTCTTAACAGGGTTTATAAGGCCAGGCTACTCTGATTTTATTTAGTTGAGGGTGACTTTGACCTTCTGATCCTTTTGACACTACCTTCAGAAGGCTGGGATTACAGGCGCATGGGACCAGATTTACTGTCTCACAAGCATCATAAACTAAATCATCTTCCTGTTCAAATTCCTGATTTAAACATTCCAGAAGCAATAATATATGCTTATTTTTCTTGAAGGTGAAATTTTAATGATCTTCCATAATATGTTCCTTTCTATTAAAATTTAAAAGTTGAAGTCATTTGGAAAAAAATCTAGAACACTATTGTCTTTAGTTAGGGTTACTATTGTTAAGATGAAACACCATGACCAAGAGAACGTTGGGGAGGAAAGGGTTGATTTGGCTTATACTTCCATACTGCTGTTCATCGTTGGAGGAAGTCGGAAAGGAACTCAAGCAGGGCAGGAGCCTGGAGTTGGAGCTGATACAGAGGCAATGGAGGGGTGCTGCTCAGCCTGCCTTCTTATAGAACCCAGGACGACCAGCTCAGGAATGGCCCCACCCACAATAGACTGAGCCCTTCCATATCAATCACCGATTAAGAAAATGTCCCGTAGGCTTGCATTCAGCCGGATATTTTGGAAGCATTTTCTTAATTGAGGTTCCCTCCTCTGAGATGACTTCAGCTTGTGTCAGGTTGACATAAAACTGTCTAGCATATAATGTTTTTAATATTAAAAAAGAAATAAAGGGTTTGTCCAGGGAGTTGGCTCAATGGATAAAAAGGCACTTGCTACCAACCCCCACCCATCCAAGTTTGCGACCCAGAGCCCACAGAAGGAGAAGAGAGAATTGACTCCCATAAGTTGTCCTCTAGCCTATACGTACACTCTGTGGTGTGCAAACATATACCCAAAATAAATAAATGCTATGCATACACACATATGCACACACTCACAAACACACACACACACACACAAACATACATATGCACACACATAATAATAATGAGCCACTGAAAGATATTAAAAATATAGGTATTATGTTAGGAGGCTCATAGCTAATATAATGAAATGCTAAGATAGATTTCATAGATGAAATATAATGGAGTGCTAAGTTGTTGAAGATAGGTTGACCCCAAATTTCAATTGTATACTATACATTTAAAGTACTTGGCTCTTAGCCAGAATAATGACTTAGGTTTGTAATCTCAACATGAACTGCAGACTAACCTGAGCTGTATAGAGAGATCTTATCTTGGCACTGACAAAAAAAGAAAAGAAAAGAAATAGATTTAGGCTCTTTACACTCTTGTATTTAACCCACATAGGATTGGGATTTAGGCTGCCCCAAGTTGCTGTCATTTACCCAAAATTTTGTCATTGGCTTCAGTAACAGATCTGTTTCCTGGAAAATGGAATTGTTGGCTTTGACTTTTCAAATCCTACTTTTAATAAGGGTTCTTAATGCTCTTACCTCCTCCCTTCTAGCCCACCACCCACCAGAGGCAGAGGAAAAGAGAGGTTAATAGGGCAAAGGAGGATGTGGACCTGTTTAGAAAGAGTTCTTTGGGGCAAATCCAATCTGTGTTGTTCTCAGTCCAGTCCACTAGCAAACACCAAACACGAATCAGCAACTGCAGTCCAGTCCACTCAGCAAATACCATGCACAAATTAGCAAGGGCAGTTCAGTCCAGAAGAAACCATGAGGCTTGCCAACTGGCCAAGTCCACCGTGGAAGTGGCAAGAAGCCACAGGAACCTCACAGAGAAGCTTTAGTAAGTTTCTCTCTAGAAGTCACCACGAGCAAAGCTCAGCAATGCAATGTAAAGGCAAACCAGTACATGCTGTCACCTATAATACAAACCGCACACATAATTTAAAATATTCTAGTAGCTTTATTTAAAAAGCAGGAGAACAATTTAGTGTTAACTTTAGCAACATTTACTTAAGTCAATATATAGCTAAAATATTTTAATATATAACCAGTATAAAAATGTATGTATTTTATGTTCTTTTCCTTGTACCAAGTTTTTGAAGTCTGCCATGAATTTTATACTTCACATCTCAGTTCAGAGTTGTCACACTTTAGACAGTCAGAGCTGTATGAGGCATTGGGTACCTTAGCGGACAGTAAGGTTAAACTGTTAGCATGTACTAGTTATTTTGCACATTTTAAAGGCATGCCTTTTTTTTTTTTAAACACCATGAGAAGTCACTGGCTGCAGAGTATCCTTTCCCTTCCTCTTACCCTGTTCTTTCTGTTTGTTTAGAATCTGTCCTTCTGTTCTCTGGTCTTTACTAGTTGAAAAGAGAGCAGTTGATTGCACTGTGTGTGTTAATGTCAGTTGCTGAGGCCTATTGCATATCTGGAATGGGGGAAGTTTGAGAATCTCTAGTCATTGGAAGGTGAGGTTTTCTCTTCTATTGTGTACTAGGCCAGTGCTCTACCACTGAGCTGTATTTCCATCCTTCATGTTTCCTAATTAATTTTCTCCTTTAGCCCTTAACATTTAGAGTAATTTTTAAAATTTTATTCTTAAGTACTCCAAATATTCTGATAGATTACCTATTGAAAGTAGCTTGAAGCTCTGTTGTGTGTCTAGAGTGAACCACTTAAGCTGTCACTAAACTATCTGCCAATAGCATTCTTTATGTGGCTTATTGTAGCCTTTTAACATGCAAAATTGATTTTTTTCTCCCATGCTATCTTATTTCACTTGTGGTAGAACTAGTGTTATTTTATTTATTTTGTATAGGTGTTGGGTAATAGCCTATACACAGCATTGCCAAGTGCTGATTTGGGAGTTTCTCAGAAATATATGATGTAGGAAGATAAAAAGATCACCAAAAGTATCATTAAAATGTTGTATGTATTATGTGTAGCATATCATACAATGAGCATATTAGTTGTTTAGATAAGAAAGACTTACTTGTTAAACAGTAGTTCACATGACAAGGTGACTCACAGTATAATTCTCAATACTGAAGCAGCAGCACATGGTGGGAAGAAACAGCTTTGTGTACCAGTTCTCCACCTAACTACTCTGATGCTTTAATCAAGTTTCTAAATTTTGTTTTCTTCCCCTGACTCAGCACTCATGTGATGTTCAGATGAAATGGCCCGATGGGTCTTATGGGATGCATCATAGCATACTGCACTATGGCCTTCTTTTAATCAGTATTCCACAAGACTCTACGATCTTAGGGATAGATTAGAGAAGCCGGGACTTGAAATTTAGTCTTAATTGTAGAAAGAGCTTATTTCATAGTATAGAAGACAAACTTTTAAGTGAAAAAAAAAAAAGTGAATGAAGTGCCAAATGAGATAGTGCGTGCCTGTAGCTCCTACACTTCAGAGGCTGCGGCAAGACAATTGAGAATCAAGGCCGGCCTGGGCTTCTCTCCAGTGCTGTTTTGATTGTTTTGCTCTGCCATATGGACCAGACTCCATTGGGTTATTGATATTGTGCAGCTAACTGCTTATAGACTGTTCATCTCTTGGTCACGTGGCCTGCTCTTCCTTCCCCAGAGCATGCTTTAGAGCACCTTGATGCAAGACACTCCCTCCATGATTATTCGTCAAGTACTTATAACTTCATTTGTAAACAGTTGCAACTTGATGCAGGCAGTTTACCTTGTCCTTAAAAATTACTTCAGCACAGCTGGTAAAATGTTTTCCCCCATGCAGTTAATTTACTTATAAATCCTTTTTTAAAATAAATGAGTAAAACTCATTTTCATAAGTTATCAAATGGCTGGACCATAATGTAATGACATTTTATTATTGCTTCTCAAATGAAAGTGTTTAGGAAACATCTATGGAGATTATTCATCAAAGGATACTAATAAAGTAGCTACAGGATATGACTTTACTCATTTTAAGAATAATCGTTTTGCCAGGCAGTGGTGGCACATGCCTTTAATCCCAGCACTTGGGAGGCAGAGGTGCTTCTGTTTGCTAGATAGTATTCTCAGCACTGGCGATACATCTGTAAAAGAGAAGAGACAGTAAGCAGAGTAAATAGGTATTTATATATTGCAGTCCACTAGTATATTACCTGTTTGTTATGGTGATAAGTGCTCGTGGAGATAAGTACCCTGAAGAAACAGGGTAAGCCGTTGGGGTGTCCGTGGGTGTGGCTTTTAGTGAAAGGGGTTATGCAGATAGGCCTCACTGAGATCGATGGAAGCCAACACCTGAAAGGGGTCCCAGAGCAAATCATTGGGCTATGTAGACAGAGAAAAGTACCACAGGCAGAAGAAGCGGCCAGGAAGAGCAGAGAGGGTGGCAAGGAGGGCAGTGTAGCTGTAAGGTCAGCGTGGGGCATGACCAGAGAGGAAGACTGAGTGAGGAGGGAGGGCAAGGCTCTACATTGAGTCCTCGGCAAGATTTCCTCTGGGAGAAATAGGACAAGATTTTATCAAGTAATTTTAATGAGAGTGTTGGTAATAAGTGATATGATCCACGGGACAGAAGCAGAATGGCCACATAGTAGGTCTGATAGTGGTTGGAATTGAGTGGAAAACAGGAGTGATAACAGGTTGGATTCTGACTATAACTGAAAGCAAAGCTGTGAGTTTTCAAGTTTAGATGGCAGGTTGTGTGTGTGTGTGTGTGTGTGTGTGTGTGTGTGAGAGAGAGAGAGAGAGAGAGAGAGAGAGAGAGAGAGAGAGAGAGAGAGAGAAAGGAAATGCAGCTGGAGGGAATTCTGGACTTTTCGAATTCCCTCTCCCCACTGTTGGGCACTTCATCTAAGCTCCCTCCCATTGAGTCCTCACCTCCCAAGTCTCTGGTACTTTCTAGAGGGTCCCCCCACTTCTCACTCCCCCCCCCCACCCTGAGGTTGCATATTTCCATTCATTCTGCTGGCTTTCTGGGCTTCTCTCCTGTCTCCCTCCCCAATACCTAATCCTGTTCCCCTTTTCCCCTCCCCCTCTCCTCTCCTGCCCAAATCCTTCCCTCCCTCTGCCTCCCATGATTATTTTGTTCTCCCTTCTAAGTGGAATTGAAACATCCTAACTTTGGCCTTCCTTCTTGTTAAACTTCATGCAGTCTGTGGGGTGTATCATGGGTATTCTGTACTTTTGGCTAATATCCACTTATTAGTGAGTACTTACCATGCTTGTCCTTTTGGGTCTGGGTTACCTCACTTAGGATGATATTTTCTTGTTCCATCCATTTGCCTGTGAAACACATAATATCCTCATTTTTAATAGCAGAATAGTACTCCATTTCTGTATCCATTCTTCCATTGTGGGAATCTGGCATGTTTCCATCTTCTGGCTATTACACATAAGGCCACTATGAACATCGTGGAGCACATGCCCCTCTGTTTTTTTTTTTTTTTTTTTTTTTTTTTTTGAGACAGGGTTTCTCTGTATAGCCCTGGCTGTCCTGGAACTCACTTTGTAGACCAGGCTGGCCTCGAACTCAGAAATCCGCCTGCCTCTGCCTCCCGAGTGCTGGGATTAAAGGCGTGCGCCACCACGCCCAGCATCCCTCTGGTATTTTTAAGTTAGGAAAAATACTTATTTGATTGTTAATAGTGGAAATAACTTAAGAGTAGAAAATTGATGTAGGAGAAAGTCCAACAATTGCTAGAAACATCCTTGAGTAAGACGAGGCTTAATTTACTAAGCACGTATGGAGACTGGTCTTACGGGCATTGATTGTTCATCTATAACAACAGCTGGGAAAATAGAATATATGCAGATAAGCATGCTCATAGAAGATATATGTGGTGGATGAAATGATGAAAATTGGCCTGTAGTTGATCTAATTTCCCAGTGTAGCAGGAAAATGAGATTTTCTACCAACTTAAGATTGAGGATTAGCAGAAATGTAGTGAGGGTTTTGAGGGGAATGGCACATACAGGGAGACTCTGAGGAGAGACTTTGAGGGGAAGGGGGATGGGTGGAATGGCACATACAGGAGAGGAGAAAGTGCACGGCTAGGGGGATACCATTGTTGCTGAGGAGCCTGAATCAAAAGTGAAAGCAGGCTATGTTGCTGAAGTTTATTTCAGAGCCATGCTCAGCTACAGGAGCATTCCTGCAGATTTGGTGGAGGATGAATTCTATCTAGCAATTAGAGCTGACAAGCAGGAAGAGGTGATAAAGGGGACAAATGAATTGAGGACAGAAGCAAGGGAGTGGTTGTAGCAATTGCCTGTGGAGTTTAAGTTGGACCAGGAAGGTAGATAGACATCATGGAATAAAGGACAGAGAAAGTGGGTAGAATAATCAGAGTGAAGGGTAGAGGGTTCTGGGAGTAGTGAAAGAAGGGGTGAGCAGGAAAGAGTAGCGGTCCAAGAATGTGTTGCAAGCATTGTACCTATTAGACGGTAGGCTGGAGCTCATGAGAGTAAGCAGTGGAGGTGAGTTCACAGAACTTAAGCATCATGCTGTCAGAGGGACATCATGAAGGGCAGGAGTTTATCTTATCAGTGGAAGGGCACATATTAGCAGCAGTTCAGAGTCCAAGCTAAGTACTTCACAGCATAAGATAACTACACTATACAAGTCTAAAGATTGTGCTGCTTAATTACAGAAGAGATTATTTAGTTGTGTATTTTTATATAATGTGGCAAAATAAAATGAGAATTACATAAATGTATCTAATTTATAATAGGTATCAGCATCCATTTATGAAGAACAATCATTCCATAAGATACTTATTCTTCATAAGTGTACCTTTAAGTTATACCATCAAAAACTTCAGTGCCTAGGGATTGAGAGGTGGTTCAGCGGTTAAGAGCACTTTCTGTCCTTGCTGAGGGCATGGGTTTGGTTTCCAGTACCTACATGGGTGGGCTCACAACTGCCTCTAAATATAGCTCTTCTCACCTCCATGGGTATCTGCATGCATATTGTACACATAAAAAACATTAATATACCCTATCAGCCAATTAAGTGTGCATTCATCAAAGTATTAAGGAAATACCAATCAAGAGAACAGCCAGGAGAGCTGTGTGGAGCTCCTAGAACTCACCTCAGAGATTCCTTGTCACGTCTTTGTGTCCTCCACAGTCTAGCTGTGAGCTGTTCCTACAGCACACCTGACACCAGTTTGTGAATAGTGTACTTACCAGAACCAGTTGTTTGCCCTCAAACCTGTTTGGGCCAGTATGCTTGTTATTGTAACTATATACATTAATTAAAATAGTACATGTACTGATGAAATAAAAATGAGGGAGGAGACTTGTTTTTGTATGACCTAAGCTAAATGTTTTGGAAAGATTCTAATAAATTAGGTGAGAATGAGGCCACTGTGATGGAGAGGGCACTGTGCAGTCACTGTTCTCTAAGCTTTCCTTTCCCTACTTTGTAAAAAGCACCTACCTACCTACCTACCTACTCACCTACCCACCTACCCACCCTCCCACCTACCTACCTACCCACCTACCCAACTACCTACCTACCCACCTACCCACCCACCCACCTACCTACCTACCTACCCACCTACCCACCTACCTACCCACCTACCCACCTACCTACCCACCTAGCTTTTATTTATTTATTTATTTACTTCCGTAACAGAAATAAGACTCAGAGCCTCCTTCACACGTGCTAGACAAGCATTCTGCTATTGTGCTTTATTTATATATATATAAATAATCTCCAGCCTTTTGTGAGATCTTGCTCTTTATTAAAAATTAAAAATAGATTGCTGCATTTAGGTGTGGTTTCCCCAAAACTACTCAGTTCAGGAGAAAAAGCATGCATTAGAGATTAGTGAATTAATGTACATTTGTCTGCCTGCCTGCCAAGGCCGACTTGGGATTCTTTTTAACTGTGTCATGGGAGGTCTTATGAAGACATTTTCATTCAAGCATATCATGTACTTTGGCCAAACCATTCTCATTGTTATTCTGCATAGCTCTCTTCCTTTCCCAGATAGCTGTAATCCTACTTTCATGTTATATATAAATTATTTAATACATAATTTTAAGCTAAACGTCACATTTCAGGTTTGTCCTGTCCTTAATGATTTCCTTCTTTTACTGACATTGATTTAGTGACTACCCATTGATATAGTGACTACAAAGCTAAACACGGAAAGCACTACAGAATTTAACATAGCCGGCAAATCACATTTTCATTTTGTGTAACATGTTTGCCTTTTTGTTTTAAAGACTGGCCTTTTTTTTTGTTTTGTTTTTTCTTTTTGTTTTTCGAGACAGGGTTTCTCTGTGTAGCCCTGGCTGTCCTGGAGCTCACTTTGTAGACCAGGCTGGCCTCGAACTCAGAAATCCGCCTGACTCTGCCTCCCAAGTGCTGGGATTAAAGGCGTGCGCCACCACCGCCCAGCAAAACTGGCTTCATTATATTTATCAAATTTCCAAAGCCATCTCCACTGTGCTGCCCAGTCAGGGTGTGGTATGTGTGTGTGTATGTGTGTGTGTCTGTGTGTGTGTGTCTCTGTGTGTGTGTGTGTAGTTTTCCAAGTGCTGCAGCCTGTGAGACGCTGGGTCAGCTTTCCTGTTCTCACACTTTCAGGGCTAGCTCCCTTTGCCTTTGCCATCAGGGCCAGCTCCACTGTGTTGCCCAGGTAAGGCACAGGGCCCCCTGTCCCAAGTGCTATAACCAGTGAGGAGGCGAGGCCAGCCATTCTCTCAGGTCCGGCTCTCCTGACTACCTGCAGGTGGTGAGGGGAAAAGGGAGAGCATCATCTCTCACCCCTGGCCCCTCTACCAGAGACAGCCTAGTCTGTTGCCTAGCTGAGGTGTGGGACCCACTCTCACAGTGCTGTAGCCTGTGAGGGACAGGGACAGCTCATATGCTTTCCTGCCTCCAGGTCAGATCTCCAGCTGCCTCGGGTGGGAAGGGGACAAAGGGATACCTCCCCTCACTGCCCAGACCATCTCATGGCAGAGGAGTGACCGGGCCAAGCTCTACTGTACTTCCCGGGAAGGTGAGGGGCTATAACTCTTGAGTGCTGTAGCCAGTGAGGGGCAGGGCCAGCTCTTCCAACTGCTGTGGGGTGTTAGGGGCAGCCTTGCTCTCCTGATCTCAAGACCTTGTGGGTAGCTTTCCCCATTGCTGGATGTGAGGTGAGATGAGGTGCCACTATCCAGCTGATTCGTGGCACAGTCAGCTGTCCCATACTCATACCCTGGAGGCCAGCTCACCCACATTCCTGCCTCCAGGCCCAGCTGCAGAATACTAGACCAGCTTTTCAGAGAGCTGCAGCCAGTAAGTAGTAGGGCCAGTTATGCACAGGTCCTGGACATGTGGCTGCTCTGACCAGGGACATCCCCATGTTCTCTAGTGGTAATATGAACCATGGTTGACCCATGGTACTGTGTAGCCCTGGACTCAGACATGGCCCCCAGCAGCAGCTAGGGCTGGGACATTACCATGGCCCCAGGTGGCAGGGCTGGCCACTCACAAAGGCTACTACTCCACCTTCATGTCTCCAGTTCCATTTCTCTCCATAATGCTCAAACTGTTCGTATCTCTTTCTCAGCTCTCCACCACATACTTGCATATTGTGCTGGCTCCTGTTGCAGGCTCCCATGAGGCTGTGGGCTCCTAGGTGACATCCTCTGTCCTGCTAACATGGCATAGTGGCAAGCAGGTGTTGCTGGCCACATGTACTGTATGCTGGAGGCTGGCATGGCAGTTGGCAGGTTTCTGTCTTTCTCCTGCACTGAGCTGTCTGGATTTGATTTGATTTTTATGAGTCCTAGGCATAAAGCAGCTTTGGTCATCAAGCCAGGCATCAGGCTAACATGAACAAAGGACTGTCATGTGCTCCTGCCTGACATAACACCAGCACCACCAACACGGTGTCTCTGCCCGTTGCTGGGGTCGGGGAGGCCTCCATTGCCTTTTCATCTACAGATTACTTGTCCCAGAGCTCACCGGCAGACTAGGGTGGCTGGCCAGTGAGCTCTAGGGATCTGTCTGTCCCTGCCTCTCCAGCACTGAGATCACAAGCAGGCACCACGGCACTTAGCTTTTCATGTGGGTTTCTGAGCTCATGACTTTATTGTTTACTTTAATTTGCTGTAGAAGAAGCTTAGAGTATTGTGGAAGCTAACTGTAGTTTCTGGAAATGAGTGTTTTAGATTTGAATCTTTAATTCTGTTTGGTTCTAGCATGCAAGACCAGTGTGTGTAGGTAAGACTCGGAAAATATTATATAACCTCTCAAGGCTTTAGTTTTCTCATTTATAGCAGGGATAATAATAAATATCACACAGAAAGTTGAGGAACTAGAATTACTGATAGTTGTGAGCCATCACCTGGGTGGTGGAAACAGAACCTCAGTCCTGTACAAACACAAGTACTTTTAATTGCTGAACCATCTCTTTAGCCCCCTCTTTTTTTTTTAACACAACCTAATAACTTGTAATACTGTTAGTGTGTGTGTTGGGGGGCATCCTTCGGGACATTACTTAGAAATGCTTCAGAGTCTAACTTAGGTCTAGTGGGTCTCTTTGGTCTCCTTCCAGAGACATCCTGGGGCTGTGGGCATGGGATGGTATGTAGGTAAACCTGGTGTATCTGTGGTTCACCTAGAGAACAATGGGTGTCCCTCTTTCACAAGCACTGAGCATTAAAGGTTGTAATGAACATCATTAAGATATTCTTGGTCCGATAGTGAGCTTGATTAGAGCAGAGGAGCTCACAGGGAGCCTTGCACTCTGGTGTAATGAAGGAGTTGGTCAATCCAAGAAAGCCATGTAAATGAAAATGCTGTTTCTTGATGTCATCGCAGAAGTGCGAAAGAGTTGCCCAGATGATCTGTATTCTTTGTACAAAGTAAAATGCACTTAGTGTACCAAGTGTCTTAAGATGAAGAGATGGGAGACCAGCGTGTTTCAGGGTGGTAAACAGGAAGGAAACTATCATCCATTTCCACAGTAGCTGGCAAAGTTAAAAAAAAAAAAAAGTGGCATTCCAAGGAAAGGGAGGAATGGCCAGAGCTGCCTAGTATTCAGGTATTCAGGCTTAGAAGATGTCCTGAGAGACGGCACTGGGAAGACAAATCAACGTGGGGCTGCCTCAACTTGCCTGGTCAGTGTTCATAATAAATTTATATTAGTGGATAATAAATTACACAAAGAAAACAAGATCCGTTCAAGACTTCTCATTGTTTTACTGTTTCATAGGGGAGACAAGAATTAACTGTATTGCTGCGACACACAGTGCTGGGTTATTTTAATGGTGTGCACAAAGAACTTTAGAAGGATAGAGCTTGGAGTGGTTAATTCATAGATAAGGTGAGGCTGAGTATGAAAAATGGGGAGAAAGCCATCCGGAAGACAGGGCTGGAGCTTTCTAAATCCAGACGTGAGGGTGCTCTGGGACTGAGCATGTCAGGAGCACTTAGCCTGCTCCTAGCTGTAAAAGAGATGAAGCGGAGTGTGGTGGCATCTGCCTATAGTCCCAGATCCTTTGCACACTGAGGCAAAAGAATAATTTGAGTCTGGAGTTTGAGACCAGCCTGGGATACACAGCCAAGACATTGTCTCAAAAAAGAAAGTTGTGAGGAATCTGGTTTGGAGGGGAAACATTATCTTGGGCACTGCTCACCAAGTGGTGGGTGGGAAGAGAGAGAAGAAAGAGGGCAAATGGAGGAAGTGATACTGAGTGGATCGGCAGCCATTCGGATGAGATTACAAGGATTTTGCCAGGTGACTGTTGGATGTTCTCATGTATTGTTTCATCAGTGTTGGGATGACAGGAAATAGGAGTTCAGGGCAAAAAAGGGCAGAAAGATAATGTGGCTGGTTTCTGGCATTTGAATGTGAAAGGCCTGTGGGACATACCAGTTTATAGTAGGTATAAACTTACATACACATAAATAGATGCAGCCTTCAGAAAGACTTCTAAACCAAGCAGCAAGAATGCCCAGCATCGCCTATGTGGGAAGAGAGCTATGTGTGCTGTTGTTTCATTGAATGCTTTATTCTGTTTCTCTCTGCAGCAGTGGACACAATGCTTGATGGATTGAACATATATGGTTGCTCCTCAGGCATCTATCTTAAATGGGTTTTTGTCCAGAACTTTATTTTTCAGTTTCAGTCTGTAAATGTTACTTTGGATTTTTGGATTTTACTATGTGCAAAGAAACTTGTAATTTTTTAAAAAAGATTTGTTTGTTTGTTTATTTATTTATTTATTTATTTATTTATTTATTTATTTATTATATGTAAGTACACTATAGCTGTCTTCAGACACACCAGAAGAGGACATCAGATCTCATTATGGATGGTTGTGAGCCACCATGTGGTGGCTGGGATTTGAACTCAGGATCTCTGGAAGAGCAGTCAGTGCTCTTAACCACTGAGCCATCTCTCCAGCCCTGAAACTTGTAATTCTTGTTATAGTATTTAACATCAATCTTTCAAAGTGATTCTTAGTACAAATGATTCCCTTTCATTGCTCTTTCCTTGTGTAGGACCTGATGCAACAGAATGGTATTGGCTATGTGTTAAATGCCAGCAATACCTGTCCAAAGCCTGACTTCATACCTGAATCTCACTTCCTGCGAGTGCCTGTGAATGACAGCTTTTGTGAGAAAATCCTACCATGGTTGGACAAGTCTGTGGATTTCATTGGTATGTAGCTCAAGACAAGGTACAAGCCCTTTGAATCATAGTGTCACAGATAGGTATAGCTACTCCCTCCTTTTTGTCTTTTAGAGATTGCAAGTCTGGAAACGGCACATGATGTTGCTAACTTATTTAATGGTCAAGCTGATATGTGCTATGCTTTCCCTAAGGGATTGGCCTGTGACCTGCTAGCTAACTTTTAACAGCACCAAGGTTAAAGCTTTGCAGGATCTATGATTATGTGTTGCAGGTATTTAACAATCAGTTAAGCTTTCAAAAATATCTCTCCCTCTCCCCGACTTTTTAGATCTTTGAAACTTTGATGAACCTGGCTGTTATTTTTCTTTCTTATTGCTGTGATTTCCTTGGGAAAAGTTAGGTCCTGTGAAAACATCCCAATACATTTTTTCAATACATTTGAAGGCCTTTTATATGTTACAAGATTTTCTGAGCCTCAATTCATGCAGCAATAGTTTCAAGTATTTTGAGTCCAGTGAAATTCCAGCATACTTGCACATGCAGGAGCAATAACAGAGGTTAGTCTGTATCATACTTTGTTCTGCTTTGGCCTCATCGGGAGCCTCCCTTCCTCACAGTGCTGCATGCCACATTATCTGGTAACTTGGTGGTTTGTACTTGGATGTGAAGGCTGGCAGAGGAGATGTGAGCAGCAAAATGAGATATGGCCACTTCTGTTCCATGCAAGAGTGTCTTGTGGTTTTCCTCCAATAGGGACACAGCTTCATAATTAAATCTTGTGAATTAGTTATTGTAATGAAAAAGAAAGGACCAGGGCTCAGCTGGGGTTGACTCATCAGTTCAGAGCACTGGCTCCTCTTCTGGAAGAGGCAGGCCCAATCCCAGCTCCTGTGCACTGGCTTAAAACTAGCTGTGACTGGAGTTCCAGGAGATCTGACACTCTCTCCTGTCCTCTTCTGGCAACACAGACATATTAGTAGTTCACAGATACACATGTAGGCAAAATACCCATAGACATAATTTTAAAATTTTCCCCATAAAAAACAAAATTGGGTACATTAATCCCTGGTAACATTTTTCGCTTCAGGTAATTCTGATATAGTTCTTGTTCTTGTTGTGGTTCTTCTTCTCCTTCTCCTCTCTCTCTCTTATTTTTTTAGAACTTCAGTTTTCCAGAAATTTCTGTCATCAATTTGAACTTGTTCTTTAAAATGCCTCAAGATTAAAAGCTATAACAGTTCACATTAAAGTAATCATAAAGAAAATTCTTCATACTGATACTTTCTCATTGTACCTCTGAGTATATCTAGCATAGCATTAGATTTCTAGCCCCTAAAAAAGCAGACAATTGTGATCAATGTTCCCATTGGATGCCATGTTGATTCAGAGGCATGATCCAAGCTCCTGCTCTCTCTTCATGGTTGCTTCCTTGGCTCCTGCTCAACCCCACCCCACCCCCAAGTCCACGAGTCTGTACTGAGGCACCAGAGAGACTTGATTAAAAGGATGGACTTTGGAGCCAAACTTTGAGTCCTGCCTCCCTGGTTATCAGTTAAGTGATTGTGTGTATCTAACATAAAACTCTCTTGAGCATGTTTCCTGAAAAAAAGGCTGAAGGTAATACACCTGCTTTGTAGGGAGAGCATGAAGATTAAAGCAGACAGTCTCTAGGCACCGAACCTTTGCAGAGTACTCAGCTCAGAGTTAGCTCTGAGGACATGTTTACCTCTTTCTGTTTTCTGCTCCTCTCTCTGACACGCTCCTGCTGGGCTGGCCTCAACCTTTGGGCTCAAGCACTCCTCCTGAGTAGTAGGGACTGTAGGCACAGGTTACCCTCGCTGACTAACGGACATTTTAAAGAGTCCCACAAAGACTTTTTCCTTGTCTCTCCTCTGCGGAACTGTGCTCTGACCTCCCTGGCCATCACTTCCTTTCTGAGCTCCTGACACCTCGCTCTTAGCAGGTCCTCAGTCTTCTCAGTCTTCTCCTTTTGTTTATTTTATTGTTGTGGCAAAGTTTCTGTCCCTAAACATTGCTTTTGAATTTCTGTGTACTAACTTGATGTTATTTCCAGTTTCACCATCTCTGCCTTCTTTTTTTTTTTTTTTTTTTTTTTTTTTTTGATTTATTTATTTATTATATGTAAGTACACTGTAGCTGTCTTCAGACATACCAGAAGAGGGCGCCAGATCTCGTTACGGATGGTTGTGAGCCACCATGTGGTTGCTGGGATTTGAACTCTGGACCTTTGGAAGAGCAGTCGGGTGCTCTTACCCACTGAGCCATCTCACCAGCCCCCTGCCTTCTTATTCATCACTCCAGAACTAGCAGAGTCTCCTTAATTTCCTACGCAAGAATATGGCTCTTACACACACACACACACACACACACACACACACACACACACACACACACACATACGCGCGCGCGCATGCATGTTCTCACCTTTGCAGCCACCTCCCCTTATTTCTTCCATGGCTTGTGAGTGTCAGCTCCAGCAGACTGCCTTCTGAGCCTGCTCAGCACTGACAGGGCTCTCCTCTCATGATTCTTTCCTCTCTACTGGGTCTTTGTGTGGGACTTCTGTTTCAAGGCGTGGGCTAGCACTCAGTCTGTCAAGACCTATGTGCTAATGAGCCCGCTCTAGAATAAGCACTTTTATATTTAATTAAAGACACTTATCAGATGAATTGTGGTTGTAAAAACAAAACAAAACAAAAAAACAAACCTCAGCATGAGCACAATACAGAAAACTGAAGGGGGAAGGAAGCCCACTATCAATACTGTAGTGCATATTCTGTCAGGTGTTTAAAACAGCGTCTGTCTTCTTACTTGTATGTATTAAGCAGAGGCACACATGGCCAAGCAGACATGTGACGTGGTGCATTTCTGGAGGTCAGAGGAAACTTTGGAGAGTCAGGTCTCACCTGCTTGGAAGTACCGGCTCTTTGTGAGGCATCACTGCTGCTCGGGCAGCTGGCTGTACAGTTGTCACTTTTATTTCTTTGCAACATCCTTCAGAAGTTTTAATTTCATTGTTACTATGGTTGTGTGTACATGATTCATGAGTGTGGGCACACATGTGCCACCATACACGGAGGCCACAGGACAACTCACTCAGCTCAGACAGCAGATACTTCTGTCTGCTCAGCCTTCTTTCCATTTCTCTCTCTTTTTTTTTTTTGTTTAAATAAATTGCTTTTTAAAATATGTGCGGGGCTGGAGAGATGGCTCATCAGTTAAGAGCACTGACTGCTCTTCCAGAGGTTCTGACTTCAATCCCCAGCAACCACATGGTGGCTCACAACCATCTGTAATGGGATCTGATGTCCTCTTGTAGAGTGTCTGAAGACAGCTGCAGTGTACTCTCACATACATTAAATAAATAAATATTTAAAAATATGTGCCAGATACTATTAACTGCCTGCATAAAATATGCTAGTATTCAATACGTTGAGGACCATGAGAACAGGACCGTGTTCTTATACTTCTTTAAAAGATAATTATCATTTGAAATTTTTTTAGATTTATTTTTATGCCTGTATTACCTGTGTATGTGTTTGGTGCCTGAGGATGTCAGACGAGATCATCAAATACATAGATCTGGAGTTACAGACAGTTGTGAGTTGTAGCGTGGGTGCTGGGAGCCAAAACTCCAGCAAGTGCTCCTAACCACTGAACCACCTCTACAGCTTCAGATCATTATTAGCAATAATAGGAGATAAATTCAAAATTAAGAAAACTGAAGCCACGGGGTTTTAGGATGTGTGCTGGAATTGGATGTGGAGCTTTTCCAGCGACAGGCAGTGCTCTGCAAGCTCTTCTCCCCAGCCTTCCAAGCCTGCTTCTCATCAGGAGCAGCTTCCAGCTAGGGGTTGGGGTACACACACACACACTCATCCGTACACACCAAGAGGACCAAAGTTGGAGAAGAGCCAAATAACAGGGACAGTATAATGTTGGGACATAAAATCAGAATTGCTTTAAGCCTTTCAGCCAACAAGGAGAGAGAATACTGAGTAGAAGGTAATAATGTAGGCAGTTGATGTCAACATACTATGAGTATGTGTAGGCTGTGTACTTTGTGTGTTAGCCTGCCCTGTGTGTCAGTGTGGATTGTGTTCACTCTTTCCTGTTTGGCTCCCTTGTCTAACAGAAATGCTGCTTGTTGATTACTCTTAAATTATTTAGTATGCAATGAATAATAAATTACATTTACTAGAAGTCTGTATCACAGGCTGTGAGGTTGGAGCAGCTCTGTATTGTTCAGTATGCAGTGCAGGTTCCTTGTATTCTGATAATTTTTAAGAATGTTAACCTTGTCTGGTGGTAGTCCACACATTATTCCCAGCACTTGGGAGGCAGAGGCAGGTGAATGTCTTGAGTTCGAGGCCAGCTTGATCTACAGAGTGAGTTCCAGGACAGCCAGGGCTACCCTGAGAAACCCTGTTTGGAAAAACAAAAGACAAAACAAAAATGATCTTAACCTGAGTTTTGACTATAACACAAATGAAAAGGACAGATTTGGCTCCATGATAACAACTGTAAGCTGGGCACATGTGTTGTAGTTGAGGTAGAGTCTGTCGTGGACTTGCTTACAATGGTGTTGCTTGTAGGCTGTCTGGGATGTCATCGGCTCCTTCATGTGCTCTCTGAAGCTCCTCAGCAGCAGAGAGGGCAGCGCTCCCTGGATCTCCCTGGCTTGCTCCTAAATGGTGTCCACGAGTCTCAAACTCTTGCTTCCTATTAGACAACTCTGCTGTAGCATGGACATGATTTCGAGTTAAGCAAATAGCTGGGCAGACAGTCAGCCTTTAGGTGCTTGCTGTCCAAGTGTGAGGATTGGAGTTTGATTCCCAGAATTCATGTAAAAATGATGGGTTTGGTGGTGCTCGCTTGTAATCCAGTACTGGGGAGGCAGAGACAGGAGGCTGCCCCCAGCCCACTACCTTAGTCTACTTGGTGAGCTCCAAGCTAGTGAGGCACTTTGTCATACCTGGGGAGTGACAACCGAGATAGACCTCTGACTTCCCTCTACTTGCATTCTTACACGTACGCATTACATGGCAAAAAAAAAAAATTGAAATAAGAGCCCAGTAATCTGAGGTAGTAACCCATTCATTGCTTATCAATAATCCCTTTAACCTTAATGGCTCATGATATAGTAATGGTGAGAGAACTACCCTTCCCCTTCCCCTGTAAGCAATAAAGGATAACTAGGGGGCTATGTAGGTAAGATCTGCTTTGAAGTTTCAGGTGGAGACACCGACAGTAACATCAGAGTAATGGCCAGTACAAGGTTCCCTTACTGAAAAAATCCCTAGTGACTTTTCTTAAATTTGCTCCCACAGAGAAAGCAAAAGCCTCCAACGGCTGTGTGCTTATCCACTGCTTAGCTGGGATCTCTCGCTCGGCCACTATTGCTATTGCCTACATCATGAAGAGGATGGACATGTCTCTAGATGAGGCTTACAGGTAAGGACAGGAACACGGCTTATGGGACTTGTTTTTCATTTTCCCTGAAACAGAAAGAGGTAGGAAGGTGGGTGACCAGACGAATGTAGACAAAGCTGATTTTGGTCACACACATCACAGGTTCCTGGTGACTCATGGCCTTGCAGAGACTGAGGAAGAGTTGGCTCTGCTCAGCTTTCATCCCTCTAACATGTGGAGTCCATCCTCGGCCAGTGGAGTCCATCCTCGGCCACTTTTTAGTAACAGACCAGGAAAGCTTATCCCCTTCCCCCGACAGAGAGGCGTGGCCTTTTCTGACTGACAAGGCCACCGAGGCTGCTCTGCTGGACTGGACTGCAGAGATGGAGAAGCCCGATACACTTGTGGATAAAATCTGAGTAAAACTGTCGTCCTGTCTAATTGGCCAGATTTTACAGGTAGTAATTTTGACTTGGCTGCCCTCTCCTTCTATCTCAGGAAAGGACAAAAAGTGGCAGGACTGCTGAGGACTTGTGCCTTCTTTGGTGACAAATGAGACTGAGTTCTCTCTCGTGCTCTGTTGACAAGAAATAGTTGGGTTACATGAGAGAAAGAATAAGAATATAGATACATGCACCATGTTAGCTCTTTTGATATTTGAGTTTCTCAGAATGTAAATTCTGGAACAACGACACGAGCTGCTCAGGCAGTCTGTCTTCCTGGGTGCCGGGACAGGTAGGTAGGTCCTCTTTGTACTCTGCTTCTCTCCAATTAGGCTCTGTCCCTGTGTCCTTCTGCTTAGGCTGAGGTCAGGTGGGAAGGCTCACACTCTTATATCCCATTACAGTTTTACTATGTGAGTTTTCAAGAAGGATTTAGACACTCATTAGTCCAAGGTTTGAATCCCGCTTCATTGTTGAATAGCTGTGTGGACAAGTGAACTTAAGGACTTTGTGGCCTGATCTATATAAAGCAGGTTAAGGACTGAGTAATTCAGTCCAGCAGCACAGTGCTTAGCATCCAGAGAGCACTTTGTAATGGATTTTTCTAACATTGTGAGTATAAAAAGAAACCCAGAACTGGGTGCTCTGACACTGTGCCATCTGGTGCCGTTCACCTCCTATGGGAAGTCTTGAGCTGTGAGTGAGTATGGACGTTGGAGAGGGAATCCTGGGATGGTGAAGCTGATGAGGGCCTTAGCCTTGCTGTGCTGCTGTGTGTGGCAGGGAGCCGGGCATTTCCTGGGGTTCAGCAGAATCCTCTTATCAACTGCATGGGAAGCCTTGGCTTCTTGGAAACAAGGAGCCTAGAGGATCCCCTCTAGCGTGCCCCCTGATAAGGTGTTCTCCACCTCAGTGCTGGAATTGTACATGAGTCCTCTTCCAGCACACTGGGAAGGCGGAGTAGTACCCTGTCCCACATTCTCTTAGTAGCTTCAAGACAAAGTGCAGTTGTAAAACTCAGGGGTTTTGCTTTGTCCTCTCTCTAGATTTGTGAAAGAAAAAAGACCTACTATATCTCCGAATTTTAATTTTATGGGCCAACTCATGGACTATGAGAAGACGATTAATAACCAGACTGGAATGTCAGGGCCAAAGAGCAAACTGAAGCTGCTGCACCTAGACAAACCCAGTGAGCCTGTGCCTGCAGCCTCAGAGGGCGGATGGAAGAGTGCACTGTCTCTCAGCCCACCCTGTGCCAACTTGACCTCAGAGGCATCAGGGCAAAGGCTTGTGCATCCTGCAAGTGTGCCCAGCTTACAGCCGTCACTCTTAGAGGACAGTCCGCTGGTACAGGCGCTCAGTGGGCTCCAGCTGTCCTCAGAGAAGCTGGAAGACAGCACTAAGCTCAAGCGTTCCTTCTCTCTCGATATCAAATCTGTTTCATATTCAGCCAGTATGGCAGCGTCCCTACACGGCTTCTCGTCTGAGGAAGCTTTAGAATACTACAAACCTTCTGCCACACTGGATGGGACCAACAAGCTCTGCCAGTTCTCCCCCGTTCAGGAGGTATCAGAACAGACTCCAGAGACCAGCCCGGATAAGGAGGAGGCCCACATCCCCAAGCAGCCCCAACCTACCAGGCCTTCTGAGAGCCAGATCACACGCTTGCACTCAGTGAGAACCAGCAGTAGTGGGTCCACCCAGAGGCCCTTCTTCTCGCCACTGCATCGGAGCGGGAGTGTAGAGGACAATTACCATACCAACTTCCTTTTTGGCCTTTCCACCAGCCAGCAACACCTCACCAAGTCTGCAGGGCTTGGCCTCAAGGGCTGGCACTCAGATATTCTGGCTCCCCAGTCCTCTGCCCCCTCCCTGACTAGCAGTTGGTATTTTGCTACAGAGCCTTCACACTTGTACTCTGCTTCAGCCATCTATGGAGGCAACAGCAGTTACTCTGCCTACAGCTGTGGCCAGCTGCCCACTTGCAGTGACCAAATCTATTCTGTTCGTAGGCGGCAGAAGCCTACTGACAGAGCTGACTCGAGGCGGAGCTGGCATGAAGAGAGCCCCTTTGAAAAGCAGTTTAAACGCAGAAGCTGCCAAATGGAATTTGGAGAGAGCATTATGTCAGAGAACAGGTCAAGGGAGGAGCTGGGCAAGGTGGGCAGCCAGTCCAGCTTCTCCGGCAGCATGGAGATCATTGAGGTCTCTTGAGAAGACCTTGTCGCTTCTGTTGACAGTTTTGTTTCCTGTTCACAAAAAAATAGTCCCTGTAAATCTGAAATATGTATATGTACATACATATATATTTTTGGAATATAGAGCTACGGTATAAAAGCAACAGATGGATCAACACAGTTGTTCTCTCAGCACCTGCACTGAGAATAGCTAACGCTCAGAAAAGATTGGAAGGGTAGACGTTAGAATTCTCCCAGCCAGGAGAAGAGATTTGGTTCAGTGAATTGCACATCTTCTTGTTCCTACAAAAGCAAGGGGTTTGTTTGTTTGTATGTTGTTTGTTTTTAATGTTAGAGGGCAAAATCCCTCCCATTTTCACGTGCAACAGAGGTCTCAGAACTCATCTCTGTCCAGGCCCTTCCCGAGTGCACCTTAGCGCTAAGACTGAGCCAGCTGTGGGTCAGGTGGGAAGACCCTCCTAGGGACAGACCCTAATGGTAACTCCAAGGGAAATGATCCTGTCTTAAGCTGCGTAATAAACCCAAACTTGATTGACAGCTGAAGGATATGGACATCATTCTGCTGGATGAACTATTTAGGAGCCTTGCCTAGATCTACTTATAACCAATCCAGTACCTCAGACAAGACATTTGGGGCCATCACCACTACCATGTCTAGTAGACCATTTTCTAGGCATTGTGAATAAGTAGGTAACTTGTCACTTTCCAGACTATGCACAAAATCCCAGTGGGCTTGTTGCCCATGTACCCCTCCTGTCAGCTTGAATGAAGAGGGAAAACCAACTAGAGTTTAGCTTAGCCAGAGATTGGGCAGTCAGATATCTTAGAGACTTAAGCCAGGGATGGAACACTAAACAGTCTCCCTCCCTCCTTGTAATACAAGAATTCTCTTTAGTGGGATTGTTACTTCTTCACTTGACCACAGACTTGGTTTAGAGATAAGCATGAATCACCGGGCTTGGTAGAAGACCGACAGAACCTCAGGTTCTCACTTCTGTTTCGTGTCCTGGAATAAAACTATGGCAAGACTTGGGAAGGTAAAACCTGAAGCAGGAAATGGATTTCCTTGGCTTTTTTTCTCTATGGTATGCAACGAGGGTAATATTTCTAGAATCTTCTTAGACTTCCAAACTTACCATGGGCTTTGGTAAGCAAGAACTAGTCAGAATAAAACATACTAGAAAGGTTAAGAAGGCGTTGTTGAATTTTGTTTAGTTTTGAATACAGGAAAGCTCTTTTCCAAAGCTATGCCAGCATGCTTTCTGGGGAAGGGGCATATCAGAGGGAAGGGCCACAGTGGTGTCTTGGTCCCTGACATACAATCACTGTGTAGACTCAATCCTGGCAGCTTAGGATAGGAGATAAGAACAAGAAGTGTGTACACGATAGTCCATATCTGCCCTTAAACTTCCTGGCTTGAGTTGTATCCTCTAGAGTACGGTCCTCCTTACGGCCTTAATTCACTCACGTCAGCAGGGTGTGGGTGTGGGGTAGATGCTGTCATTGTTCTTTACTGTAAGTGTAGCTAGGGGCTGACTCATATCTCAGGTTTTTCTGTTAGTGAAGTGGATGGTCCTTTGACTAGGATGTGACTTACTGTTTCCTATAATGATTGCTAAAACCAGCCTAGAGTGACGGTGGTTGGAAGCTGACAGGCTTGATTGTGAGGAGGATTAGGGGCCTCATGAACAGACTGAGTCTGTACAGATAAGCTGTGTGGGCATAAGATGAAGGCAGAGCAGACACTGCACAGGGAGCACGTTGCCACTCTTGGAGATTCTGTTCAGCAATCTTTTTAGATATATATCAAAATGTCTAAAGTTCTCAAAGCTTCACAGTAAATTTTGATACATTGTGTACACACACTTAGTATGTAACAATCCACCTTAAAATCTGGTCACACCGGTAAGACGTAATTTATTTAAGAATGAAAGCAACGGCTCCAACATGAAGTACGTTCCAGAAGACTGGGGATTTGGCTTCGGTAGCTTCGGGCAGTGCGTTACCTAATGCCAGATGTCATGTAGAGAAGTGCTCTCTGGACTGTGCGGCCGACAGTCATACACTACAGCTGTCCGTCCTTCAGCACTAATGTCCTATCAGTTCTTGGAATCACAACTACCATGCTGAAAGGGCTGCCTCTGAGGCACATTGTGGGTGGTGTGGTGGTTAGGTCTCTTCATGTAAGCACGGGGAAGCCTGTGAAGTCTACTGGGATGATGCAAAATGGTGATTTTAATGAGCAAAACTAGACTCTGTGAGAAATGCTGGAAACCGTTCAGGCCGTTTATAAAGTTAGAGTGGAAAGACTATATAAATGTTTAATATGAATATCGTGTCCTTGAGTAAAAGGCAAGCTGTTGAATGGTTCACTTGTGCATCTCTCATTCTCAAGTGTCACGTATGTTAATATGATGAAATAAAATCAGAACTGGTACCTGTTTGTACGTAAGTGTGAGACGTGGCTTCTCCTTGCAGATCCCACCCTCAGTGGGAACCACACTGTCACAGGACCACAAGTGACAGTTTTAACCATTTGGAGTGGAGGTGGCAGCTGATCCATCCATGTGTCATTCACATGGAACAGAGGCAAATGCCGGTCTGTGTTCCCTATGCCAAGCACATACTGAGGAAGCATTCCTACCTTCCTGACTTCAGGACACACAGACAGCTGCCTGCATGTGCACCTACCACAAACGATTCCATAGTCTTCACAGGGAAAACAGGAGGGCGGCCTTTAAACAGGTTCTCAGAAGCTGAAATGAGGCTCAGGTGCTACAGTGCTTGCCTCATATTCATGAGGCACTGAATTTGATCCCTAGCACTGTATAAACCAGACATGGTGAATGGTGGGAATCCCAGCACTCGGGGTATAAAGGTAGAGACCGCAGGAGTTTATGGTTATCTGTGGCTACACAGTGGGTAAGGAGGCCCGACTACTTAATGAGACCCCATTTCAACTGAAAGAAACTGTTCCCCATGTTATATATACCTTAGTGACATTTGATCATATGAGAAACTTAGCCTCACCAGTTTAACCAGATGTACGCACTAAAGAGGTAAAATAACGCTGTTGTCACTACAAGGCAGATAGAATGGCTCTAAAGGAAACCATGGGCCTGTGAGATAGCTCAGTGGGTAAAGGTGTGTGCCATACAAACCTGGCAGCCTGTTTTCAAGATTACTAGAACTCATGTCAAGATGGAGGAAAATAACCAATTCCACAACACTGTGTGAACTACACACACACACACACACGAGTGAGAGAGAAAGAGAGAAAAGAGAAGAGAGGCAGAAAGACTCCACTGAGACTGCTGCTGGGAATGTAGCTCAGTGGCAGAGTGCTTACCTAGCGTGCAAGGCCCTGGGTTGGATTCCCTAGCACTTGAACCAAAGACACCACAAAATCAGAGCATTCCTCTGCTCCAGCCTAAGGTGTTCCTGACACTCATTTCATCAAAGATTTACTCTGCAGACAGTGTGGCTAGGTATCTAGGTTCACAGTATATTTTATATTCCAAATTAACTGCTAAAAGAAGGCAAGTATATGTACATATACATGAATATATATAATTACTAATGATACAACTTTGAGGGAAACAAAGATATGTCTTGGGGTTTCTGTTCCTGTGATAAAACACCATGACCAAAAGCAAGTTGGAGAGGAAAGGCATTTTTTTGCCTTACACTCAGTCTATTATTGAGGGTAGGAACTCAGGGCAGGGCCCATAAGGGAGTGCTGCTTACTCGCTCGTTCTCTTATTTGAGCACAGGACCCAGGGTTGGTACTGCCCACAGTGAGTGAGCTGAGCCCTCCCCACATCAATCATCAGTCCAGAAAATGTACTTCAGACTTGTCTACAGGTCAATGGAGTGGGAGCATTTTCTCAATTGAAGGTCCCTCTTTGAAAAGGACTGTGTCAAGTTGACATAAAAGTAGCCAGCAAACAATGAAATCTAAAACAGTGCCCTAAGTTAGTATAATAGCTTTGTGTGTGTATGTGTGTGTGTTGTTTTGTTATTGTTTTTGTTTTGAATATCAGGTTCCACTGTACTCTAGATTATCCTTGAACTCAGTGCTTAGCCCAAGATGTCCTTGAATTTACAATGATCTTCCTGCTTCAGTCTTCTAATCACTGGGACTAGAAATGTACACCACCAGACTTCATTATCACTTGCTTTAACACCCACCACCCAACATGTATAAAAAACATAAAAAGCACATGCACATAAAACCAGAGTGAAGGCCAGCTGCAGCTGCCCTTCACTGTAGTGAGAGTGCTCTGTTTGTCCCTAAATACAGATAAGCACGTCTCAGGGAAGCAAGACAGCTTCTTAGAGGCACAGTGGGGCTCTGGTTTACAAAGCAAGGCAAGGAGGGAGGGAGGGACACCCTGGGAGCTTCCTGGCTAGGAAGGAGTACAGATGCCCTCCACATGCTGGGTGTGGTGGCATCTATCTGCTACCATAGCACTTGGAGAAAGAGACTAGAACATCAGAAAGCCAAGATCAAACTCAACTCAATATTGAGTTCATGAAACCTTATCTCAAGAACAAAAACAAATGACTAGAGTTAGATCACAGGCGTGACTGTAGATGGAAACGGGAGATTACTCTCTTCAAGGGCATTCCTGACTTACTCCCACCAGGCCCCATCTCTTAGGCTCCACCTCTTTCCAACAGTACCATTGTCTGGGGACTGGGCCTTTCATATTTATGGGCCTGTGAGGGGACATTAGCTTCAAACTAGTACTGAGGTTCAGGGAAATAGAAATCATTTACCAAAACTCAAGGAGAGAAACTTCCTTCCAGGACTCTCTGACAACTCCAGGCTGTTTCTTCATTCCATAACAACCTGTGTTGGACAGATATGCCATAGAATACTGAGAGGCCGCATAACGGTGTTCTGATGTGTCACTCGGCTCTCAGAGCACTTTGGGAAAGGACTCCGGAAGCCCTCAGCTCCTTCTCACAGCGGAGCCTTCATCCATGTGCCATGACTCCTCAGAGAAGCTGCTGACACTAACTCCCAGGCTGCAGAACCCCAGCAGTTGTGGACAGGGTGGCCTGGCCTGTGCCTCCTTTCAGCCCCGTCTTCCAAGTCTCACAGGAATGTGTCTGATGCCAGCCCCACTCCAGAGGAGACCAGGAGACCACCTCACCCACAGCAAGCAACAAGTTAAACTAGGACGACCATCAGAATAAGCTCTGGCCTGCCTAATTTCTTAAAAAAGAGAACTGTCTACTCCACCTTTCTTCCCTGCTAGGAAGTAAGGAGATGGCGGGAGAGGCCAGCCTCAGGCTGAGGTTGACATTCGCCAGCCAAGGAGAGCTGGAGGTGGCACCTGATTCCTGTTCACACACTCTGCGGACAACTGGCCCTTCT
Organism: Mus caroli; assembly: GCF_978045245.1. Taxonomy (NCBI): domain Eukaryota; kingdom Metazoa; phylum Chordata; class Mammalia; order Rodentia; family Muridae; genus Mus; species Mus caroli. Next base: position 14,949,631 of record NW_028227262.1, read on the forward strand.
TCTTTCTTTGAAGGTTTATGAACAGGTCTCTATGCACAGCGCTGGGTTCCTAATATCCTAGAAACTCAAGAAAAGACAATGGTGGTGGTGGCTTTAAAAATGCCTCCTGCCAGTCTAGGTGAAAAAAATGAGAGCCCACTGCCTTACTGTTCAACTTTCTGCCCGTTTCAAACTCGGAAGGAAAAAAAAAAAAGGGAAAACTATTTCTGAATATAAATGGGCTTCATCTAGCCACACCACATAACAAAATACTGTGGAAATAATACTAAGCAGTATGAGAAATCAAAAATAGTACAAACACTATGAGGGAAGAAAGAGCAATGAGTCCGAACTCAGTCTGGAACTAAAATCTTAATTATCTGACAATTGAGCGCACGAGACACTGAAAAACCACCCGGGGGTGACACCCAATGCAGGCCGCCCCTTCCTTCACCCTGCTGTGCTCGGTAATGACCGAGCTACAGACACTGTTGTAAACTGTACCTCCCAGGAAGTTGCCCTAGCAATGGCTAAACCACAGTCAGTGTAAGACCAATGGAGGTGAGATGATGGCCACTCCCCAGCTGCAGTGCCCCAGAGCTCTCAGCGCACCTTACCGCCTTCCTCCCTCGTGGTGAAGGAAAGCGTCAGCCCCCAAGAAGGGAGGCACAGCACAGCCAAGAGCCTGCCCAGAAAGTGGCGGCCCAGCCTGGGCACTTCAACATTAATATACTCAGTCACTGGGAACACACTAGACACAGTAGGGAGGGTAAGTGGTGCCTCTCACCTCAGCAGTGAGGGACCAGAGGCGGGAAGTAGCCACAAGGTCAGCTTAGCTGAGGAGTGAGTTCCAGGCCAGCTAGAAGTACATGGACCCTGTTCTAACCCCAACCCCATAAAAAGAAATGACTAGACATTACTATTTTTCCTTATGTCTCTTTAACCTTTTTCTTCCCTGTACTTCAGATATTCATGCCATTCAACTACCTGTGCCCTAACCCTAATCTGAGTTCTAAGAACACTGTAAGTTAATATCTGATTAAGAACCAGTACTTTTAGGGCCTGGTAGGATTGTTCAGTGGGTTAAGGTGCTTGTCAGGCAGGCCTCGGTCGATCCCCAGAATCCATACAATGCTGGAAAGAGAACCAACCCCCCAGAGTTACCTTCTGACCTCCAAGCGTGCACTGTGACAATCCTGCTCACACAACACACCATATACACCATCACAATTAAGAAAGAAAATTAAAAACTAAAAAATGAGATTAGAATCAGATCAAGTTTAGCTGCTACACAATAAATTAATCAGATTCACTTTAATCTTATAAAAACACTGAGGCTCTTCTGACACCTGACAGAATCTCTCTGGATTCTGGAGGAACACAGGGACGAAGGGGAGGCTGTAGACTCCCAGCCCTGACAGCCCCTCAGACTCAGCTCTTATCTTCAGGTCCGTCCTCTGCACTTAATTGCGTCTCTTCCTTCCACAGAAGTCCTGCGACGGGCAGCTCCTTCCCCAGCTTCACGCCCTACAGTCAGCAAGGCGGGCAGAGGCTCCATTGCCTCTTTAGTGTTCCTGGCACATCAGTGGAGATCCAAGGGTCTCGCATGAGAGAGGGTGGGAGCAAATGTCAGTGCAAACCTTGTTATGGAAGCCAAGGTCTGCCAGGCTGGCAGAAGCCTGAGCTCTGTATGGAAAAGCAGGTCTAATGGGAAACACCTTCATGAGTGCATGAAGGCAGTCTTCAGTTTCCAGTGACCCACAAAAGGGGCATGGTACCGGAAAAACACAAAGATGGTGTTCTGGCAGGACAGGAAGACAGTGCCAGATACCTCCTTGATGTGATGGGGGCCAATGCATAGGAACAGTAGCTGGAGCCAGTCAGCACTTATGTTTACAACCACAGATCAGAGAGCCTGCATAAAGTCTCCCGAGGCACCAAAAAGAACAGTTCCTTAGCATTTTCTCCACAGTTTCACTGCAGTACCTAGACTACTCACACTTTTAATTCAAAACATCAGAGCAAAATAAAAATAACTCTTGATGCAAAGTTCTTTACAGGATTTCTGGGAATTCAACTGTCCCAACTTCGGTTATCAAGAACTACCACACTGGAAAGTCCATGTGGGTCAAATACATCTAGGCAAACAGGGCCCAGGGGAAGGCTGGAGGAGCTGTGTGCGCAGGCATGTGCCTGCTAGTGCCGCTCCCGCTCAGGCCTCATGCTGAAGGGCTCCAGGCGCTCAGCCTCTGGCAGCATGCTGTTGAGCCTCTCCATCAGTGGCACCGTCTGGTCTATGCCCATCTGGATGCGGCGCAGGATGGCCGACATCTCATTCACCTTCTGGATCTGCTCTGCATACTTGGCATATCTTTTCTGGCGCTCCTGCATGAAGCAAAATAGGGTTTCCACGGACAGATCCATCTGCAGGAAGTGAAGAGACAAAAGCATTACAGTCTGCTTACCCTGTTGTCTCGAGCAGTGGGTCTCAACCCAGCTCTTCACAGGGGTCGTTTTCAGACTTCCTGCATCTCAGACATTTACATGGGGATTCATAACAGAAGCAAAGTTACTATTCTGAAGCAGCAATGAAACAGTCTCATGGTTGGGGTCACCGGAGTATGAGGAAGTGTATTGGGAGGGCTAGGCGTGCTGCTGGAGGCAGAGGAACCTGACTGTGTGAGAGGCAGTGGCCGTCTGTCCGAGGACTACTGCAACCTATTCTGGGATGCCTGGGGGTGTGTGCTACTCATCACATTCCCTGCTGAGACTCTCCATGGAAGAGTTCCCTGTCTCTTACACTGCACTTACGTTTGGCTCTGTTGAAGTGAACAGACCCTTGCCACCATGTCACCACCAGTCCCAGAATATGCTGTCCTAGAAGGAACAGGCACTGTTCCCCAACCCAAGTGTGCAGTGGGCTTTACCATACAGCTGGGCGTGCTTGCAACTTCACACACCATGACGAAATTACACACACAGTTCTCTGTGTCTTTGTTCTTCGTTCTTTGTCTCTGTCGTCAAAGGACCCACAGCTATAACCAGAGTTGTAGGAATGACAGAATTACACACAGATATCTAACCCAGTGACTTGGTAATGTTGTGATCAGTCGGGGGACTACAGGGAAGGCACAGCTCCTATGGCAGACCAACATGCCAACTGCACCTCCAGCCCACAAGGGAGCCTTACAACATCATGTTAAACTCTGTACACTGCCCGGAAGGCCCTTTTCCCTCCTGGGCACATCTGTCACAGGTAAAGAGGGCACTTCCTGTGTTTTGCATGCCTGTGCCCCTCTGCAAGGGCCCCACATCTATGCATGTATCCTTCCCTTCCCATATACTTATACTTTTGTTTTAGTTTTTTTTTGTTGTTGTTTTGTTTGTTGTTGTTGTTTGTTTTTTTGTTTTTCGAGACAGGGTTTCTCTGTGTAGCCTTGGCTGTCCTGGAACTCACTCTGTAGACCAGGCTGGCCTTGAACTCAGAAATCTGCCTGCCTCTGCCTCCCAAATGCTGGGATTAAAGGTGTGTACCACCACGCCCAGCATACTTACACTTTTGAGACTCTCATTCCACCCTAAGCTCTCTATGGAAGAGTTCCTCCATAAACATTACTCCAGCTGTCATGTGGTCTCCTTTTTCCCTCCTCCCCAGCCTCTCCCCTCCTATCTACGCCTTTCCCGCTGTATGCTGGAGCCCAGGATGTCTTACCATGTAGAGTTTCTGAAGAAAATTCTGACAAAAATGAGAGCAAGGCCAATCCTACTTTTACACAGGGGGGTGGGGAGATAGGGCAGGATAGACACACAGACAGACAGCATTAGTACTTCAGCTGATCTTTAAAGCTTAGAGATAGAGAGGACCGGGTGACAGGGCCCTGAGGAAGCAGCGTGCCAGCAACTAAGTGCCACTGCTGGCCACTGTCAGGGCCTGCCAACATGCCCCAAAACTGAGTCCCTTGGGAGGGAAGATAGAGCCAGCACAGCTCACTTCAGCTGCTCAGACTCTGGCGTCTTCTCCAGTCATCACGTTATCTACCTTGCTGGGAGACAGACACATGAGCCAGGCATTGGAGTTTACCTGAACTGACCTCAGAGGCTCCTGTGGGCCATGGCGAAGGGGCCTGGCAATCAACTCATCAGCCCTGACACGCAGCTCAGTGCTTTTACAACCATCTTGTAAAGTGTTTGTTCCGATGCACACACTTTCCTGCATGGCCCCATGTCCAGCTGGGCATGCGGATACTGCTCAGTGGAGTGACTCTCAGGACATGCCCTGTGCCATGCTGGCTCCCACGGACAGAGACACTCAGACCCAGACTCCTACCCACAGCACTCACTGCGCACAGTAGCATGATGCTCCACTGGCTGCTAACGAGACCACTCACTGGCTGCTATTGATACTGTACGGTTCCAGGAAACACAGGCAGACCCAGAAAGAGAAAAGTCGGAGTAACTAGGTTACAGGAACTTCCACAAGAAGCCCCAACTATTTAAACAAACAATTTGATTTTCCAATAAACAGTGAACTACTGTTTACTCTCTACAACTTGTGTTTGAAACCCCTTGCCCTGCTGTGTTCTAGTGCATTATGGTGGCCGTCAGTCACGGAAGCCCCCTCAGTTGGAACTTTTCTCAGTCGCCAACTGCTAGTGTGTCTCTCATGGACTGCTTGTCTCCCCTCTGCTACAGCACAGGGAGAACTACAGGTAAGGTAAACTAGAGGCCCGGGTGACTTTGTGGGCCAGAGCAGTGCCTGCCCGAGGGAGAAGCAGTCTCCCAGTTTACAGGAGTGTCTGCAATGCCAGGCTTCCTGCGACACCAGCACAGTAAAAAGGCGATGCTGCTGCCCTCAGGAGCTCAGGGTTCAGTCAGCCTCCTCGTCAAGCCTCGTCCTCCACTCCACACAGTCTCTGGTAGCAGGATGTTTCAAAGGACCACCATACACACACCATGGTGCCCCACACATAGATAGAAAATAGAAAAGAAAAAGGCAAGCCACATACAAAAAATATCCACAACACATACATTTAATAGACTTGTATCCAGAAAACCAATTACTATTGGCAAGTAATGTTTTTTTTTTTTTTTTTTCTTTTTGGTTTTTCGAGACAGGGTTTCTCTGTGTAGCCTTGGCTGTCCTGGAACTCACTTTGTAGACCAGGCTGGCCTCGAACTCAGAAATCCGCCTGCCTCTGCCTCCCGAGTGCTGGGATTAAAGGCGTGCGCCACCACGCCCGGCGGCAAGTAATGTTAAAAACAAAACAAAACAAAACAAAACAACCCCATCAAGTCCTATCAGGACACCAGGGACATTCTGTATAGAATCAGGAAAAGTGCTGCGAAAACCTCGCTGAGCCACAGTGGAGCCTGAGCAGAGCAGCCCTGGAGGAAAGCACAGAGCTAGAGGTGTTACCATACCTGACTCTAAGATGTACTATGAAGCTAGAGAAGTCAAAACACACACATCAACCAATGGACGAAACGGAGCCCAGAAGTGAATCCATGTGTTTACAAAAGAGTAGTCAACCTAGATGTTCCTCGAGAGATGGCTGGTACAGTGCAGGACAGACACAGGAGAGTCTGTTTAGCTGTAAGAATGAATAACAGAAAGGACTTGTGTCATCTGCAAGGAGACAGACAGAGCTGCAGACTGTCATCTTAAGTAAAAGAAGGAAGTAGCAGAGACTAGATGATTTTCTGTCTTACCACTATAAAGACTTCACAAAGCTGTTACCACACTGAAATATGGCATTCGGGGAAAGCTAAAGCTGTGTTCCCAGACCACAGTTGTGAATATTTGGCTTCAGAATAACCTAGCTTACTCTCTGAGGTGAGAGCTTTGTTTTTACACGATCGTAAAATCTCTAAGGCGTGTGACTCTGCTATGTTAAACACCAAGTGACTATGTTCTTCGTTGTAAACTTCGGACCTGTGAAATCTTACAGCTTACCTCCCCTCCAAGTCTCCTGACAGAACCATCTCACACCACGAAAGGAAGCAAGTCCTAGCTACCCACAAATCCTTCCTGTTCTTTATCAGTTTGTAGTGCCAAGGATAGGCCCCCATGTCCCACGCTGGGCACATGCTCTGGACCTGGCCCCAAGTCTCTTTAGTCACCATTTCAGCTTTGAATATAAGCCGACTCCTCTAAACATTGGTCAGACCCAACATGCTCACAATAAAAATGTCTAAGTACACACAAGTGCATGTACTTTAGAAATACTTTAGCAGTGCTAGGCAAGCCTGAGCCGTCTCCCTGAGCCTTTCTAAGACATTCTGAAAAACTGCTCAGCACAAGGCACACACGTCTTTAAACCCACACTGGAGAGGAGAGACAGGAAGGTGTCTGAGTTCAAAGCTAGCCAGTGACATAGTGACACATCAAAACAAAAACAGACTTCCACTTTTTTAAAACAATGCGTAAATAGAAAGGAAGTGTGAGCTGACTATTGCGCTATACATCTGTAGTCTCCGCACCAGAAAGACAGGAAGACTGGCAGGCTTAGAAGACTGAAGCCAGCCTGTGTGTCAAACCAAGATCTTATCACAAAACAAAATGATGAAACAAAACCAAAAACCCACTTTTGGGCTTAAGAAAATATGTCGCTGGGCGGTGGTGGCACACACCTTTAATCCCAGCACTCGGGAGGCAGAGGCAGGCGGATTTCCGAGTTGGAGGCCAGCCTGGACTACAAAGTGAGTTCCAGGACAGCCAGGGCTACACAGAGAAACCCTGTTTCGAAAAAAACCAACCAAACAACCCCCCCCCAAAAGAAACTATGTAAAGATTGAGGATTCTTCTCATCATTTAAAAGTACTGTTTAAAAAGTAATGTTCAGCTTTAATGTAATGTCTATGCGAACTTAAGCCTCAAGATGAACTTTGATTTGATCTCAGTAGATAGCTCACCTTCTCTGCACAGAATTCCTTCCTCCCACGGAAAAGGCACTAGAATGTGGCACCAGGGAGCAAGAGGCCATGGGGGACAAGGCTGCCTGACCAGTGGCTGTCTGCCATCTCAGTTCCACCTCCATGCTGGCTTTGTTCCCTCTCTATCTGGATAGACAAGGCAAAAACACGCAGGGATGCACAACTCTGCTCTCTTCCTGAAGAGCTGAGAGGGAAAACGAAAACCACTCAGTGAATTGTTAGGTCAGCGACAGTCTATGGGACCTGGCCATGACCAGATTTGCCTACTTGATGATGGTTGTTCCCAACAAAACAGTTTTTACCTCAGAGTTTGTTCTGGAGCCAAATATAAGTGACAGGGGCCTGAGAACAGATTTAGGTTACCCCAAATACCACGCTCTACTTGTAAGCATCTAATAAAGTTATAAAGTATTTATACTTAGAGACAACAGAAAGCTCTAAGTCAAGACACTTCTTAAATACATTGGTGGGAGCATCGGGTCCATGAGGGAACCTCGGCCATAAGTCTCAGATGTCCTCTGACCCACATTCTTAGCATCCAGGTTCACAGAAGCCAGTAATCTGTCAACTTACTGCCACAAAGTAACACAAGTGAGAAGTCATAGATTTAAATCCTGCTACTTGTATGGCTTTCAGAAGTCACTCTTAGCTTCTATTTTCTAAAATGAGGAATGAAGCACCTGCCTCTTATATCTCACAGTATTGACATTAAAATTATAAATGAGGGCTGGAGAGAGGGCTCAGTGGTTAAGAGTGTATTGATCTTCCAGAAGACCTGTCTTTGATTCCCAGCACTGATGTCAGGCTCACAACCATCTGCAACTCCAGCCCACGATGATCCAATGCCCCTGGATCCACGTACCCACTTACAGGTATACACGTATACACATAATTAAACCTTTTTAAAAGATACAAATGAGATGATATATGTAAATGTGACTTGTAAACAGAGCTATAAACTACAAGATCATATTATTCCAACAAGTCTCACTGAATGGAAGTTTGTTCTTCACAACACTCAAAGTTAAATTCCTAGATTATATGACCACATTCAAAGAAAACTGCTTTACCCCTGACCTCCCTTCAATGCATCTGCTTAGAGCTGCAGTTAGCAAAGCTACAGGATTAGCACTCCCCGTAGGCAGAGTCTAGAGGTGTGGTTACAGCCTCCTCATTTCCCCAGAGAAGACAGAAGCAGCCACGGCCCATGAGAAGATGTAATGTCTCTGGTCATTTGGTAAAGGAACATCAAACCATGGAGACTGCTTCTCATCCACTAGGAGGCCTAACCCAAAAGAGAGACCAGCAAGGGCCGGTGATGATGTGGAGAATCCAGCAACCCTCGCCCCTCCTGCAAAGTGGAATGGCCACTTCGGTGACCCATCTGATCATTTCTCACAAAGTTAAGCAGAGGGTTATCGATGGCCAGCAGTTTAACACCCAGGAAAATACACGAGGAAACCAAAATATGCACAACCTTATACATCAGTGTTCACAGCACCATTCTTCATGGTAGGCAGACACAGAAATAACCCACATGTCCATCAGTGTAGAAAGGACAGCAAAATGTAGTATGCCCACAGGCCAGAATACCATTTGGCTATCAAATCAAATGAAATGTTGACAGAAACTCAGCAGTGTTTGGAAAAACCTCAGCAGTGTTCCTCTCAGTGAAGGAAGCATGACACAAATGGTTACATATCATAAGACTGCTTTCACAACTAAGGCCCCACAAGAGCACTGTATAGAGACAGACAGTAGACCTGAGCCTACCACGTGGTAGGGGATGGGGAGTGACAATGTGTACAGTTTCTAGGATAGGGCAAGTGTAGAACTGGTTGTGTTAGTTACACAACCCTTGACTTACTAGAGACCACTGAACTGTACACTGTGAAATGGGTAAGCTATGAGACCCACATCTCAGTCTTAACAAATAAACAAGCCCAATACCCGAACTTCCTTCCACACCTGTAATAGCACTAAGCACAGGCTGTTCTAAATCTGACCTGGAATGAGAGCCTGTCCTGACACTGGACCCCAGATGGCCAATTGCAAAGGATTAGAGTTCAGAATGATGAAACCCATTTGGCAATCCTGAACTAAACACTGTCCAGTGGCCCTCAAACAAATCACTGTGGCCAAGTAAAACATTACAAACCCAAGGAAGCTGGGAGCACAGGCCACAGAACAACTAGCAAGAGAGAAGCTGGGTGCTCAGTCCCATGCTTTCCTGTGACAATACAAGGGACAATGGAGAACGCAGAGCTCCTCTCTCTCTCTCAGAGCCCCTTCTTTCTTGTTCTGACATTGGCTGGTACTGGCCACAGTCTTATTTTTTAATAAAAAGTAAGAATCCTTATGGAGCTGCTGGGCGTGGTGGCGCACACCTTTAATCCCAGCACTCGGGAGGCAGAGGCAGGCAGATTTCTGAGTTTGAGGCCAGCCTGGTCTACAGAGTGAGTTCTAAGGCAGCCAAGGCTACACAGAGAAACCCTATCTCAAAAAAAAAAAAACCAAAAACCAAAACAAAACAAAAGAATCCTTATGGAGGACAGTTTGATGTATGTGTATACAGTGAAAAGATATTTGCAGTCAGGCTATTTCTCTTACGCTCCTGACTGGAGGCACCTTCAAGGTCTCCATCCTACACCCTGGTCATTAAGTTTCCTCCAGGTGGCCCCACTGTCATGCAACGCCAGCCCATTATGGCCCATCAACCCCTCTTTATTCAAGTCACACTGCCACTTCATGTCTAATGGGGATTCAGACCACCAAAAGGCTGGAGTGGGCCATGCTCAACTCACAACTTTTGTGGGTCACCTAAGTTTTCTCCAGCCTTCTGGTCTACCTTTAGATCACCCCTTCCATTCCCACGGAAGACTCAGCATTCTCTTTTCTGAATGACTCTCTCTTGCACAATGACAGTGGATAGATGTTCTCATTAATTATACCACAGGCTGAATGTCGTGCGTTACCACATACTGCTATTCTGGAGTGACCTTGTTTCCCCAAGGAAAGTCCTGAAGACCATCATTCTAAACAGGCTGCAAGAACAGCTTTCAGAATAAGGTCCAGCCATTCATTCTCACGCATAGACTCTAACTCTGGAAATTAAAGAACAAAACTTCACTCCAGCAAATCGTAGCTAAGTTGATTTACAGAAAACAAAAATACAGTGTTGGGACTGGTGCTTTTGGTCATCCACAGAGTGACCTGGAAGGTGGAGCCAGGTATACAATATTCTCTGGTTCCCTCATTATATTAACAAGTGTGACAGATAATTTGCAAGTTACAGCTACTGTCTCCTGAGTATCCAGGAAATGGCAGACATGACTGTACACTCTACTTGCCTTACCTTTAGGTCCCATGACACTCCTCAAGGGAACTATCATATTCCTGCTAAACATGGGAAGTGGATTCTGAAAAGACAAAAATGCACCCAAGGTCACCCAACCTGTCCCAGTAAGGCAGCTCGCAGGCAGCCGCATCCACTTAACTTTTGCTCCTCTTTACAGAATCCATTCATTCAAATGTCAGAGCAAGCAAATGGTTTTCAAAACCCTAATGAAGGAATCTATATACCAATTTTTAGTGTTTTCCAGTAAGAAAACACTTGATTTCTACCATAAACACCAGCATTTACTTTAAAAAAAAAAAAGTAATGCATAACCAGATCTAACATGGACATTCTGAGTGGCTACTGCGAGGCTGGCATCTCTGTACACCGCATCCGACAGGCACCACCTTGACCTCACACAAAACAGGGAAAGCCAAGAGCCCTGCAAGATGTCCTCTAATAGAGGACGGCTGCTCCAGAGTTGTAGGCAGTTCACCTCACATCACCCAGCCAGCACCCAAGTCCAGATCTCCCGACTCCAAGAGCCACCACAGCACTGTCCCAGTCAGGTCCACAGTTAAGCCTGCTGACTACATTTTCTTTTCCATAATTCGTTCTGCCTAGCCACAAAATATAATTGTATGAGATCTAAAATTAAGTTTCTTGGGGCAACATTTACAAAAATCTATTGTTAAATAAGGTCAAAACTCAAAGGGCGATCTCAACAAATGCATGTCTCTGTGTGTTGGGACGAGGAAGGCGCTCAGGTGAGCCACGGGATGGAGTTAAGAAAGCCAGGCTGAGCAGAGCTCTAGCCACTTCCTTCTGCATTACGTAAACCTCCTTGGGCTCTCTAGTGCCCTGCCACTTCCTGTTGCGCAAGGACAAACAATGGGCAGACTGTCGCCAGTGTTTCCATTAATTACACCACAGGCTGAGTGGCATTGATTACCGCATACTGGACATTTTGAAATGACCCCATTTCCTTTGTTCAAATACTCTACCCAAGTGTTTCAGTAAAGGAACACAATTTACTCATGTCTTTGAGAGAATGAAGAGATACCAGCAGCTGGGGAATCTGAATGGCGTCATCACTGTTCCACTTATTATTTTATGGCTTGCCCAGCTTCCCTTTATGCTGGCTTCCCTTCTGAGCTATGTCTAACTAAGAAAGTAATCTTAAAACCTTGGTCAGTACCCTGAACAAAACCTGTTCGATCTGGCAGATCATGCCCCTCCCTGGACTTGAAAAGGCTACAGACAGCAGCAAATAAGAGAAAGAAAGAGCTCAATCAGGGTGTGTGGGCATAAGACAGAAGGCTAGACAGGAACTATGTGTGCATCAGAGTCTCGTACTCACTATAATTCTCAGCTCCAGGCCTAACACTGAGACCCTGGGGATGGAAGGCTAATACCAAGTACTGGGCCCCCAAAGTCAGAGAATAATGGGGAAAGACAGTCAGACAGATGAAGACCTCCAAACACACAGAGCTATCATTTAGGACTCCTTGTTTCAATGTCCAAGATGAAAGGAAAGTAAGTCTGTACAAGTTAAATAACATTCTGGTATTCTTACACAGTGGCAACCTGGATTAGCTAAGTGCTCTGTAATCCCTCTAAGGATCTCACAGTATGAGCACTGCCCCTGTGACCCAGAGAACAACTGCAGGTGTGGTTGAGATAAAGACCTCACTAAACTCCTCTACCATTGGCCTGAAGAATGAACCTGGGATGGTGACATCAGACTAAGGATTTGGTAATACCACCCCTGCCATCAGCCAGGAGCTATTATATTATAGCTAGCTATAAACTAGACTGGGTGGTTGCTCATGACTGATAAGTCTAGGGGCCCACATCATTTCCCACTCACAGTAGGTGTAACTATGCAAATTAATCCAGAAAACATTTCCCAGTTCTAAGGAAGAAGCAAGCCCTTCCTTCTGATAAGGGACACGAGGATGGTTAGGCTAGTGTCTGATGGAGGATGAGTGTCTCAGGGAAGTCGGACATGGATTATTCTAGCAGGGTGGACAGAACAGGAGGCACAGAACAGGAGTTGAGACTGACCATAGCCAACATTTGGCAGATTTTTGAGACTTCAGTTATGACCATTGCACATTATATGGAAGGCAGATGAGTGTCTGACTACAGAGAACCAAAGTCTCAGCAAAAACAAAGGGAAAGAAATGCTGAGGTACTCTGGGATACTGGAAGAAGCCATCATGGAAGACATGCTCCAACTTTGACAGGGTGCTACTCTACACTCACTCTCTGCGTATCTCACTGTGTTTGAGATAGATAAGTTTTATTCCGGAATTGGCATTTAGTTTCAGAGCTCCTTAGGTCCTCTGGTCTGATCTGCAGTCTGGCTGTCACCACTTCTACATCAGCAATTCCTAGCAATTTAGTCTGCCCTCAGACAAGAAAGTTCTCTCGACCAGTGTGCAAAGCAGGAGCTGTGGAGTCCCACCAAGATGTCAACCAAGCTTTGTCACAGCCCATCACTGAGTGTTGCCAAGGTAGGAACTCAAGCAGGGCAGGGGCCTGCAGGCAGGAACTGAAGCAGAAACCATCAAGATGCTCTCCATGGCTTGCTCAGCCTTTCTCATACATCCCAACCACCTGACTGGGGTGGAACCATACATAGTGGGATGGGCCCTTCCACATGGATCATTAATCAAGAAATGCCTCAAAGATTTGCCCAAAGGCCAGTCTGATGGAGGCAAATCCTCAACTGAGGTTCTTGCTTTCCAAGTGACTCTAGTTTGTGTCAAGTTGGCAAAAACTAACCAGCAAATTTGGTGAGTAAGAAAAAACCTGTATGTTTAAGATGAAGAGTTTGTGAATAACAAAAAATAAAAAATAAAGACAGGTTAAGGAAGTAGTGCTAAGAATCCCACCATTAATGTGCCATGTAATTGATTAATTGGCTGCCATGTTTCCTTATGATCTTTAAGAGTATGGAACAAAGTTGAAGTCATGCTGAATGAATAGTTCCATGTCTTGGTTTTGTTCAATGATCTTGGTTTTCTTAAAATGATCTTTAAGAACACAGTTTTCCATACAACTCTTGTTTTTCACCCACAGTAGGACTTAAACTCTGTAGAGCTTACTATGTGACCTGACCCAGAGTCTCAAGCTTTGCAACACATGTACTGTAGAAGAAGTCCAAAGATGACACAGATGCTCCAACTATGGCTTAAAGTTTAGTGTAGCCATGACCACACACCCATTCCCAGGCACCTGTGGATGTAGTCATGTAATTGAGTTCAAGCCAGAGTTTCTGAAACCGGCAGGTTCAGCCCGTAAGACACTCCTACTGATCTTTGCCATGCCATAGTATTCTGCCAGGTAGATGCTATGAAGATCACAAAGCCACAAGGTGAGAGGAACCTGGATATCTGAACTCAACAGAAGAGAACCATCTGCTAACAAGGAAGATTTACTCTAAACATGAGTACAAGCTATACTTCCATACCATCTAGACTATTACACATGCCAAGTGTATTTACAGCTACAGCATAGCCTACTCATTCTAATACTACTCTCAAAACAGTTATTTTTCCCTGACAGAATGAGACAGCTTATCAATTTGTAGGATGAAGTAACTGAAGCCTCTAGGAAGCTGTTCATTTAACAAGCACTCATTGTTTACTACAAGCTGAGCATTATTTTAGGCTCTTGAGCAGTGAGTCAGCTATTACTATAAAAAACAAAACCCTGATATAACCAGCTGAGATGTTTACACGAGTCTTTAAATTTGCACCACTGTGAATTGTAAGTCAGACAGGGAGCGTGGAGTTTTCTGGGAAGGTGTGCTTGCTGTAGCAGGCGGGCACACAGGAACCTGAGGGAGAAGAAAACTACACTGTGTCCAAGAAGCCAGAGGCTGACACCACACAGCTTGGGCTTTCTTTGAAGGATTTGGCCACTATAAATAGCCTGGGGATCTCCTTCCTGGGCAGCTCTACCACCTCTCAACAGTGTGACCCTGGGGACCAAACCTTTAATACACGGGCATTTGGGTGACATACAAGATCAAAACTGTCATAGCACCAATGTCCAAATCTGCTAATATTCTTCATTACTGTCAATAAAGAAATGCAGAACAGGAAAATCTTTTCTAAGCCCTATTTCCATGTCTATAAACTAAGTGTCCTAATACTTCCCACGCACTGGTCTGTCGGCTACAGGTATTTGCTGGGGTTCCTTACAGGAGGAGGTGACCCTTAAAGCCTCTAACCTGTTTCATCTGTAAAGGAAGAAGACAGGGGCTTTAGAGCCTGGCACCTGTGGCTAGCACCGAGAGAGATGACAGAGCCAGCTGTCTAGGGACACATCTAGGGTAGGCATGCTGCAGGTAAGTATGGCTGTTCACACATGCTCAAAAGTCAGGGTCTGAATGTGAAGAGAGTTAAATCTCAGAGCAGGGGTAGCCAAATAACCGGGCTGTGCTCTTGTCTCGCCAAAAAACACAACCCTAAATTTCCAACAGGCAAGTAATAAATTTGACTCGGCCTTCCTCCAGGATTTCTGTGTCTTGGCAGGGCAGGGATGGTGGAAAGGAGCACAGGGCCAAGGCCCAAGGAAGCACTGCACAGCATGTGTTACTGCCAGAGCCAGAGCCAGCCCAATCTCCATTTCCATTTCCTGCCACCCAAGGGACCAGCTGGATTTCTTACTGCAAAGAAAAGTTGCCCCGAGGATAGAGAGGAAGGGGGATTATAATTACATTGTGTACTCTCAAACTGAAATTTATATCAGAGTAACGTGTAAGACAGAAAAAGAAAATTCAGACTTTTCTGGAAATGCTTTGTCTCAGTATTTCAGGGAAAAAGAAAAAAAAAAAGCAGCTAGCTATCTCAATGCTTTGCCAAAACCTTTGGTTTTAAAACGAAGCACCTCTCAACTCACTTTATAATCTCAGGTCAAGAAGCAGAAATGGATGCCAGAATGTGGTCAAAGCAAGGATGGGAGTCAGCTCATGTTATTTAAAGGAGGTTCAGTGTACAGAGGCAGACAGAGTCTTGCCTGGCCAGTGGTTGATGCTAGTCAGACTTGGTGAACTGAAGGCAAATGTGAACACTAATGCCAGCTTAGGGCTCTGCACCATGGGAGCCACTCTTTACCCTGGGAGAACACAGTAGTCAGCTCACATACCTGGTGAGTGGCTCCACCCAGGTCTCTATTACAGAAGGAATCCCCTGTGGGCTCTCATGCCCCCGACCCCTACCCTGGGTGCAGATTCAGAAATGACGGCTCCTGCACATTTCTTCACACTTCAGGTGAGTTCCTACTGTGTGAAAACAGAGTAACCAAAAGGGAAATGAAGGGTTCCAGACAAGGAGAACACAAGCAAGTCTCTCTTATATGAACTCAAAGTACTTCAGAGGGCTTTTGTGTCCTGTTCTGGATTCTGGGATGTTTGCATAGGCTCTACCATTTGTACACCCTTGATCCAGCCTCTGAAACTGTAAATGCTCCCAAACCTGACACCATCTGCGTCGCAGGGCAATGCTCAAAAAGTTCCATATATTGGAGCATCTTAGATTTAGATACCTTGATTGGAGTGTTTATCTCATAGGGAGGGGAGGAGGGAGAGGGGGAGGTGGGAGGGAGAGGGAGAGGGGGAGGGAGGGAGGGAGAGAGAGAGAGAGAGAGAGAGAGAGAGAGAGAGAGAGAAGAATATAGCAATCAGAAGATACATTTGTCATGCAAACATGAAGCCCTGACTTTGACCCCAAACCCACATTCTGAAAAAAAGCTGGGTGCAGTGATGTGTTCTTGTAATTGCACAGTAGAGAGATCCCTGGGATTTGCTGGGCCAACCAGCCTAGCCTAATCAGTGAGTTCCAGACCCTGTATCGAAAACCAAGGTAACAGTGCCTCTAGTAATGACACCTGAGGTTGACTTCTGGTTTCTATACCCATGTTCACATGCACACATACTTGTGCACCTGCACACATATACACACAATTCACCCCTCAATATCATTTTAGTCATTAATAGGCAAGCCTTGGGCAAGTTCCAGGTAAACTTTAAGGTCTGGGGTTTCTTGATCTGTGCAGTGACTTAGAGAGCCTTTAGGATCTGTTTCTAATCTTATGTGATCATGTGTCTTTCTGAGCAGGGACTGCAACTCTTTCCACGAAAATTCCTGGTGTTTCTCAGCATCCTATGCTAATACCTTATACTAATGCCAGTACACCTAAGAATTAAAAACAGAGGCATTACTAGAATCAGACCAGAGTTTACTCTTAGATTAGCTGCAAGAATATATGCCTAGTAGCTTTATCTCGGGCTAGAAGCTGTGAACTTGTGTCCAGGGACAGCAGCTAAAGTGAAGTACAAATGTGACCAAATCATGACCCATATTAGCACGGCAGGAGAGGCTCCACGGTCTCTGCTATGTCTTCTGCCATGTGCCTTCTCCCTAGTGCCTTGTTGTTGCTAAAATTCCTTCCCTGGGCAAGACAGAAACAAAGTGAACAGCATCTCCCCCTCCCCCTGAAGTCCTAAGGACAAACTGTACATAATTCCAACAACGTTCACTTCAGGGAACCAATGAGCTTATTAGGCTTACTTACATAGCGTAGGTGAGGAGTTATCAGCAGGACCACAGACAGACAACCTTAAAGCAACCATACTGGAAGGTCTGCACTCAGCATGGACAGTGCCTTTCCCGTGGCTATCTACATACATGGAACCCCTTCTCCTCCTGATTCCCTCCCACTTATATCCTCTAGTCCCACCCAGAAGACCATGTGCAACAGATGCAGAATTGCATGCAATTGGTTGGGAGGAGTGGCTGGATACTGAGGTGAGGATCCCATGACCCTCTCTACCCTTCCTTTTATGAGGGAAGGGAGACAAAGTCAATAGGTACATATGTGATAATCTTTTGTAAACCAGCCCAGCAGAATGCCCAAAGATGTGGCAGTTTTGGCTGGAAGGAATAGTCTTGTTCAACCCCTGTCTCCAAAGAAAAATACACAGGTTGACAGGCAGTCTCCTTATAATTGGCCTTTCAGTACACCTGAATTTCAGTGACAGATGAAGCCTAAAGTGTAAAGTGCCTGTCTGCCACCTTCAATCATTAACAGAAATATACCAAAACAACCAACCACAACCAACCAACTAACCAACCAAACAAACCCAGCAAAAGTGATGAGAAGTGACCACTTAAGTCCCTGCTTAGAAGCCAGGACCTATTTTTCCAGCATCTATGTCTAGCTCTTCAGCAAACCCAAGCTTCCTAGGGAGTAAACCAGTTAACTAGTCACAAGCATACTAGAATCAGACCAAACAGATAGATTAACTACAAAATTTCCAAAACTCACATACTTTTGGTATGAAAGAAATGATTCAGGGTTTGTGGGAACCAGAGTTCACAGAAAATATCTGCCTTGCCTCTCTTCAGGTTTTACCACATGGGTTGTAGAAGGCAATGTTCAAAATGGGCCAGGACTTGGCCTGCTACTACAATCAAGAAACTTCACATGAGCCAATTCATGGCCAGGTGAGACATTTCTCTTTCAGTCACAATGTGTACCGAGGACAATGACTCCACTACAGTACTGACTGTACAGCAGGCCCAGTCCTAAGCATGGTACCTAGAGGAACTCTCTTTAACCCTCCTCAGACCTCACTGTTCTTGTATCTCTGAACAGACCAAGAGACTGGAGGTTACAAGGCTTGAGTAAACAATCTGAGACTACCCAACTAGTTAGAGACGGTGTGAGGACTGGACCCTGCCATAAAGCTCTAATGTTCACAGAACTGGTATCTGAAATGGTTCACAGACACAAAGGCCAGAGTCTAGAGTTCCAACATGACCCATCCCAAGTAGAGAATGACAGCTGTAACTCTGTCAAGTACATCTCAATCTCACGTGGCGTTTCCCCTCCATATTCCCCCCACCCCACCCCCACACACAGAGAAAGAGGGGAGAGGGGGGGAGAGAGAGAGAGAGAGAGAGAGAGAGAGAGAGAGAGAGAGAGAGAGAGAGAAGTTAAAAACATAAAACTTCCCTTTGATTATTTATGCTCTTGTAATTTATCTTATTTATCTTATTTTATGACTGGGTAATCTGCTTTAACTGACTTCAATTTATATATCTAAATAACAAGAGACTAGATCAGGTGATCTCTAAGATCTGCATAATGCCAATATGCTATGGTCTTTAATGCAGAAATATGAGTGTTTTCTTGAATCACAAATCTGTCTTTTCACTGTCCCTGAAGTCCCAAAGCTATTTTTCTCTAAGATTGTTAAACTGTCTCCCATCTATCTATACTCATATCGCAAGACCTGTTTTCTCTATTATTTCACTTAGGCCACATTGCTCCAGGATATCTGCTATCTCACAGAAATTTCACACTGCGACCAGTCTCCACTGACAGCACTCTACTGACAGTGCCCAGTAGATGGGAGATGTAGGTTTTACCTTTTTTTTTTTTTTTTTTGGTTTTTCGAGACAGGGTTTCTCTGTCTGTCCTGGAACTCACTCTGTAGACCAGGCTGGCCTCAAACTCAGAAATCCGCCTGCCTCTGCCTCCCGATTGCTGGGGTTAAAGGCGTGTGTCACTACACCTGGTTGGTTTTACATTTTTGTTCTGCGTATTTTTATTTCACCAGCCAGACTAACCTCTCAGTGGGCATGCCACAGTTGCTCAGCAATACCGGTTTGGTGATGGGTAAGGGGTAACCTTACAGCCAGTAAGTAAACCAGTGGTGGAAGTCTACTGTGATGCTGGGAAGGCAGTAGCTCCATTCTTGTTCTCCCCTCTTACATGTACATATTTGTAAACATAAAATTTATCATCCCAGAGCCTGACTCAAGTGAGACTCAGTGAGTCAGGAAAAGAAAAAGAAGGCATGAGGTTAGAAGGTGTGTGTATGCTGAAGGCAGAGAGAACTTAGGAGCAGGTGGGATAGGTATGATTCAAAATACAGTGTATATAGCTCTGAAGTTAAAGGATAAATAAAAAAATAGTATTGAAAATGTATTAAGACAAGAAAATAGAAGGAAACTATTTGGGATAAGAGGGTCAGTGAGGCATAAAAAGGAAAAACAAGAGTAAATAAAAGGTGAGTATGATCAAATTATATGATAGACATTTATGAAATTGTCATAATGAAACATTACTTTATATGGTGAATATGTGCTAATAATAAGCTTTTACGTCTGTGGGATGTTAACAGATGTTACTTAAGACAAGTGCTTTGAGGTAAAGTTAGTTTGGAATGTATTGGTTTCCTTTACTGTGAGACTCCTAAGAAATTTAAATAATATGCAAAGTTTGAAATGTCTATGATGTGACTTTTCAGGGTGTGGTAATGAATATGCAAGAAGTTTAACCTACATGGGATGAGTTTTTAAGCCTTGTTTTGGAAAGTAGTCCTTTACAGCAGTGGTTCCCACATCCCAGTTAATGAAGGGCAGCATTAGGTATCATTTGGCAAGCTTATTAAAACAATGACTCACAGGCCACACCCTGGTTGGGGAGGGGAGAACACATCATTCAAATGAACAAACTGAAGTGGTACTGATGCACACTCAGCTCTGGGGATTAGAGCGCTACGGATCGTAATATAATTGAACGAGTGTCTGAAAGGCTGGGAATGTAGATAAGTTGACAGAGTACTTGCCTAGCATGCCCAGGGTACTAGGTTCCACTCCTAGCACTGCATAGGGAGTGGTGCTGCACACCTGTAATACCAGCACTTGGAGAGCAGAAGCAGGAGGACTCGAAGTTTAAGGCTATCCTCAGTGCCAACCGGGACTACATGACCCTGTGTTACATGTATATTTAGGGCTATGTCAATGCCAAGCAGTGAGAAAGGACGTATAGAATAGTTCAGAGAATAGCATTTGCTACGATTTGGACATGAAGTCTTCCTCTGGATCCTTGGTCTCCAGCGTATGAATCCACTCACTGTGAGGTGACTGGGTCACGAGGGCTCTGCCATACCCAGCGCATTAACTTCTTGAAAGAATTATGCTTGACAGCGTGTACAGGAAGATGGGGGCCTAGTGTCTGATGTCAGCCATGGGGACAGGGTTGGGAAGGATGTTTTCTCCTTGGCCCTTTGACAGCTGCTCCTCAGCTGTCACAAGTTGGTCAGCTCTGTTCCATCACATACTTCCTGCTATGCTGCTCTGCCTCACCATGACCTAGAAACAATGGAGCCAAGAAGCCATATACTGAAACTAAATAAACTGATGTCAGCTATTTCGCCACTGTGATGTCTGACTAAGTTGTTTTATTCATTAAAGAAAAGTGCATATATTCATACCTTTATGAAAATAATGCTAAATGGTGGAAGTGTTGGCCAGTTTAAACCTGCTGCTACAATGAATGTCCAGAACAGACAACCTTCGGACTCTCCGAGAGCAGCCTATCCTTATTACACACTGAAAGCAAAGCGCAGTGACGGGCAACCCATCACTTGCTCTTCATGGTCAGCTCTCTTACCAGAGTTGATGACCGATGGCCAGTTGCTAAACACACACAGAGCTGCCATCCTCCTACATAATTTCTCCTAGATAGAGCTCTCAAACTTTCCTTCACATGATAGCGTCTCACAGCAGGAACCTGGGCTCTTCCTTTTAAAATACTATGTGCTTATCCCTCGGGGCTCCAATGTAAATCTCCTGGCCAATAAGTCATTTCAGTGTTGAAGCAAAGAACCTACTATGCTTACTGATAACTACACATTTGTACCATCTTTTAGGGTTTTTTGGGTTGTTGTTTTTTTTTTTTTTTTTTTTGGTTTTGCGAGACAGGGTTTCTCTGTATAGCCCTGGCTGTCCTGGAACTCACTCTATAGACCAGGCTGGCCTCGAACTCAGAAATCCGCCTGCCTCTGCCTCCCAAGTGCTGGGATTAAAGGCGTGCGCCACCACACCCGTCTAGTTTATTCATTTATTGATGGAGTCTTTTGTATCAAGGATGGCTTCTAACTTGCTATGTAGCTGGGAATGACCTCAAACTTCGGATCCTGTCTTAACCTCCTGAGTTTTGGGATCACAGCAGGTTTACGTGGTGCTGGGCATGGAACCCAGCGGTTCACGCTTGCTAAACAAGCAGTTTCTCAGCTAATGTGCAGTCCCGGGCCTGCACCATGCTCTGTGTTTACAGGATATTTCGCACGAATGATACCCGAGCTGCATTCACAGAAGCCTTCAGTGTTAAATAGGCACAGTCACTTCCACAGAGCAAATAAGAGCACTGAACTGTCCTGCACTAACAGTGAGAAAAGCAAAGAATGTGCTAAGGCTCCTCCATGCAAAGCAAATGATTACTATGAAAAGTACAGAGGCGATACCCAAGAAAAAGCTAACCGCAGGTCTATCTAGAGCAAATTCATGATACTAGGACTCTACACACTAACACACTAACAGCCGTGGAGCAGCCTCACACACTCAATGCTGGATGACTACCAGGCCCGTTCCTCATGTGCAGAGAAGTTAAACAGCAAGTCTGACCAACTCAGCTGTGAAGCAGGAGTCAAATGCCAGGCGGTTCTCAGCTGAGAACATTCTTCACCAGCATGTCTTACTACTGCCATGAGTCCGGGGTGGGACTCCCACAGCCATGGAGCCCCCCCACAGCCATGTTACCTCTTTGATTCGCTTGACTAGAGCATTCTGATCGAAAGCAACTGCCTCTGCGCACTGGTGCAGGTGGTCCTGGTACCGGAGGCAGAGCTGCAACACCTGCTGAGAGTCTAGCTTCTCCAGTTTGGCATTGGTTGGGGAAGTCTGTCCACTCAAGAGCCCTTTAGAGGAGAGAAATGGAAACAGTGTAAGGAGAAATACTGCTGATGCACTTGTGACTAACCTAGCTGAAGTCCATGGAGTCAGGGAAAATTCATTTCATTTTGCACCTTCTGCTCTATGTAAATGAATGTCATTGCATCCTTGATAGCTCTACTGCCTTTGGTGGAGTCCCAGCCACCTATCAGCTGCCTTCTTTTGCCCCCTGCTCCCTGTGCATTACTTTCTCAGCCTATTTTACACAAGAGGGAACCAGGCATAACCCTCTGATTATCACAAAGGGAATCAGTGGCCCCCTCACACTGTGCTCCTGGCCTTATCACATGACTATAAAGTATCAGGGGCATAACCCCTTTTGACTGAAAAGGATGGAAGTGCATTGGTTACTAATATGGTTATCTGAGAAACTGAGAAAAATGTGTAAGGAAATCTTACGAATTTGATAACAAAATTAGAACAAAGGCCAGAGTGCAAGCTAAGCAGCCTGAAATGGTTTATCTTTTCCTAAAATTGGTTTCTTTAGGCATACAGCCTCACTAAGCAAAGAAGGCTATGTTCTCCACATATTTATATTGAACCACCGTGCTTTCCTATAGATGCACATGGTGGGGTAAAATTACAACCATCTCCTGCAGAAGAAACCAGTTCAATTACAGATGCTGCTTACACTTGCCTATGGTCAGAAGGCAAAGCCCTGACCTGAATTTAAGCCCATGCACTTTTGGTTGCTAGGGCAACAGTTCTGCAACTGTGGTATCAAGCCAGCTCCTCCTGTACATTCTCACGAAATACTGGCATTTTATCTATTGTTATTAACCTATTCAAAGTTAAGTCTGATAAAATTCTTTAGTGTTAAATAATTGCATGCCTCTCAAAAAATCAAAATAATAGTAACATTTTACAGATTAACATATAAACTATTTTGAGAAAAATGTTTCTATTTTCCAAAACAAAAAAGACAGAAGGGTTATACTGGTTTATATCTTCCCAAGTCTTTTTAGTGTTTTGCTTAATAGAAAACAATAAATTCTCATATCTCCTCTGTATGTAAGTTGCCATTCCTTCTCACAAAGTCTCTAGGAAGCTCTCCTGGACACTTCCTAGATTGACAGTGGCTTGCAGATGGTGTCCAAGTATTGACCTCAGAGACTTCCCTTGGAAGTCTTGGGACTCCTGGGACACATGTGCCCAGCTGGCACATTCTGAAAATCGCTCATTATACCCTATCACGAAGTTCTTGGACTAGAGCACAAGGAGTATTGAGACATGTGACACTGGGCATGGGCTGAGCCTCCTGTGCCAAAACTCATCCTGTTCTCGCCTACCATCAGCCCCTTGCTGCTCCCATACATGGAAACTCAACCCAAAATCCTTCCCCAGCAGGACGATACACAGATGACACACATACAGCTGGGCTGTGCCTGAGAATGCTCAGGCATGCTACACAGTGCTGCTCTCATCTTCATGGGACTCGGCCCTAGAGAGGGTGTAACACGAGGATCAGAAGTTCAAGGTCATCATCATACGATGAATTCAAGGTCAACCTGAGCTATACAAGATAGTTTCAAACAAAAATAAAGAATGAATTATATGCCAGGCTAGAATTTATGGTTTAATTATTGATTTGTAAGTAGGATTTTTCTTTATAACCTTTTTTGCACAATTTTCAAAGTATAGAAAACCAGGAAGAAACCCAGACACATCTAGGTTCCATTTTATAATATCCAGACCTCACTACATAATTGTTTCTTCTTCTGAGCCATTAAAAATAAGCAGACATTATCTGGGCAGTGTAGTGCAAGCCTTTAGTCCCAAAACTTGGGAAGTAGAGGCAGGTGGATCTCTGAGTTTGAGGCCAGCATGGTCTACAGAGTAAGTTACAGGACAGCCAGGGCTACACAAAACCCCATCTTCAAAACAAACAAACAAACAAACAAACCAACCAACCAAAAAAAAAAAGCAGAGATCAGGATACCTCAGTCCATAAAAGATTTCTGTCTACATACTTATGGTTAATTTTTCATGTTAAATAAATTAAGTTTCTACATTAGTTTGGAGCAGAGCCACTTCCTTTGTTTTCTAGTTGTCTTTAGGTTGTAACAGATTCACACAAAAGGGACATTATTGCGCTAAGACCCGACCTAACAGATTCTGTTTATGAAGTGGTAGATCTGCATATGGCAAACACGGGACATATCTCCCAAGATCATGTTGAGACCATTCCTTTTGAACAAAACTAAGGCGTGGGCTCCAGGGAGTGGGCGAGGACGCAGACAGAAGTTAACAGAGCCAACGAACTGCCTACTATATCCACCTCTTCATGTAAAGTGCTGCGTGGAAAAATCATCAAGGTTAGAAACTGGGTGACCATTTCTCTGAGTTCTTTTATGATAAACACCATTAAGAATTAAAACATAAAGCATGGTCCAGGACTGTGTGGTTATTAAATTAGGCTATTGCCAAACTGAGTTTCTCAACCCTGAGAGCTTAGTTTTAGAATTACGAATTAATGGTATAATGTTAGACACATATTTTTAAAATGACTGAATAGAGAAAGTAGACTCTATGACTTTGTCAAAAGTTACTGGAAGGTATAATTAAACAACAATAGCATATTTTTTAAAAAGAAAAAGAAGTCCCTCTGTGTGAAGTAAATGCTAATGTCTTCCCCAAATTGTCACTGGAAATCCTACAGAACAAATCCTTGTTCCCGCCTCCCAGTGTTAGAGCTATAGGTGTGCACCATGTGTGTGTGAGCACACTTGAGTACCTCAGTACTAATCTGGAGGTCAGAGGACAACTTGTTTTACATAAACCTTTCAATACTTTTAGCCTTTAAATGTTTTTATTTATTCCTTGAGAATGTCATTCATGTATAAAATAAACTTTGATAATATTCACTGTTCTCAGAGCCTCTTCCCATGTACCTCTCTTAACTTTTTTTTTTAAACCATTGGATCCCATGAGTTCTGCTTATGTGTATAGAGGTATGGGACTATCCACTGGAACCTGGTCAGTCTACCAGGAACCACACCCCTAATGAAAACCGACTTTCCTTCTCTAGTAGCCATCAACTCCATCTGGAGGACAACTTTTGGGAGTTTGTCTTAGGGATCAAACTCAAGCTATAAACAGCTCTGCAGCAAACACCTTTACCTGCAGGATCTCCTTGCCAATCCCATGCTTGGCTTTTTCTGTAAATTCTAGGAGTCCAACTGAGGTCCTCATGCTTTGCAGCAAACACTTTACCCAGGAGTCAATTTCCCGGTCCCTACTCTTTCCTCTCTACAGCAAAGATGCTTTCTTACATTATTTACTTAGTGGGTGGAAGGGTGTGGGTGCACATGTACTAAATGCCTTGCCCTGCTCTGTCAGCCTGTCCATCTTCCTCTTCCCTTTCTAAGCAATCAGAATGATGGGGCTGGTAGGGCCGGGGAGGTGGCCCAACTGGTCCAGTGCTTGGCTTGTTGAGTATGTAGTAGAGCCTGTACCTGGATGGTCAGAAAGTGATGGGGAACTGCCTTGTAAACAATCACTGTGCTGTGTTCACCAGCGTAATATTATCCTTACCTAGACCCAAGGAAACGAAGGGGAACCAGCACATTATAAGGCCAGCAGTGCTCCCCTGTGCAAACCAGAAAGAAAGTATCTCCAGTCAACTCACAGAATCTGACCTGTGCTACCAGGTGCTGGATGTGCTATGTCGCAGTGAGCCGTGAACTCACCTCCCCTAAAAGAGCTTCAGCCTTCTGAAAACTCTAGAACTCACTGGTGCTGATTACAAGGGCACATCGCATCTAGCCTAAGTCCAAGCCATGTGGCCTAGAAAGGTCACATCCTCACGCATGTGTGTGTGTGTGTGTGTGTGTGTGTGTGTGTGTGTGTGTGAGAGAGAGAGAGAGAGAGAGAGAGAGAGAGAGAGAGAGAGAGAGAATCACTATGTGGCCCAGGCAAACCTTTGGACCTGCTGCAATTCTCCTGCCTCAGCTTTTTGAGTGCTGAGATTATAACTGTGTCTCCATCACACCCAGTGCATGACATATATTTTACTCCTATTACTGCAAAGAAATGAGCTCCTTTTTGCCTTTGAAGTAAACTTACGTGTCACCCTTGATTGAGATAGGTACAGCTTCTAAGTGAATCTTTATCTATCAATTGTTTTACGGCAGCCTTTGAAAGTGCAGAAAGGCAGTTATATGGAACTACAAGATAAAGAGACACTAAAGATCAACAAGACCATGTAGTAAACTTTGCTCCTTCTCCTAGCAACTTCATGTAAACACACACAATGTATCCCATCATCATCTGGTCAGAGCTTGACTGAGCTACAACAATAAATGACATATCAGTGGGTCCATTAGTTAGTTCTCTGACCCCTGGCCCCAAGTTCACTGTGATAATATATCTCAATCTCTAAGAAACCATAAACACAAAGATTTCCACCAGGTGGCTGAAAGAATGGGCTTCTACATTCTAAGTCTCTGAATGCATGAAGAAGAGACTCCAGTTCGATTTCAATGCTCCCCCACCCCCTCGCGCCACTCTCTTTAAGTCACACAGCTGTGAAAGCATGCTTCTTTGTAGAAAATGTGCTCAATAACACTCATAAGAAATAGCATGAATATCAATACCCTCCTTTCATTCTGTACTGCAGTTTCTCCAGAAGCAGAAAGGCACCACAAAGAGGACAGGGAGAGCTGGGCCATCCTAGGAGGTTATATGCTGCTGCCTCCAAAGCAAAGAGAACAGCTGAGCATGGCAAGTGGAAGCCAGCAGAAGCCACACACTACCAGAAAATCACACAAATAGTTTGAACAGGACCATGTGTAGTTCATGTTGAAATTAATGTAATTAAGGTTAGGGAAATGGGTTTGTAAACTGGTTAAATCAACAGCGTTAGAACAAAAACCTGCCTTTAAGTTTCAACTCTGACTATTCTTCCATTATCAGCAACCTTCATTAGCAAATGAGGAAATGCTGAACCAGATATTTATACAGCAGTTAAATGAGATCCTGTATGTAACAGATTTAAACTAAGAAAGAGGGAGAGGAAAAGAAAAAGTAATTGTTATTGTTAATGGCAAAGGAGAGCTAAGTGCACTCAGCCACTTTTTATTTATGACTTGTTAAAAAACCAAACACTAAACTGAGTAGTACCCTGGACACTCGGGGATGAGTCTACCCACTGAGTATAAAAATACACAGAAAGTTTACCTCTCCTACCAATGTTTATGTATAAAGTTTCTCTATAGACAAGATAAAATAAAATACATTAGAAGAAAATAAAGAATCTAAGCAGAGTAGGCTAGAAAGCTGGCCCAGCAGTGAAGAGCACTGGGCTGCTTTTCCACAGGACTTGGGTCCTATTCCCAGTACCTACATGGCAGCTCACAATGTCTGACGCTCCAGTTCCAGGGGATGTGCCCTCTTCTCACCACAGATACACATGAGGGTACACACTCAGACACACATGCAAGCAGATGCTAATACAGAAAATAATACAATAAATAATTCTAAAATTCTATGAATCAAAAATAAGAATACTTCAATAAGGAATTCCCAAACAGAAATCTGCGGTGGTTAACACTGTTACCTTGACAGCCTTTCAGAACCACACAGGAACCATTCCTCTGGGCACAGCAAGTTTCTAAAGTGGGTTACAGTTGAGTAGGAAAACTAAAATTCAGGCACCAACATTTCAGGACTGAATAAAGGGGAAAGTACTTAGAAGCAGCATGCATCACTGTGCTTCCTGGCTGGACACAAAGGCCCAAAGGCTGCCTTGCCTCCCTGCTGTGACACACTGTGCCTCCATCTGTGAGCCTAGGTAAAGTACACCGACCCTTAGTTAAGCTGTTTTTGTCAGAACAATGGAAAACGAGAGGGCTTGAGGGAAAAGCTGTCTCTCAATAGCTCCGTGGTACTTACTGCTCTTCCAGGGGACCTGAGTACAGTTGCCAGCACTACATGGGTGTCCCACACTCTCCTGTAACTCCAGCTGCCAGCACTACACTGGGTGTCCCACACTCTCCTGTAACTCCAGCTGCCAGCACTACATGGGTGTCCCACACTCTCCTGTAACTCCAGCTGCCAGCACTACACTGGGTGTCCCACACTCTCCTCTAACTCCAGCTGCCAGCACTACACTGGGTGTCCCACACTCTCCTGTAACTCCAGCTGCCAGCACTACACTGGGTGTCCCACAGTCTCCTCTAACTCCAGCTGCCAGCACTACACTGGGTGTCCTACAGTCTCCTCTAACTCCAACTGTAAGGGAGTCTTCTAGCTTCCTCTGACACCTGCAAGCAAATGGTATTCACTCATGGAAATAGACATATGTGCACATAAATAAGACAATAAAAATAAATCTTTTTTAGAAAGAAAAAGGTAGAGGGAGGGAAGGAGAGTGGGAAGGAGAGGGAGAGAAGGAAAAGGAGGAGAGGGCAAAAGAGAGAGAGATCCCTTCCAGTTCTGAGATCCTATGAGCCTTATATGCTACAAGACACAAATAACTTTCTGGTGCTCATGGAAGAATAGAGTTTTGCTCTAATAGTAATGCCCCTAAAAACCAATTCCAAATTGAGGTAAGAGACGGATTGACCACTCAACTCAAACAGGAGTGAATATGAATGGATGGATGCCCTAATTCTGAACCTTGTTCTTCTCCTCTCTCAGTTCTTTTCCTTCCTGGATGCTCTGCTCACAACCTTATTGGATCAACACCATAAACATTCCCTGACCTCTCCTGCAGAGCTATCCCAGAGAAACAATCTTAGATGAAGATTTACATGGCCATATTTTTATAAAAATTCCAGTGTTATTTGAGTGTCCTCAAACAAGACAATGGTAATGATTAAAATGGTGTTTTTAGATCATTTCCAAATGATATGGCGAATGTCAGAATGTTAATCAAAACTGTGAAATAAAATACACATTCAGAATAATTCTAGCTATAAGCAAATGCATGTCCTGATGTCTGCCCACAGGAAGAAGGAAGAGCACATGATGATGTTATTGGTTGGCCTATACGGGACAATGCTTTACTTTTCTTTTCTGTAATTGTTTTCCCATTTCTTTAAAATAAACCAATCATTTGTTATCAAAATATGAGCACAAGAAGCTGTATTATAGCTATCTTGGATTTGTGACACAAGAAGTACAATAAATCCTTTCAAAGAAGGAAGGCTGGAATTAAAAAGTCCGGTTTGTGTCTCAGCCTGTGCTTTCGGTGGTTGCTAGGCGTACTGCTACCTTTAAATTAATTGGTAAGCATGGGACAGCTGGGCAATATCCGCTTTTATTGAGGATGTGGGACAACAGGAACTCAGGAACATAGGAAGCAAGGATATAAACTGACATAAATACTTTGAAGGGTAAGTTGAGTGTGGTAAAGCAAAAACACGTGCACTCTGGGACAGCAGCTTGTCACCCGTTACCTGCTTTAGAGAAAACTCTTATGCATGTGTAAAAAGTGTGAGAAAGGATGTCTGCTGCAGAATTTTCAATAGTGAGACAACAGAAAACTCAATCATTAACAGGACCAGGCTAAATACACAGTAATGGATAAATAAGGTGTATCTCAATATCATAAGCAAGGAAAACATTCCAGAAGCGTATGGAGCATGCACATAGATTACTATTCATACACAAGTGAAATGCATATATCCTGCAGAGATGTGCAGATGTACAGGAAAAAGCAGTCCTGAAAAACACAAGAGGCAGATGATGATTTCCTATATTGTGCTCTTTAGGCACAAAGTCAGAATATCAGAGAATGCTAAAAAGGATGGTGTATTAGTTTCTTTTCTTGATGCTACAACCAAATATCTATCAAGAAGAAATCTGAGATAGAAGGGATGTTGTTAGCTCACAGTCTGAGGAGCCACAGTCTACTGTGGTAGGGCAAGCACAGCATCAGGAGGTTTGAGGAGGGTGGGATGTGTAGCAGCTACCTCCTCACATGTCTACACAGCAGGATGCAGAGCGGCGATGAACACTGCTACTGTACTGCCTTTACTACTTCCCCTATTTTCATCCAGGCCAGGCCACGCCCATGGGATGCTGGTGTCCACACTCAGGGCAGGTCCTTCCCCTTGTCCTCTCTGGACACATGCACAGACACAACTGAAAGTTGTCACTAATGTCCTAGACATGAATTAATTTTTTTTTTTTTTTTTTTTTTTTTTTTTTGGTTTTTTGAGACAGGGTTTCTCTGTATAGCCCTGGCTGTCCTGGAACTCACTTTGTAGACCAGGCTGGCCTCGAACTCAGAAATCCGCCTGCCTCTGCCTCCCGAGTGCTGGGATTAAAGGCGTGCGCCACCACGCCCGGCATGAATTAATTCTTTACTTATACTGTTTATGTTTGAGAGAGTACCTTGTGTACCACAAGCTGACCTCAAACTTGCTATGTAGCTAAGATTAGCCTTGAACTCTCCTGATCCTGCCTCTAACTCCTAATGATTAGGATTAGAAACATGTACCACTATGAGTCTCCTAGAGACTACTCAAGCTGACAATAAAAAATAGCCATTACACATGGGATGAGAGATTTAAGTTTATTTTTCTTTTCCTTGAAGGGACAACAGATCTGAACAAATATGCCCAATTGTTAAAATCTGATAAAGATGAATGAATAGAGAGCAGTTAACTTCTATATGTGAAGATACTATAAAGAGACATTCTAAATAATCCTATAAGCACTAGTGATTTCTACTGCAGCAATCTCTGCTGAGGACAAGGCTGTCTCTCCACAGCAGGAACCTTTAAACTCTTGGGGATATAAGAGCCCTCTACAAAGTTGATGCAAACCATGGTGCTTTTTCCCAAAAGGGTTTGGTACACCTTACCCTCAGCCCCAGGCAGCATTTGGAAATTAACTACGAACTTTCTTTGGTCATGTGGTTGACCAGGTAATTTCTAGTTGTGGTAAGAGTTAACAAGGGTAGACAATTAGAGATGGTGACACAGTGGGTGCTCAGAGAAACAGTCTATGACATAAATAAGACTTTCACTTGAAGAAAGGCTGCTAGAATGACTACTGGCCAAAGTCTTAAAATCCAGTGCTAGGCATGCAACTGAAGGTCTATCTGTAGAACCGAATGACCTCTGGGGAAGCAGTCCAAAAACTGTTCTTAGGCTCAATTAGGCCTTAGTGCAAAGCCAAGGTTATAGGTTGTAGCTGATAACAAAGATTAAGGAGACTTGCTCATATTTCATAAATTTTTCCTTTATTTGTGCATCTTATTTAATAACATTTCATCTGGCAAGTTTAAAGCTAATGTTTGGCTAGTGTTTGTGCATAGCTTTTCCAATAACACATTGCATTACTTTCAGAAAGTCCAGATCAGTGGAAAACTATGACTCCCTGAGTCAGACTTGAGGAAATCTGGGGGTAAATGGTTGCTGAGACCTAGAAGCCACAACAGATGCAAAAGGCACAGTGTACATCTAGGAAGACACATGTCACATGGCTTATGAGCTGGCACCTGCAAAGGAGCATGAGATACTGTATTCTGATATGCATCAATAAATACTGTGAACATACATGTGAAC
The DNA here is from genome assembly GCF_978045245.1 of Mus caroli. Lineage (NCBI taxonomy): Eukaryota > Metazoa > Chordata > Mammalia > Rodentia > Muridae > Mus > Mus caroli. The sequence goes on from NW_028227262.1 coordinate 14,981,217, forward strand.
ATCTCTACACATGTGAACATCCAACATGCATGTGAACATCTGTAAATAGAATCATTATCTCAGAGTGCTTCTGTCTTAGACGCTCCAAACTGTGGCCTTCTGAACTAGAGTTCCAGAAGCACACTGTTCTAAGCTTCACATCACAGGAGATCTCTAGTTTTTGTTCCCACCTTTCACTGTCTCTGTCTCTCATCTTTGCATACCAATCTCAGGCACTTTCTCATGCCTGCCTCTTCCCCAGGCCTCCATCTCTTGTTTCCTCCAACCCCTTGTCTCCACCGTGAGCCACTTACCTCCTACTTCTCAGGATATAGAGGAAGCACCACAAGACTAGACAGCTGGTATCGTTTGGGAACCAATGGCCCACTTAAGAAGCCTTGTGCTCCTTTCTCTCTTTCCTGACAATGTCTCCCTCCAACCCCCACCCCCTGCATCTATTTTTCCAAAGTATTTTATCCAGTTTTCAGAAATAAAATCCATTCCAAATGATAGCTATGCTACACAGCAAGTACACAGTTCGCTAGGATGTCCATAATCTTTAAATGAATGATTAAAAACAAACAAAACTGGACTGTTTGGTGAGATAGGCTGTTTCAGCCTCCCCTAGCCCTAGAGAAAATTCTAAAAAATTAGGGCCTCTTCTAACTGTCACAAAACTGAGGTCACTACTGGAATTTAGTGAGTAGAAAAGTTCACCACTCCAAACAGCACAGTGCACACACAACGAAGAGTAGTACACCCAAGACGCCAGTGGTGTCTGCAACCCCTCCTCCTCTAAGCCTGGATCTTAGATAGCTTCACTTAGATATTCACTTAGATAGCTTCAGGTGATTCCAACCTGAATTTGGCCAATCTTGACACTGCCGAGTTTTTAGAAATATGGACAATTAGTTACCTGAACCTGGTCGCCCAAATTTCCAACAAATTCGCCTAGAATTTGGGGGAGCAGAGGCAGAGGCAGTGGCCTTTTCTCCAAGATTGACTGCTAAAACTACTATTCTGAACCCCAACTATTCTGAGTTCCACGGCCCCATGTCTTAGGTACTCCTTCACTCATCATGATTGCAGGACTATTTTGAGACAAAGAAGCAACAGGGGCCATTCCTCCTTGACACTAAATCAACATAATTCCACAGCCCTCTTCAAGGATCAGCACACAGTGGCCCTCTGAGCCTGGAGAGGAGCCAGGAAACATCCCTGCTCCCAGCTCCTGTAAGGCGGACTCCTCCTGATAAGAAAAGCACAGCTTTTATACATAGCAATGCTACTCACAACAAGTAAGCCATTCTTACATTCCTTCTCCAGTTCATTTCCCCTACAATTCTTTTCCCCTTGCCTTCACTCTCTCCTCCCCATCCTGCTGTACTCTTTGTATGACAAAAAAAGAAAAAAGAAAAAAAAAAGTTGTTTCTGGCCAACTGTGACATCAACTCATTCTTATTCAGTGATGTCCAGCAGGAACTTCGCTCTCCCAAAACGTTTGCTCAGTTCTGAAGCAACAAAGATGACTAACTTCCTTCTGTTTGCCTTCCCTATGTTCTTGATCTATTTGCAGATCTTCTGAAACATTTCTCTGACACAAGGCCCTATACGTGTGCACAAAGAACTTTCCAGGCAGCCTCAGCAAGCTAAAACATTGCCCCTAAGTTACTAGAGAGGGTAACATAACAAGATGACTTGATCATGTTTTTTTTTTTTTAAGATTTATTTATTAGTATATGTAAGTACACTGTAGTTGTCTTCAGACACACCAGAAGAGGGCGTCAGATCTCATTACAGATGGTTTAAGCCACCATGTGGTTGCTGGGATTTGAACTCAGGACCTCGGGAATAGCAGTCAGTGCTCTTAACCACTGAGCCACCTCACCAGCCCGACTTGATCATGTTTAAACCCCACAAAAGATATTTCTGTTTCAGCATTGTAAGAAAGAGCTAATAGATGATCCAAAAAGATAAAAGAAAAGTAAAAAAGTAAGCCCCAGACTATTCTAGATCATTTGTAACTTATGGGAGGGAAAAAAGAAAAGGTAAGAATAGCAACCATATATTATAACTACTTTCTGCTATATACTTCAGCAAGGCACGGTTTAAATGCTTTTGAAGGCCAACAATTTTACTCTACACATTAAGTAATATAAAATTCAAAGAGCTTACTAGGAACTGTGGTTCTGGTGTCTAAGTGGCCAGCTGTGATGGGAGCAGCAGACTGTGTCAGGCTCAGCTTCTCCTTTGCTAGGTCTCCGAGGCCCCACCCCCTCGCAGTGGAGGCCCCCCTGACTTGACCACACAGCTGGAAAGGCACCATTCACAGTCTAAGCGTCAGGAAACACAAGCTGCCTACGGTTTGCCTGACACTGTCATATTCTGGGATATGCACAAGGAACCCAACCATGGAACTGTGACAGGGCACGACACTAACCTTTCTTTCTGGGGCTCTCAGGGGCATGCTATAGGAATGAATTCACTTAGATCCAAATCCTACCTAGCAGTGATTGGAGAGGTGCCATTCTGAGCTCAGTAATCTTCAAGCAGATAGCTAGCTCACTGTTGGTGAGTTCCAACATTTCTCATAAATATAAATTGAAGTAAACTAAAGAAGGAACAAGAATAAAAAAAAAAATCTATCTTCCTCTGTAACTGTGACGATTTAACAAAATTCCAGGATGTGGTGCAGCTTAGAGATACAGCACTTGCTTAGCATGCAAGAGATCCTGGGTTCCATCCCTGACAATGAAACACACACACACACACACACACACACACACACGTTTGTAGAGAAAAAGAAAACCATAGGTTGCTGCAATGCTGCGGCTGCTGAGTTTGTTTAAAGTTAACCTGAAAAAGACAAAGGAAGCAGCTCTGAAGGTTATAATTACAGAAAATGACTCAGGTGACCTCACCCCACCCACAGGCTCCTCCTCCGAGCAGTGCTTTATAAGCTAGTGTTCTGGAAGGGTACAGCTGCTAAGCATGGGTTTCATATGCTCCATTTAAAACATTATTTTATCAACACAATTGTTAATGGCTTCTAAATGAGAGTAGAAATTTCCAACAAGAGTGCCATAAATTCCTATTAGTATTCACTCTGGGTTTAAAGAACAGAGCCGCAGATGGATTGCTCCTTGGCACAAACAGTAAAATAATAGTATAACGATTTCATAACCCCCTACTCCTTTCCAAGAGCACTGCATACATCATTACTTGTGTGCTAAGTACACCAGCGCAGAGTGTGAGCCATGACTGGAAGACTACCACCAGAGCAAAATTGACTCAGAAAACCATTAAATCTGAAAGATATCTGCTGCCCTTCCTTTCCAAAAATACTCCCACCTCATTGAAAGTTCACTCATGACCAGAGAAACATTCCAAGGGGCTAGGCCATGTCATTCAGCCTCCATCACTGATATGACTCCTAGCTGTGGTTCAGAGGAGCCAGTTTAAGAAATTAATCTGCTTTCAGTTCGGCCATTACCCTGCCTCCCCAGTCAGGCATACTGCCCTCTGCTTTCAGTTCTCACCCTCCTCTCTTCTTTGAGACAACTCAGATTTGCATTTCTACCGGCCCTAACTCAGCCAGGACTTTGATCAGTTATCATTAGAGAACTACAGTGACTACCTAACTGGGTTGTCCATCTCAGACCACTGCCCCAGTAATTACCCAAAAATACAGACTTTTTCAAAGACTTATTTTTATCTATGTGTACATCTGTGTGAGACTACATGCAAATGCTAGTGAAGGGTAGAAATACATTGGATCCCTTGAAGTTGGAGTTACAGGCAGTTATAAGTTGCCTGATGTGGGTACTAGGGTCAGATCTCTGGTCCTTATGATAAAACAGTAAGTCCTGTTAACCTCCAGGATATCTCTCCAGCACTCCCTCCCTGCCTGCCCACCCCCATCCCACAGCTTTCAAAGTGCCAATGTCATGTTTCCTGTTGCAACAATAAAATCATAATAGCAGTTGTAATTTAAAGGCAATTGCCTTCAAATTCCTGTCTTTATCCTGAGGGGCCTCTAGCAGTCATTGGCGCCAAATACTGTGCCTATGAATACCATTCTTCTAAACTTGAGACCCATAAAAACCCACACTGAATTGTCATTGACATTTGTACCATATCCATGGACAACTGTTTATTTTAAATTTAAATGTATAACTTGATATACTGTTGTTAAATGTTACTGTGGCTTTAGCCCATCTTTCCAGTCTACTGAGACCATTTTGACCCTTATTCCTGGCATCCATCCATCCATGTAGATAATTTATCCAGTATCACCTGATTGGGGTATGGGGTCAGATCTCTGGTCCTCATGATAGAACAGTCCTCTTAACCTCTGAGCCATCTTTCCAGCAACCCCTGCCCCCCACTCCCCACCCCCCCACCCCCGCAAAATCCCACAGCTTTAAAGGTATCATCTTTCCTGTTGCAACAAACAAAACTATACTAGCGGGCACCCACACCCAGTATGATATAAGTGTGATTTATATGTTGAAACAAATCCTCAGTGAGTGAATAGGTACGTCTGGGGTTCTTTAGGTAGTAGTAAGCCACTGGCATGATAGAGAACAAGGCACAAGTCAAGGTCAGACCCCTGTACATCTGAGTTTTACAGGCTTACTTTGGAATTTGTTAGCTTGCAAAGGACACAAGTAATTAGAGACACCATCTTGGAAAGGGAGCAGGCTCAGAAGGCAGGAAAGTTGGAGCTGATGCGTGGAAGCCGTGGTGAGGTCCTCTTGGATCATCTCCCTTCTTTAGCATCCTCTTTCCCTGTGGAAGCTTCTGGCATCTCCCATACTCCACAATTTATTAAAGACCACAGTTGAATAATGCCACTCACAAGTTCTTCCAGTACCCTGAAGAGGAGGATGAGTAGGGTGGGAAGCCGGGGAGGAGTAACACCGTGGGAACAAAAGCAGAAACCTTTCACCAGCTTGCTAGAGTTCTTCCAAAAGTCTGGGGTTTTAGCGACTCATGTCCTATCATTTTCAGTGAATGATCTTTCTCTGTGGCAGAAAATATGGACGCAAAGGAGGTGTTACAGAGCTAGGCCCTGACTGGGCCTTACCACTGCCTTTGCTCTGGCCGTATAGTCTCCTTTCCTAGTCATCCTCACACCCACAGCCTCAGCAGTGTCTCCTCACTCACTCACTCACTCACTCACTCACTCACTCACTCACTCACTCACACTCACTCATTCACTCACTCACACTACGGCTTTCTACTTGCCCATGGTACACTCTCTGCCCTGTACACTTAGGACAGACTTTAGCATGCTCCTTGCACAGTCACATCAGCCACATCATATACCCTCCCCTTTTCTCTTCTGTGATTTATTTAACTGTGTCATTAGCAATCTTGGGAAGGTAAAAAGGGTGATGAAGGAAGTGAGCTAAGAAAAGCTTCTACTCTAGCAGGCTGAGGCATTAAAGGTCAGGTCTAGTGCTAGGAGTAGCAGCATACCTCTTTGATTCGAGACAGAGGCAGGTGGCCAGCCTGGTCTACATAGTGAGTTTCAGGGCTTTAGTAAGACCCTGACTCAAAAAAGACAAAAACTTCTAGTGCAGTACAGGAGTAAAGGCTTGCAAGACATAAAGGCAGGAGGTGGCTGCTAGTTTGCTCTGGAGCTCAAGATAGTTAAAAGCAATAGGGCCGGAGGCGGGCGGGGGGGGGGGTGAGATGAAATGATCACTAGACATTTTCAGATCTGTGCCCAAATACAGCAGCAACCACACACTCTAAGGGGTTACACACACTGCTAGAACTAGGATTGGTGAAGATTTCAGCAAAGAATGTACAGAACTGCAGAGCAGACTTGGTGCTACATGCCTTTAATCTCAGTATTTGGGAGGTTGAGGCAAGATCACTGCAAGGTCAAAGCATGTGGGCTACACAGTGAGTTCAAATCCAGCCTGGATTACATAGAAAGACTCTTTCAGAAACATCAGCAGCCAATCAAGTAGCAAAACACCAGCAAAACCAAATCATTAGAGGTGTGAAGCCAAGTGTATGTGCTTAGCATATAGAAAGCCCTGGAATGGGTTCACCTGCACCAAAGGAAAACACTCTATAAATGCACATTAGAATATATTTATTTGTGAGGGTCAGGGAAATGGCTGGGTGGGTAAAGTATTTTCTGCATATATATGAGGACCATAACCCACATTAAAAAAAAAACAACAGCCGGGCGTGGTGGCGCACGCCTTTAATCCCAGCACTCGGGAGGCAGAGGCAGGCGGATTTCTGAGTTCGAGGCCAGCCTGGTCTATAAAGTGAGTTCCAGGACAGCCAGAGCTACACAGAGAAACCCTGTCTCGAAAAACCACAAAAAAAAAAAAAAAAAAAACAACAAAAAAGGTTGGCTACAGCAGCACAAGCTTGTAAGCCAGCACAGTGTGTGGACGCAGGAAGCTCTGGGAGCTTGCTAGCCTACCGGGCTAGCTAAAACGTCAAGCTGTAGTTCAGTAAGAGGCTCTATCTCAAATAAAATAAATAAGGCGACAGGCTGGGAGACGGTTAGTGGGTTAGAACACTTCCTGTACAAGCATGAGAACTCTGAGTTTGGAACGCATGTTAAAAAATAAAACAACAGAACAGAGCAAGAGTTGGGCATGAGCATGGCTGTGCCTATGCCCCAGCAGTGTGGGGGATGGAGACAGGGCAATCACTACGACTTGCTGGTGCCAATCTAGCTCCAGGTTCAGTGAGAGACCATGTCTTAGGTAATAATGAAGACAGCAGTAGACCAGTATACCTACCAGACATCCTCCCCTGGCTTCTATACACACCTGCACACACACACTAAATAAATAAATAAATAAATAAATAAATAAATAAATAAATAAATAAGAATGAAAAATAAGGTGGAGCAGTGACTGAGGAAAGACCCTAAAGTGAACCTCTATTTTCCACACAAAGTTGCCTGGTTAAGCACACCCACATACACATATACACCCATATATGTACATATACACATACCATACATGTATGTCTATAAGTGTTCATGTATAAATATACACGTCTGAGAGAGGACTTTGGCCAGAGATAGTTATCTTTCTACATACTTTTTAACTGAATTCACAGAATTTGCCTCAACAGCCTATACTTTACCCCTAAGCTGAAATGACTGAGACTCAGTTGTGTGTTACCAAAATCAAAACAGGGATGAACACAGGCAAAATAAATAAACCTCAGGAGTATAGTGCCAGAACTGATGCAAGCTGGGAGAGGACTGACTCTACACTGCTAATTCAAGAGTTACGCTCCTATCGAGAAACTCTTTGTCCTGTTTCCATATAACCCTTACTGTGTGGGGCTGCCTGGAGGCTGTGTTTCAGTCTTTTCTAGATGCTGCCGGGAAGCACTGCATGGTATAACAGCTATCCGGCCAGTGCTGATATTAGCCCTCCCTGGTACTCAGAGCAGTCTCAAATGGCTCTTCCCTGTTCCTCCTCATGAGTGTGGTCACGTTCATTAATTATTAACCCTTTGTCCTGTTTTCCCTTATTGTAGAATTATGAGGTACCAGATATCTGACCAGGTGGGTTTACTGATAGGCTTATCTATCACTGGTCAATGATCACATCCAAAACCAACAGTGGGTGTCATTATTAGATTTACTTTACTTTGTTTACAGATGCACTGCTTTTGTGCTGGATATTAACTATCCACAGCCAACCATTCCTCTTTGTTGATGTCACATAGTCTAAGTAACTGGCAGCCTTGACACTATTAACCTTCCTATTTGAGGGTTAGGCCAGGTCTTAAAATAAAAGTTTTACTGTTTTCAATTGTGTTGTGTGTTTTTTATCTCCTGGTTACTGTCCTTGTGTTTAACTGGTATGGTACACACAGTAGCTTAAAGTCTCAGGAAAAAAATCCCTGTGTTTTAATTAAGCACTGTACTAGTAATAAATATATAGAATAGTAAGGAATAGGCTATCATAATAAACTCTGCATTGATGGTATGCAGATAAGCACAGTGCTGATAATAAAATACTAATGGAGTCTCTTGGGAGCCAGGGAGAGAGCTCAGATGTAAAGCACTTGCTTATCTTGCACAAACCCGGGTTCAATCTCCAACACTGCAGAAAACAAATAATCATGATCTTAGGTTTTCATGAGGTGTGACGGCATATAATCCCAGGAGCTGGAGGCCAGTCTCAGCTATTTAGTGAGTTTGAGGCTAGCCTAGACTATGTAAGACTGTTCTCAAAAGGAAAGAAAAACAGAACAAGGGGCTGAAGATATACTTCATTGGTAGAATGCTTGCCTCATATACAAGGACCTGGGTTAGAGCCTCAGAAACCCGTAAGTGGGGCATCATGGCCCATGCCTATAGTTCCAGCATGGAGGTAAAGACAAGAGGGTGGGGTGTTGGAAGTCATCCTGAGCTACACAGTGCACATAAAGCCTTTTAGACCGTCTCAAAACCAAACAAAAAATAAATAACCAGCATTACCTGTCACTTGTTGCACTAACAGAGCAATATCCTCTTAAAATCCTAAGGTAAACCTAGGTAATTTCAAAACTTACCAGACAGAAAGAGTTCTTGCTCTGTCAGGAATGGTATTATGTGATCTCCTATAGCCTTTACATTTGGGTTCTGTCCTGCTAAGCATCTTAAGGTCATCTGAAATTTTCCACTTAGAATACTAGTTGTAAAAATTATAGAAATAGAAAAAGCAAAAAGCTTCAACAATACAGAAACATAACTTCACAATGGGGTCGAACAATATTTATCTTATACTAGCAATCTGAAAACTATCTGGAAAACCAGATGATGGGGAGGTGTGGCTTAAAGTCAAGGCATGTGAAAATACTTTAGGGTTTTACAGGACTCAAGGGAATGTGCTACTGAGAAACTTTAACTTGAGCTATACTGAAAGGAATATAGCATGCATATAAAAAAGGTCCAGCCTGTGGAAAGACACAGAGGACCCAGATTGCACTTGGCTTTTTTTTTTTTTTTTTTTTGGTTTTCCGAGACAGGGTTTCTCTGTATAGCCCTGGCTGTCCTGGAACTCACTCTGTAGACCAGGCTGGCCTCGAACTCAGAAATCCGCCTGCCTCTGCCTCCCGAGTGCTGGGATTAAAGGCGTGCGCCACCACGCCCGGCTTTTTTTTTTTTGTTTGTTGTTTTGTTTTTTTTTTTGGACAGATTGCACTTGGAATAGGTGCTCAGTTGCATAGGTCAAACTCTAGACAGACCAACATGGAATGCATGTAGGTTTGCAATCAGAGGCCTGAGTGACACAAAAATCATGTCACTCAAGGAACCACCTCAGCCCAGAAAACAACTACTCTTATAATTTTTTACCTTATGAAAATAAAAGGCATTTCCATTTTGGAAGTCTTAATAATGCTTGCAGAATATTATGAACCTGAATGTTCAGATAGTCCTTGTTCAATGTACACTGGTTCATTAAATTTGTGTTTGAGTTTTTTGTTTCTTTGTGTTTGTTTTTGTTTTGAGACACAGTTTCTTTGTATAGTTCTGTCTGTCTTAGAACTCACTCTATAGCCCAGGCAGGCCTCAAACTCAGAGATCTGCCTGCCTCTTCCTCCCAATTACTGAAACTAAAGTCATGTGCTTCCATAGCTAGCTTCATTTAATATTTTTAAAAGCAATCTTGACATACATTGTAACTTCCATAAAACTGCTATTACAGTGTCTTTGTTTATAACTGTCAAATATTTGAAACATTCCAAATTTTCTCCAACTGAAAAATATTCAAACTATGGTACATACATAAAATCAAACACCGGGAATGAAAGGGAGCAAGCTCTTGATAGTATGAATGAAAGGGAGCAAGCTCTTGATAGTATGAATAACTCTTGATTGCATTACTCTAAGTGGAAAAAGAAACAGACTCAAAAGGATACATGCCGCTTGGCTCTATACAGCACTGGGAAAGGTAAACTCCAGGAACAGGGAGCAGAGCAATGGCGCTGGGCACACAGGTAAGGGATGAAACTGACCACAAAGGTACACAGGACAAGTTCTGAGGAACAGTGGAATTACTATATACTGTGGTTATGAGGATGGTAACACAATGGTATGGATCCATCAACATTCTCAGAACTACATAATAAAACAGGTGTACTTTGCTGTGTTTAAACTATATCTTAATTTAAAAAGAACTAAAGGAAAATTTGTTGAACTAAGACAAAGAATAGAGATACACAAAGAACAAAAACAAGAACCATTTTTTAAAACTGAGGATGGTTCAGCAATTACGAGCACTGACTGTTCTTCAAGGTCCTGAGTTCAATTCCCAGCATCCACATGGTGGTTCACAACCATCTGTAATGAGACCCGATGCCTTCTTCTACTGTGTCTCAAGATAGCTGCAATGTACTCATATAAATAAAATAAAATAAAATAAGATAAAATAAAATCCTAAGGAGAGGGCTGGAGAGATGGCTTAGCAGTTAAGAGCACTGTCTGCTTAAAGGACCCAAATTCTGTTCCCAGCCCCACATGTTAACTCACAACCATTTGTAAGGCCATTTCTAGGGTGTGGTGGACCTACACTACAAGAAATGCTAAGGGAAGTCCTCTAGGGAGGAGCAGGATGGCAAACAGAAACCTGGACCTACCTAAGGAAAGGGGAGTCTCTGGGAATGGCTAATCACCAACTCACTGAGCGTTTGAAGTGGGAGTCAACAAAGCATGGTCCAAAGGCCGAATCTTACTCCTTTGGGCTGTTATAAGTCAGGTTACATAGGAACACAGTCACACTCATTCTTTCATCCATCATCTGTGGTTGCTCTTATAACAAGGACCAGAAAACCTGCAAAGCCTAAACTACCACCACACCTTTAAAGAAAATGTTTGCCAACACCTGACCTAAAGCAAAAGGCAGGGACAGTCAGATAGAGTGCATTTACAGCATACAGGAAGACTGTGTGACAGCAAGCACAAAAGATACGAAGAACCTGGCGTGTGCTCTCGGGAGATCCAGGGGCCAGAAGTGGGAGCAGCATGCCCTACAAGGCTATCTCAAATAAGGAGGAGATGTGTACTGAGAGCCTCGGATAACCATGGTTTAAATCTTAATGTAAAAGTTTAAAGGCCCCAGTAAAGATTAAAAACAAGACAATAAAAAAACATAACCCTGAAGCACACAGAAAAGAAGGGGAAATGAAAAAAAAAAAAAAGGAAATCAAAATTTATTCAATCAAACTGAAATTAAACAGTGATAAAGATAGTATTTGAAGAGAGAAATTTGGAAGTGGGGTGAGACAAGGTCTTACTCTGTCGTGCAGGCCAGCCTTGAACCTGTGATCCTCTTGTTTCAACTTCCTGGGTGCCCACCCAGGAAAGATTTTCAACATGTACAAAAAAACAGACTTGGACTTGGCCAGACTTGGTGCATGCCTTTAATCCCAGCACTTAGAAGAAAATAAAGTGCTTACCAGCATCCATTTAAAAAAAAGTCCAAGTGTGGGCAGTCACTTATAATTTCAGCACTAGGAAGGCTAAGATAGGACCGTCTCAGGCATAATGGGCAGTCTAACTAATTGATGAGCTTGGGGCCAATAAGAGACGCTGTCTCAAAGAAGATGGGTGACATCAGTGAGGATGACATCTTCCTCTGGCCTCCACATGTACACACATATGCACCTGCACAGACAGGAACATATGAGTACATATGCATGCATGCATACACATACACACATGCATACATGTACACATGTGCATATGTACACACACACACACACACACACCCCACTAGTAAGAATAATAGTAAGAAGCAGGTGTGGCGGCACACATCTTTAGTCCCAGCACTCAGGAGGCTGAGGCAGGCAGATATCTGTGAGTTTGAAGCCAGCCTGATCTACAAAGTGAGTTCTAGGACAGTCAGGGTAGTCATACAGAAAAACCCTGTCTCAAAACAACAACAAAAGAAGTGAGAGAAACTTCTTTTTGCAATGAGCATAAGAGAAAGGCCACTTATCCAAAACTACACAAATCTGGAGTGACATAAAGTTCTGGGGAAGATTCTGTCAAGTGAGCGTTGCATATCCATAAAAAGATAAACAGGGGCTGGAGAGACTGTTCAGTGGTTCAGAGCACTGGCCACTCCTCCAGGGGACCCATTCCCATTATGAACATGATGGCTCACAACCATCTGTAACTCCAGCTCCAGTGGATCTGAAACCCTTCTGGTCCCCACAGGCACAGGCACACAGTAATGCAGAAATATACATGCAAGAAAAACATTTACACATAAAATAAAGTAACAATTTTTTAAATATTTTGAAAATACAAAGAGAAGCCACAGACTAGGGTGAAAGTATCTGTAAGCCTCATAAAGGGGTTATTGACAGGATATAGAAAGAAATTCTTTCTGTTTTTCATTTATTTTACTTCTATGAGTACACTGTAGCTGTCTTCAGACACACACCAGAGGAGTGTATCAGATCCCATTGGTTGTCATCAATGTGTTCACACATGACAGGTTGTCATATGTGTGGCACAAATGGTTGTGAGCCACCATATGATTGCTGGGAATAGAACTCAGGACCTCTGGAAGAGCAGTTGGTACTCTTAACCTCTAAGCCATCTCTCCAGCCCAGAAAGAAATTTTTGTATATATTAAAAATAATTTTTAAATGGGCATAAGATTTAAATTATCTTTTTTTTAATATTTTTATTACATATTTTCCTCAATTACATTTCCAATGCTATCCCAAAAGTCCCCCATAGCGCCCCCCACTTCCCTACCCACCCATTCCCATTCTTTTGGCCCTGGCATTCCCCTATATTGGGGCATATAAAGTTTGCAAGTCCAATGGGCCTCTCTTTCCAGTGATGGCCGACTAGGCCATCTTTCGATACATATGCAGCTAGAGACAAGAGCTCCGGGGTTCTGGTTAGTACATCATGTTGTTCCAACAATAGGGTTGCAGATCCCTTTAGCTCCTTGGGTACTTTCTCTAGCTTCTCCATTGGGAGCCCTATGATACATCCAATAGCTGACTGTGAGCATCCACTCCTGTGTTTGCTAGGCCCCGGCATCGTCTCACAAGAGACAGCTATATTTGGGTCCTTTCAGCAAAATCTTGCTAGTGTATGCAATGGTGTCAGTGTTTAGAAGCTGATCATGGGATGGATCCCTGGATACGGCAGTCTCTATATTGTCCATCCTTTCATCACAGCTACGAACTTTGTCTCTGTAACTCCTTCCCTGGGTGTTTTGTTCCCAATTCTAAGAAGGGGCACAGTGTCCACACTTTGGTCTTCATTCTTAAAAAATATGGAACGCTTCACGAATTTGCGTGTCATCCTTGCGCAGGGGCCATGCTAATCTTCTCTGTATCGTTCCAATTTTAGTATATGTGCTGCCGAAGCGAGCACAATTTAAATTATCTTAATCTATTAAAACATGTTAATAGATAATGAAAATGAAAATAATCTTACCATTAGAGAGATATAAATGAAACCATAATTACATACCATTATACAATCTAGTTCAGTGGTTATATTCAGAAAGAAAGAGGACACGGAATACTTAAACATTGCTCAAAGAATGCAAAATAGTACAGTCAACCTGAAAAGGCTTGGCAGCTTGGGAAAATTAAATAGAAGTTTACCACATATGACCTAGCAATTCCACTGCTAGGAGCTGACGCTAAGCAACTGAAAATGCTCACATGTGTCCAAAGACTTAGAGCAGCATTTGCTTAATGATAAGAACTTAAGCCCTGGGCAGGGATGAGGTTCATTCGAGACAGTGTTTGTCTAGCATGCATGAAGGCCTGAGACTGAGTCCTAGCACCACACAGAATGAGGTATGGTGGTGCATGTCTGAAATCCCAGCACTTTGGCAGTGGATGGCTACACAGTGAGTTCAAGGTCAGCCTGGGCTACATAAGAGCCTGTCTCAAGAAAACAAAAACAAAATAACTTTAGATGTTAAACACAAGAAATAGTTCAGTATTGGGAGCTGGAGAGATGGCTCAGTGGTTAAGAGCACTGACTGCTCTTCTGAAGGTCCTGAGTTCAATTCCCAGCAACCACATGGAAAGAGACAAGGTGTGGGGGTTCATAGGGATGAGAGGGGGATGAGAGGGTACAGAGAGGAATTAAGAGAATACATCATATACATGTATGAAACTTATCAAAGAACTGACAATAAACAAAATAAATGACATGACTCCATCTACACTCAGTAACTAGAAACTCAGGTTCAATGTTACCCAGACTCAAGGCAGGACCAAGGATAACCTGCAAAATGAAGATCATTTCACTTAGGTCTTCTCACCTCTTGATTTCTACTTAGATCATTGTGTCCAACCTATTTTCCTCCCATCCTGCTGACAGGGTCTCCCAGTTTGGGCTGACTCTCCTGAATCCATGCAATTGTGGTTTCCAGTCCATCCATTAGTTTCTTTGTAGTGCTAAGTAGGATTTTTATTCCATTTCCTGGACATGTGGTATTTTACTTATCCACTCACCAGCAGACAGATATTTAAAATGCCTCCAATAAACACAATTATTTCTTTGAGCACAGTGATAAACTGAAAAGAGTTTTCTACATACACAATGTAAGGTCACGCTAGAGTTTCCTCTGGTCAGAAGTTTTTTCCTTTTCTGTCTTGCTAAACACTAAAAGAGGCAATTATAGATGACTATTATGTCACAGAACATGTATGCTTTTCCAACTAACTTGCATTTGAAATGAGCTGTGACCTGGTTCTAAAAGGAGATCCAGATGCTTGGGAGCCCGTGTTCTTAACACTGGGCACAGGGTACAGACACTTCTGCAGCCAGCTGCTTTATTCTAGTGACATCTAGTGGCAAAAGTGTTGTCAAAACCAGAACTGCTGGGTTTGCTAGATGGCTCAGAGGGTTAGGATACCGGCCTCCAAACCTGAAGACTTGAGACTCATCCCAAAGACCCAAAGTCCAATAGCAAGTTTCCAAAATCACATGCCTTTAAAAAACAAACAAACAAAAAGGGAAAAACAAAAACCAAAACCGCCTGGGGCTGAGGAACTAAAGCAGCTCTGTGCTACAGCGCTTGCTGAGTAAGCCTGAGCAATCCCTAGCACCACAAAGCAATCATCACTAAAATCATTACTGAATAATCTAAATTTTGTGACAATAAGTAGAATTCAAATTTACCATCTTCAAATTAGTTTATCCAATACATGGTCCATGCACCCATTCAAGGTCACTTAAAATGCTAGTGTAACATACTCCTTATATCCCAGTCCCTGAAAGTGACTCTGAAGCCAGGGCCTGACCACCAGCAGTTTTTAAGTTTCACGTGGTAGCCTGTTAAACATTTTGGAAATAATTTCAGATTGCACCAGACAGTGATCACACATGTCTTTATTTCCAGCACTTGAGAAGCAGAGGAGGCAGATCTCTGGGTTTAAGGCCAGCCTGGTCTACACAGCAAGTTCTGGGACAGCTAGGACTACACAGAGAAACCCTGTCTCGAACCCCCTCCTACCCAAAGACGTTATATATTGAGTATCCTTACTTCAAAAACCTGAAATGCTCTAAAATGTGAAACTTTTTGAACTCGGTGTCAGTGCTCGGAAGTTTCAGATTTCAAAACACCTAAAGCCTATGAAAATACCCCAAACCTAAAACCTCTAAAGCCTAAAACATTAATATTCCAAGGCATTTAGAGTAAGGCATGCTTAGTCCACACTCACAAGATGACCAGAGGTTCTTCCACACTGTTCTGATTCTCGGCAACCTTTACGTCTCAGAATAGCTTTTCTTCCCTTAGGTTCCCCACATCTGTGAGCCCTTACCATGTGCTACCATAACAGTCCCTCCCACCCCCTTGTTTTTTACACCAGGAACTCTTCGTGGGCCATAACCGTGGTTCTGCTTTTGTATCTCTAGCCTAAAGAAAGTGAACAAAAAGAATAAATACATTTGTCTAGATGGATGAATAAATATTTTAGGCAGCAGAGTTCTAAATCTAGGATGTGACTCCCTTCTGTTCAGGAGTTAAGAACTTTATCTACAATCAACTCTGCATTCTGTAAGACTGTTACCAAATCAAGCTGTCCAATCATCCGTTAGAATCTGAGACGTGGAAAGGACTTTTTTTTTTCTAATTCTGGAAATATTTATAAAGCCTCACCTTTCCTAAATTGACATTTCACTTCTAGTTGCTAGTATGCTTAAAAGTAGAAGTATAAAGAGGGTTTTTGAAAAGTAAAAAAACTTAAAAGGACTGACTGAATTTTATACAGTCTACCCTTATGTATTCAGGCTGTCACAAACTACTAACAAAGACAAGCTTCAGAGAAAATAAATACATCTCTTATTGTCATACCTCAGCAATATTTTAACTAGCTCAGATAGGAATATTGTTTACAGTGACATGGCTCCACATACTTAGGTTTAAATTCAGAATACAGCACAAATTACAAATGTAAATAGAATTAATGAATACCCAGCACACATGCTGGCAATGGCTCTGCCTTTGGTTTGTTTGAGGGAGGTTTTCACTATGAGCCCAAGGAGACCTCAAACTTGCTATGCAACCCAGGCTGATCTCCAAATTACAGCCGTGCTTTGCCTCTGCCTCCAAGTGCTAGGATTACAGACAGGGCTGATGCACCATACCAAGCTGAGCTAACCAGGAGAGTAACTGAAATCAAAACCTGAGTATACTACTGAGGTAGAGGGACGGTTCAATTCTAACGTGTTTTTCTATGGTCCAGGCTATATAGGGAGAACTTACCTCAGTCACGGACAGAAAAAGCCTAAGCTGAAAGCAGACTTTTACCTCCTGACCTATGGCTATCTAAATTACAGTAGACCCCAAATATAACTTTAGCAAAGAGCTAGTTTGGCTTTATATAGCTTCTTTTTGTTTATATAGAAGATTATAAAATTTGGAAACCCCCTCCCATCTTTATATAGCAGTTTCTCACTCATCCCTTGGAGTCCAGCTCAAATGTTTTTCCTCTGTGAAGCCTACTCAGCAGAATATTCTACAGGCTATGTTAATAATCCCCTTCCAAACCAGGAAGGGGGAGAACATTTGGACTGTAAATAAATAACCGATAAAACCATCCCTCTTACATGCATGCCTATTCTTTTTAGTGTAGTAGCAGTTTTACTCATACTATATTATTGTGAGTTATTCAGTCTTCTAGATTGCCCACAAATCTACCAAAGTTCCTGAAGGTTAGTGGCCACGTTGTACATTTGCTTTGGTCCTGTCTGAACACTCTCAGACACTTAGCAATGTGTTGCAAGAAGAGGAAAAAAATTTTTTAAAAATGGATTAAAATTTTTTTTCTACTTTTATAGAAATTCCTAGTTTCTACAAAGAATGAACTATTCTGCCTTCCAGCCATATACAAATAGGAAGCAGATAAAGTGCATGAGCGACTCTTCAGATGCTCTGCACAGGCAGTGCCAGACTGTCCCCAAGAGAAGGAAAACAAAGCACTCTGTTTTCCTAGCTTACTGCCTGAAGGCAGTTTCCAGGATGTAGAGCAGGGAGGTGACTTAGTCATGGCTGCTGTAACTAGAACAATATGGACGGTGGCTTAGTCGACAACTCTTTCTTTCTCCTAGTTCTGAAGCCTGGACCATCCATGGCCCCGGAGTCCCAAGACCTGGTTCTAGTTTACAAATGGCAGTCTGCTTACTGTCTCATCACCTGGCAAAGATAAGAATGTTCTTCTTTCTCTTGTAAGGACACGAAAGCCACCCCGAAGGGTGCCACTCTTATAATCAAATTACCTACAGGCCTAAGATCCCATCTCCCTATACAATCATAGGAATTCCATTGCAACCTCTGGTTTTGGACTGATAAAGACATTCAGTCCACAGCAAAGGGTATCTCTGAGAAAAGCCCAGCTTTCTTTACTGATCTGGAGAGGCGGTGACGCAGTATTGGAACAACTAGTGTCTTCAGCTGACACAGCAGGCCATGGGAGAGGCAAGGCCTCAGTAAAGGGACGTTTGAGCTCTGCACCGGGGTGCCTGTGAATCTCCAACTAAGACTAATCTGAAATGCATGGAGTAAAAGTCCATGAAGCTGGAGAAACAACCATAGGAAAATGGCAAAGCAAACAACTTCTGACTCTCAGACAAGGCCAGGCACAGGCCTGTCACCACGAGCCACGGTAGAGAGGTCGGCAGACACCAAGGCCCTGGTGGAGTCTGTCACCTTGGTGGCAAGGGTTATGATATACTGAGGACTGCTGTGCACTAGTTGTGGTAATCCCAGCACTTGAGAGGTGGAGCCAGGAGGATCAGGAGTTCAAGGTCATCCTTGTCTACATAGCAAGTGGACATAAGTCTACATAAAACCCTATCTCAAAAAAAAAAAAAAAAAAAAAAAACCAAATGAAAAAGAGTAGACTCTGTCTCAAAAAGGAGGAAAAAAAGAGAAGAAAGTTCAAAAATAAATGAACTACAACATGTACATCAGAGCAGAGTCCAATATCCTTCAAAGGAACGAAGCAACTAAAACCACAGCATTTGTAATGTTTAGCCTGTAAGAAACTTCCCGACAGGCAAAGAAGCTCGGGAAGAGGACTTATAGCAAAGAGAACGTTTGATCAATAAAAAAAACACAAGCCAGGAGAAAAATGAATGAGGAAAAAGTCAACATAAATGCACTCAGATATCCAAATCAGAGAAAGACAGCATAAGCTGACAAGTGAAAGGGATTCGGGGCAGTTATTTAAAGCTGAACGCATAGTATCAGATTGAAAAATATTAGGTGGGTTTAGAACAGTATAGACAAAAGAGAAACTAGACTGCTGAATTTAGAAACACAGC